>NC_083734.1:33755834-34065594 GCF_028564815.1 Eubalaena glacialis | reverse complement strand
GGCCTTTGCTTGCAGGCTGTGGCCATTGCCAGGCTAGGACGGAGGAAACACCGCCTATCCCAGCACGCTTGTCAGCACGCATGGGAGAGAACTCACGCCCTGTTTCAGTCCCCTGCCAGCCATACATACACGTCAAGGACAGTGTTCCCAGAGATACCTTCCTGTAAATGGGAGAGAGGAAGTTTGACTGGGCAAAACTCAGCCTTGGCAGGCCGTCTGAACAGCTTACTCCCTTGATGGCTTTGGAGCAGAGAGCATCACGCAGCGTTCCGTGAAGCTCATGGTAGGCTGATTTTAGGGCTCTCGCCGACACTCCTCGGGCTCTAGCCCTCTCAACCTCTTCCGGCCCTTACTGGCCTTCTCTGACACACCTCGGCGAGTACAGAGCTTAGGGCGACACATTCCGTTTACGATGGGCAGCAGGAATTCACAGCAGTGTGTCAAGCCCTCCGGCCTTCTCTCCTTCGGCACGCAGAGGTTTTGCACTTCTTGCAAACACCTCAGCGGAGAGCCCAAAGTATTCCTGATCTCTTCAACAATGTAGTGCTGCACTAGACTTCAAATATGTCTTCGCTGCGAGATACATTAGAGCGTGTAGTCGTTGCTTCTGAAGGTGAGGAACGCTTCCCTAATGGGCTTTCAGGGAGAAACCTGCTGCGAGTGGCCGTCTGCAAGCCCTTGCGATCACATTCGTCAGCGGCTGTGGTGGCAGTCAAGTTCTGACAGCAAATGGAAATATCAGCTCTCCATGTTTACGAAACGCACCCCTCCGTGTGTCAAAGGCAAAAGTCTACCTTTCCTTCAGAGTCCTCAACCCTGTGAGACAAACATGGTGCGGGTGGCTCCATTCAAAGTGTTTCTCAGGATACCGGGGGAAACTTCCCATGCTAAGAGGGACGAATAGGCTCTGTTTCCTGTCCGGTCAAGTCCATTTCCAGGAACACGTCAGAGTCCTTGGTAAAGCGCGTTGTGTGAATGGGCAGAGGAAGAAAGCACTCAGTGCTGGAGAAGGTTAGCTGGCTGACATTGCAGGCACAGTACGCAGCACTCTGTACTTGCACCTTGCCTGTGGCAAATGCATACATACTCTGATGAGGAAGAGACAAGCGGTGCAGGTCCTCTACTGGCTTTCCCACTTATTTGTAGATGACAACAGAGAAGCTTGCCCATGGAACTTGAGACCGGCTTATGTGCAAGTCTACCCAAAATGGAAGAGCCGTTTCCTCCTGCCCCCAGGGACACGTTCCGTACTTTGCCTGGGCAGAGGCTGTGAGGCTTTGTTGATCCAGCTCGTGGGAAACGGATATATAAATTCTGTGAGGAACGAGGATTTCCTTCCCTGCAGCAGCGCCTGTGCTTCCACGTTGCCTTTGGCACACGGTGCTCGAGCGGCGCTCTCAATGAACTGGAAAGAGCCAAATGACAGGAATGTTAATCACGACGCTTGATGCACCACCCTCACCCTTCACCTACATCTTCCCCTCAGAGAAATATCCCTAAAAGGGTAGTCGAGTCTTAGGGGGAGAAACAAGTGCCCGCAAACTTAGGGTGAAATGCAGGTTTCACTCTGCCGTCTGAAAAATCTTGCCCTGCACCTGACTGAGATCACGGCGTGTTAGATCCGTACCCAATCGCACATACAATTCCGCTGGTGGGCACACAGAGCTCCGGCAGAGCTCGAAGTTCCCAGAGCACGTGCAATACTCCTGGTGGCTGCAACAAGCAATGTCGTACACAGCACACTTCGACCTTGACTTCCTTTCAAGGAAAGGCCGCAGGGCAGGGTCATTGAATCGAGAGAGGGAAACACTTGGCTGCATTCCTCAGGTGAGACACAGGTCAAACTGTGCGGTCTGAAAAGCTCAGGTTCCCTTTGGGAAGCTCTTCGTTGTATGCGGGACGGGAAGGCCTTTGCTTGCAGGCTGTGGCCATTGCCAGGCTAGGACGGAGGAAACACCGCCTATCCCAGCACGCTTGTCAGCACGCATGGGAGAGAACTCACGCCCTGTTTCAGTCCCCTGCCAGCCATACATACACGTCAAGGACAGTGTTCCCAGAGATACCTTCCTGTAAATGGGAGAGAGGAAGTTTGACTGGGCAAAACTCAGCCTTGGCAGGCCGTCTGAACAGCTTACTCCCTTGATGGCTTTGGAGCAGAGAGCATCACGCAGCGTTCCGTGAAGCTCATGGTAGGCTGATTTTAGGGCTCTCGCCGACACTCCTCGGGCTCTAGCACTCTCAACCTCTTCCGGCCCTTACTGGCCTTCTCTGACACACCTCGGCGAGTACAGAGCTTAGGGCGACACATTCCGTTTACGATGGGCAGCAGGAATTCACAGCAGTGTGTCAAGCCCTCCGGCCTTCTCTCCTTCGGCACGCAGAGGTTTTGCACTTCTTGCAAACACCTCAGCGGAGAGCCCAAAGTATTCCTGATCTCTTCAACAATGTAGTGCTGCACTAGACTTCAAATATGTCTTCGCTGCGAGATACATTAGAGCGTGTAGTCGTTGCTTCTGAAGGTGAGGAACGCTTCCCTAATGGGCTTTCAGGGAGAAACCTGCTGCGAGTGCCGTCTGCAAGCCCTTGCGATCACATTCGTCAGCGGCTGTGGTGGCAGTCAAGTTCTGACAGCAAATGGAAATATCAGCTCTCCATGTTTACGAAACGCACCCCTCCGTGTGTCAAAGGCAAAAGTCTACCTTTCCTTTCAGAGTCCTCAACCCTGTGAGACAAACATGGTGCGGGTGGCTCCATTCAAAGTGTTTCTCAGGATACCGGGGAAACTTCCCATGCTAAGAGGGACGAATAGGCTCTGTTTCCTGTCCGGTCAAGTCCATTTCCAGGAACACGTCAGAGTCCTTGGTAAAGCGCGTTGTGTGAATGGGCAGAGGAAGAAAGCACTCAGTGCTGGAGAAGGTTAGCTGGCTGACATTGCAGGCACAGTACACAGCACTCTGTACTTGCACCTTGCCTGTGGCAAATGCATACATACTCTGATGAGGAAGAGACAAGCGGTGCAGGTCCTCTACTGGCTTTCCCACTTATTTGTAGATGACAACAGAGAAGCTTGCCCATGGAACTTGAGACCGGCTTATGTGCAAGTCTACCCAAAATGGAAGAGCCGTTTCCTCCTGCCCCCAGGGACACGTTCCGTACTTTGCCTGGGCAGAGGCTGTGAGGCTTTGTTGATCCAGCTCGTGGGAAACGGATATATAAATTCTGTGAGGAACGAGGATTTCCTTCCCTGCAGCAGCGCCTGTGCTTCCACGTTGCCTTTGGCACACGGTGCTCGAGCGGCGCTCTCAATGAACTGGAAAGAACCAAATGACAGGAATGTTAATCATGACGCTTCATGCACCACCCTCACCCTTCACATACATCTTCCCCTCAGAGAAATATCCCTGAAGGGTAGTAGATTCCTGGGGGAGAAACAAGTGCCTGCAAACTTAGGGTGAAATGCAGGTTTCACTCTGCCGTCTGAAAGATCTTGCCCTGCACCTGACTGAGATCACGGCGTGTTAGATCCGTACCCAATCGCACATACAATTCCGCTGGTGGGCACACAGAGCTCCGGCAGAGCTCGAAGTTCCCAGAGCACGTGCAATCCTCCTGGTGGCTGCAACAAGCAATGTCGTACACAGCACACTTGGACCTTGACTTCCTTTCAAGGAAAGGCCGCAGGGCAGGGTCATTGAATCGAGAGAGGGAAACACTTGGCTGCATTCCTCAGGTGAGACACAGGTCAAACTGTGCCGGCTGAAAAGCTCAGGTTCCCTTTGGGAAGCTCTTCGTTGTATGCGGGACGGGAAGGCCTTTGCTTGCAGGCTGTGGCCATTGCCAGGCTAGGACGGAGGAAACACCGCCTATCCCAGCACGCTTGTCAGCACGCATGGGAGAGAACTCACGCCCTGTTTCAGTCCCCTGCCAGCCATACATACACGTCAAGGACAGTGTTCCCAGAGATACCTTCCTGTAAATGGGAGAGAGGAAGTTTGACTGGGCAAAACTCAGCCTTGGCAGGCCGTCTGAACAGCTTACTCCCTTGATGGCTTTGGAGCAGAGAGCATCACGCAGCGTTCCGTGAAGCTCATGGTAGGCTGATTTTAGGGCTCTCGCCGACACTCCTCGGGCTCTAGCCCTCTCAACCTCTTCCGGCCCTTACTGGCCTTCTCTGACACACCTCGGCGAGTACAGAGCTTAGGGCGACACATTCCGTTTACGATGGGCAGCAGGAATTCACAGCAGTGTGTCAAGCCCTCCGGCCTTCTCTCCTTCGGCACGCAGAGGTTTTGCACTTCTTGCAAACACCTCAGCGGAGAGCCCAAAGTATTCCTGATCTCTTCAACAATGTAGTGCTGCACTAGACTTCAAATATGTCTTCGCTGCGAGATACATTAGAGCGTGTAGTCGTTGCTTCTGAAGGTGAGGAACGCTTCCCTAATGGGCTTTCAGGGAGAAACCTGCTGCGAGTGGCCGTCTGCAAGCCCTTGCGATCACATTCGTCAGCGGCTGTGGTGGCAGTCAAGTTCTGACAGCAAATGGAAATATCAGCTCTCCATGTTTACGAAACGCACCCCTCCGTGTGTCAAAGGCAAAAGTCTACCTTTCCTTCAGAGTCCTCAACCCTGTGAGACAAACATGGTGCGGGTGGCTCCATTCAAAGTGTTTCTCAAGATACCGGGGGAAACTTCCCATTCTAAGAGGGACGAATAGGCTCTGTTTCCTGTCCGGTCAAGTCCATTTCCAGGAACACATCAGAGTCCTTGGTCAAGCGCGTTGTGTGAATGGGCAGAGGAAGAAAGCACTCAGTGCTGGAGAAGGTTAGCTGGCTGACATTGCAGGCACAGTACACAGCACTCTGTACTTGCACCTTGCCTGTGGCAAATGCATACATACTCTGATGAGGAAGAGACAAGCGGTGCAGGTCCTCTACTGGCTTTCCCACTTATTTGTAGATGACAACAGAGAAGCTTGCCCATGGAACTTGAGACCGGCTTGTGTGCAAGTCGACCCAAAATGGAAGAGCCGTTTCCTCCTGCCCCCAGGGACACGTTCCGTACTTTGCCTGGGCAGAGGCTGTGAGGCTTTGTTGATCCCAGCTCGTGGGAAACGGATATATAAATTCTGTGAGGTACGAGGATTTCCTTCCCTGCAGCAGCGCCTGTGCTTCCACGTTGCCTTTGGCACACGGTGCTCGAGCGGCGCTCTCAATGAACTGGAAAGAGCCAAATGACAGGAATGTTAATCACGACGCTTGATGCACCACCCTCACCCTTCACATACATCTTCCCCTCAGAGAAATATCCCTGAAGGGTAGTCGAGTCTTGTGGGGAGAAACAAGTGCCCGCAAACTTAGGGTGAAATGCAGGTTTCACTCTGCCGTCTGAAAGATCTTGCCCTGCACCTGACTGAGATCACGGCGTGTTAGATCCGTACCCAATCGCACATACAATTCCGCTGGTGGGCACACAGAGCTCCGGCAGAGCTCGCAGTTTCCAGAGCACGTGCAATACTCCTGGTGGCTGCAACAAGCAATGTCGTACACAGCACACTTGGACCTTGACTTCCTTTCAAGGAAAGGCCGCAGGGCAGGGTCATTGAATCGAGAGAGGGAAACACTTGGCTGCATTCCTCAGGTGAGACACAGGTCAAACTGTGCGGTCTGAAAAGCTCAGGTTCCCTTTGGGAAGCTCTTCGTTGTATGCGGGACGGGAAGGCCTTTGCTTGCAGGCTGTGGCCATTGCCAGGCTAGGACGGAGGAAACACCGCCTATCCCAGCACGCTTGTTAGCACGCATGGGAGAGAACTCACGCCCTGTTTCAGTCCCCTGCCAGCCATACATACACGTCAAGGACAGTGTTCCCAGAGATACCTTCCTGTAAATGGGAGAGAGGAAGTTTGACTGGGCAAAACTCAGCCTTGGCAGGCCGTCTGAACAGCTTACTCCCTTGATGGCTTTGGAGCAGAGAGCATCACGCAGCGTTCCGTGAAGCTCATGGTAGGCTGATTTTAGGGCTCTCGCCGACACTCCTCGGGCTCTAGCACTCTCAACCTCTTCCGGCCCTTACTGGCCTTCTCTGACACACCTCGGCGAGTACAGAGCTTAGGGCGACACATTCCGTTTACGATGGGCAGCAGGAATTCACAGCAGTGTGTCAAGCCCTCCGGCCTTCTCTCCTTCGGCACGCAGAGGTTTTGCACTTCTTGCAAACACCTCAGCGGAGAGCCCAAAGTATTCCTGATCTCTTCAACAATGTAGTGCTGCACTAGACTTCAAATATGTCTTCGCTGCGAGATACATTAGAGCGTGTAGTCGTTGCTTCTGAAGGTGAGGAACGCTTCCCTAATGGGCTTTCAGGGAGAAACCTGCTGCGAGTGGCCGTCTGCAAGCCCTTGCGATCACATTCGTCAGCGGCTGTGGTGGCAGTCAAGTTCTGACAGCAAATGGAAATATCAGCTCTCCATGTTTACGAAACGCACCCCTCCGTGTGTCAAAGGCAAAAGTCTACCTTTCCTTCAGAGTCCTCAACCCTGTGAGACAAACATGGTGCGGGTGGCTCCATTCAAAGTGTTTCTCAGGATACCGGGGAAACTTCCCATGCTAAGAGGGACGAATAGGCTCCGTTTCCTGTCCGGTCAAGTCCATTTCCAGGAACACGTCAGAGTCCTTGGTAAAGCGCGTTGTGTGAATGGGCAGAGGAAGAAAGCACTCAGTGCTGGAGAAGGTTAGCTGGCTGACATTGCAGGCACAGTACACAGCACTCTGTACTTGCACCTTGCCTGTGGCAAATGCATACATACTCTGATGAGGAAGAGACAAGCGGTGCAGGTCCTCTACTGGCTTTCCCACTTATTTGTAGATGACAACAGAGAAGCTTGCCCATGGAACTTGAGACCGGCTTATGTGCAAGTCTACCCAAAATGGAAGAGCCGTTTCCTCCTGCCCCCAGGGACACGTTCCGTACTTTGCCTGGGCAGAGGCTGTGAGGCTTTGTTGATCCAGCTCGTGGGAAACGGATATATAAATTCTGTGAGGAACGAGGATTTCCTTCCCTGCAGCAGCGCCTGTGCTTCCACGTTGCCTTTGGCACACGGTGCTCGAGCGGCGCTCTCAATGAACTGGAAAGAGCCAAATGACAGGAATGTTAATCACGACGCTTCATGCACCACCCTCACCCTTCACATACATCTTCCCCTCAGAGAAATATCCCTGAAGGGTAGTAGATTCCTGGGGGAGAAACAAGTGCCTGCAAACTTAGGGTGAAAAGCAGGTTTCACTCTGCCGTCTGAAAGATCTTGCCCTGCACCTGACTGAGATCACGGCGTGTTAGATCCGTACCCAATCGCACATACAATTCTGCTGGTGGGCACACAGAGCTCCGGCAGAGCTCGAAGTTCCCAGAGCACGTGCAATCCTCCTGGTGGCTGCAACAAGCAATGTCGTACACAGCACACTTGGACCTTGACTTCCTTTCAAGGAAAGGCCGCAGGGCAGGGTCATTGAATCGAGAGAGGGAAACACTTGGCTGCATTTCTCAGGTGAGACACAGGTCAAACTGTGCCGGCTGAAAAGCTCAGGTTCCCTTTGGGAAGCTCTTCGTTGTATGCGGGACGGGAAGGCCTTTGCTTGCAGGCTGTGGCCATTGCCAGGCTAGGACGGAGGAAACACCGCCTATCCCAGCACGCTTGTTAGCACGCATGGGAGAGAACTCACGCCCTGTTTCAGTCCCCTGCCAGCCATACATACACGTCAAGGACAGTGTTCCCAGAGATACCTTCCTGTAAATGGGAGAGAGGAAGTTTGACTGGGCAAAACTCAGCCTTGGCAGGCCGTCTGAACAGCTTACTCCCTTGATGGCTTTGGAGCAGAGAGCATCACGCAGCGTTCCGTGAAGCTCATGGTAGGCTGATTTTAGGGCTCTCGCCGACACTCCTCGGGCTCTAGCACTCTCAACCTCTTCCGGCCCTTACTGGCCTTCTCTGACACACCTCGGCGAGTACAGAGCTTAGGGCGACACATTCCGTTTACGATGGGCAGCAGGAATTCACAGCAGTGTGTCAAGCCCTCCAGCCTTCTCTCCTTCGGCACGCAGAGGTTTTGCACTTCTTGCAAACACCTCAGCGGAGAGCCCAAAGTATTCCTGATCTCTTCAACAATGTAGTGCTGCACTAGACTTCAAATATGTCTTCGCTGCGAGATACATTAGAGCGTGTAGTCGTTGCTTCTGAAGGTGAGGAACGCTTCCCTAATGGGCTTTCAGGGAGAAACCTGCTGCGAGTGGCCGTCTGCAAGCCCTTGCGATCACATTCGTCAGCGGCTGTGGTGGCAGTCAAGTTCTGACAGCAAATGGAAATATCAGCTCTCCATGTTTACGAAACGCACCCCTCCGTGTGTCAAAGGCAAAAGTCTACCTTTCCTTCAGAGTCCTCAACCCTGTGAGACAAACATGCTGTGGGTGGCTCCATTCAAAGTGTTTCTCAGGATACCGGGGGAAACTTCCCATTCTAAGAGGGACGAATAGGCTCTGTTTCCTGTCCGGTCAAGTCCATTTCCAGGAACACATCAGAGTCCTTGGTCAAGCGCGTTGTGTGAATGGGCAGAGGAAGAAAGCACTCAGTGCTGGAGAAGGTTAGCTGGCTGACATTGCAGGCACAGTACACAGCACTCTGTACTTGCACCTTGCCTGTGGCAAATGCATACATACTCTGATGAGGAAGAGACAAGCGGTGCAGGTCCTCTACTGGCTTTCCCACTTATTTGTAGATGACAACAGAGAAGCTTGCCCATGGAACTTGAGACCGGCTTGTGTGCAAGTCGACCCAAAATGGAAGAGCCGTTTCCTCCTGCCCCCAGGGACACGTTCCGTACTTTGCCTGGGCAGAGGCTGTGAGGCTTTGTTGATCCCAGCTCGTGGGAAACGTATATATAAATTCTGTGAGGTACGAGGATTTCCTTCCCTGCAGCAGCGCCTGTGCTTCCACGTTGCCTTTGGCACACGGTGCTCGAGCGGCGCTCTCAATGAACTGGAAAGAGCCAAATGACAGGAATGTTAATCACGACGCTTGATGCACCACCCTCACCCTTCACATACATCTTCCCCTCAGAGAAATATCCCTGAAGGGTAGTCGAGTCTTATGGGGAGAAACAAGTGCCCGCAAACTTAGGGTGAAATGCAGGTTTCACTCTGCCGTCTGAAAAATCTTGCCCTGCACCTGACTGAGATCACGGCGTGTTAGATCCGTACCCAATCGCACATACAATTCCGCTGGTGGGCACACAGAGCTCCGGCACAGCTCGATGTTCCCAGAGCACGTGCAATCCTCCTGGTGGCTGCAACAAGCAATGTCGTACACAGCACACTTGGACCTTGACTTCCTTTCAAGGAAAGGCCGCAGGGCAGGGTCATTGAATCGAGAGAGGGAAACACTTGGCTGCATTCCTCAGGTGAGACACAGGTCAAACTGTGCCGGCTGAAAAGCTCAGGTTCCCTTTGGGAAGCTCTTCGTTGTATGCGGGACGGGAAGGCCTTTGCTTGCAGGCTGTGGCCATTGCCAGGCTAGGACGGAGGAAACACCGCCTATCCCAGCACGCTTGTCAGCACGCATGGGAGAGAACTCACGCCCTGTTTCAGTCCCCTGCCAGCCATACATACACGTCAAGGACAGTGTTCCCAGAGATACCTTCCTGTAAATGGGAGAGAGGAAGTTTGACTGGGCAAAACTCAGCCTTGGCAGGCCGTCTGAACAGCTTACTCCCTTGATGGCTTTGGAGCAGAGAGCATCAGGCAGCGTTCCGTGAAGCTCATGGTAGGCTGATTTTAGGGCTCTCGCCGACACTCCTCGGGCTCTAGCACTCTCAACCTCTTCCGGCCCTTACTGGCCTTCTCTGACACACCTCGGCGAGTACAGAGCTTAGGGCGACACATTCCGTTTACGATGGGCAGCAGGAATTCACAGCAGTGTGTCAAGCCCTCCGGCCTTCTCTCCTTCGGCACGCAGAGGTTTTGCACTTCTTGCAAACACCTCAGCGGAGAGCCCAAAGTATTCCTGATCTCTTCAACAATGTAGTGCTGCACTAGACTACAAATATGTCTTCGCTGCGAGATACATTAGAGCGTGTAGTCGTTGCTTCTGAAGGTGAGGAACGCTTCCCTAATGGGCTTTCAGGGAGAAACCTGCTGCGAGTGGCCGTCTGCAAGCCCTTGCGATCACATTCGTCAGCGGCTGTGGTGGCAGTCAAGTTCTGACAGCAAATGGAAATATCAGCTCTCCATGTTTACGAAACGCACCCCTCCGTGTGTCAAAGGCAAAAGTCTACCTTTCCTTCAGAGTCCTCAACCCTGTGAGACAAACATGCTGTGGGTGGCTCCATTCAAAGTGTGTCTCAGGATACCGGGGGAAACTTCCCATTCTAAGAGGGACGAATAGGCTCCGTTTCCTGTCCGGTCAAGTCCATTTCCAGGAACACATCAGAGTCCTTGGTCAAGCGCGTTGTGTGAATGGGCAGAGGAAGAAAGCACTCAGTGCTGGAGAAGGTTAGCTGGCTGACATTGCAGGCACAGTACGCAGCACTCTGTACTTGCACCTTGCCGGTGGCAAATGCATACATACTCTGATGAGGAAGAGACAAGCGGTGCAGGTCCTCTACTGGCTTTCCCACTTATTTGTAGATGACAACAGAGAAGCTTGCCCATGGAACTTGAGACCGGCTTATGTGCAAGTCTACCCAAAATGGAAGAGCCGTTTCCTCCTGCCCCCAGGGACACGTTCCGTACTTTGCCTGGGCAGAGGCTGTGAGGCTTTGTTGATCCAGCTCGTGGGAAACGGATATATAAATTCTGTGAGGAACGAGGATTTCCTTCCCTGCAGCAGCGCCTGTGCTTCCACGTTGCCTTTGGCACACGGTGCTCGAGCGGCGCTCTCAATGAACTGGAAAGAGCCAAATGACAGGAATGTAAATCACGACGCTTGATGCACCACCCTCACCCTTCACATACATCTTCCCCTCAGAGAAATATCCCTAAAAGGGTAGTCGAGTCTTAGGGGGAGAAACAAGTGCCCGCAAACTTAGGGTGAAATGCAGGTTTCACTCTGCCGTCTGAAAGATCTTGCCCTGCACCTGACTGAGATCACGGCGTGTTAGATCCGTACCCAATCGCACATACAATTCCGCTGGTGGGCACACAGAGCTCCGGCACAGCTCGAAGTTCCCAGAGCACGTGCAATCCTCCTGGTGGCTGCAACAAGCAATGTCGTACACAGCACACTTGGACCTTGACTTCCTTTCAAGGAAAGGCCGCAGGGCAGGGTCATTGAATCGAGAGAGGGAAACACTTGGCTGCATTCCTCAGGTGAGACACAGGTCAAACTGTGCGGTCTGAAAAGCTCAGGTTCCCTTTGGGAAGCTCTTCGTTGTATGCGGGACGGGAAGGCCTTTGCTTGCAGGCTGTGGCCATTGCCAGGCTAGGACGGAGGAAACACCGCCTATCCCAGCACGCTTGTCAGCACGCATGGGAGAGAACTCACGCCCTGTTTCAGTCCCCTGCCAGCCATACATACACGTCAAGGACAGTGTTCCCAGAGATACCTTCCTGTAAATGGGAGAGAGGAAGTTTGACTGGGCAAAACTCAGCCTTGGCAGGCCGTCTGAACAGCTTACTCCCTTGATGGCTTTGGAGCAGAGAGCATCAGGCAGCGTTCCGTGAAGCTCATGGTAGGCTGATTTTAGGGCTCTCGCCGACACTCCTCGGGCTCTAGCACTCTCAACCTCTTCCGGCCCTTACTGGCCTTCTCTGACACACCTCGGCGAGTACAGAGCTTAGGGCGACACATTCCGTTTACGATGGGCAGCAGGAATTCACAGCAGTGTGTCAAGCCCTCCGGCCTTCTCTCCTTCGGCACGCAGAGGTTTTGCACTTCTTGCAAACACCTCAGCGGAGAGCCCAAAGTATTCCTGATCTCTTCAACAATGTAGTGCTGCACTAGACTTCAAATATGTCTTCGCTGCGAGATACATTAGAGCGTGTAGTCGTTGCTTCTGAAGGTGAGGAACGCTTCCCTAATGGGCTTTCAGGGAGAAACCTGCTGCGAGTGGCCGTCTGCAAGCCCTTGCGATCACATTCGTCAGCGGCTGTGGTGGCAGTCAAGTTCTGACAGCAAATGGAAATATCAGCTCTCCATGTTTACGAAACGCACCCCTCCGTGTGTCAAAGGCAAAAGTCTACCTTTCCTTCAGAGTCCTCAACCCTGTGAGACAAACATGGTGCGGGTGGCTCCATTCAAAGTGTTTCTCAGGATACCGGGGGAAACTTCCCATGCTAAGAGGGACGAATAGGCTCCGTTTCCTGTCCGGTCAAGTCCATTTCCAGGAACACGTCAGAGTCCTTGGTAAAGCGCGTTGTGTGAATGGGCAGAGGAAGAAAGCACTCAGTGCTGGAGAAGGTTAGCTGGCTGACATTGCAGGCACAGTACACAGCACTCTGTACTTGCACCTTGCCTGTGGCAAATGCATACATACTCTGATGAGGAAGAGACAAGCGGTGCAGGTCCTCTACTGGCTTTCCCACTTATTTGTAGATGACAACAGAGAAGCTTGCCCATGGAACTTGAGACCGGCTTATGTGCAAGTCTACCCAAAATGGAAGAGCCGTTTCCTCCTGCCCCCAGGGACACGTTCCGTACTTTGCCTGGGCAGAGGCTGTGAGGCTTTGTTGATCCAGCTCGTGGGAAACGGATATATAAATTCTGTGAGGAACGAGGATTTCCTTCCCTGCAGCAGCGCCTGTGCTTCCACGTTGCCTTTGGCACACGGTGCTCGAGCGGCGCTCTCAATGAACTGGAAAGAGCCAAATGACAGGAATGTAAATCACGACGCTTGATGCACCACCCTCACCCTTCACATACATCTTCCCCTCAGAGAAATATCCCTGAAGGGTAGTCGAGTCTTAGGGGGAGAAACAAGTGCCCGCAAACTTAGGGTGAAATGCAGGTTTCACTCTGCCGTCTGAAAAATCTTGCCCTGCACCTGACTGAGATCACGGCGTGTTAGATCCGTACCCAATCGCACATACAATTCCGCTGGTGGGCACACAGAGCTCCGGCAGAGCTCGAAGTTCCCAGAGCACGTGCAATCCTCCTGGTGGCTGCAGCAAGCAATGTCGTACACAGCACACTTGGACCTTGACTTCCTTTCAAGGAAAGGCCGCAGGGCAGGGTCATTGAATCGAGAGAGGGAAACACTTGGCTGCATTCCTCAGGTGAGACACAGGTCAAACTGTGCGGTCTGAAAAGCTCAGGTTCCCTTTGGGAAGCTCTTCGTTGTATGCGGGACGGGAAGGCCTTTGCTTGCAGGCTGTGGCCATTGCCAGGCTAGGACGGAGGAAACACCGCCTATCCCAGCACGCTTGTCAGCACGCATGGGAGAGAACTCACGCCCTGTTTCAGTCCCCTGCCAGCCATACATACACGTCAAGGACAGTGTTCCCAGAGATACCTTCCTGTAAATGGGAGAGAGGAAGTTTGACTGGGCAAAACTCAGCCTTGGCAGGCCGTCTGAACAGCTTACTCCCTTGATGGCTTTGGAGCAGAGAGCATCACGCAGCGTTCCGTGAAGCTCATGGTAGGCTGATTTTAGGGCTCTCGCCGACACTCCTCGGGCTCTAGCACTCTCAACCTCTTCCGGCCCTTACTGGCCTTCTCTGACACACCTCGGCGAGTACAGAGCTTAGGGCGACACATTCCGTTTACGATGGGCAGCAGGAATTCACAGCAGTGTGTCAAGCCCTCCGGCCTTCTCTCCTTCGGCACGCAGAGGTTTTGCACTTCTTGCAAACACCTCAGCGGAGAGCCCAAAGTATTCCTGATCTCTTCAACAATGTAGTGCTGCACTAGACTTCAAATATGTCTTCGCTGCGAGATACATTAGAGCGTGTAGTCGTTGCTTCTGAAGGTGAGGAACGCTTCCCTAATGGGCTTTCAGGGAGAAACCTGCTGCGAGTGGCCGTCTGCAAGCCCTTGCGATCACATTCGTCAGCGGCTGTGGTGGCAGTCAAGTTCTGACAGCAAATGGAAATATCAGCTCTCCATGTTTACGAAACGCACCCCTCCGTGTGTCAAAGGCAAAAGTCTACCTTTCCTTCAGAGTCCTCAACCCTGTGAGACAAACATGGTGCGGGTGGCTCCATTCAAAGTGTTTCTCAGGATACCGGGGGAAACTTCCCATGCTAAGAGGGACGAATAGGCTCCGTTTCCTGTCCGGTCAAGTCCATTTCCAGGAACACGTCAGAGTCCTTGGTAAAGCGCGTTGTGTGAATGGGCAGAGGAAGAAAGCACTCAGTGCTGGAGAAGGTTAGCTGGCTGACATTGCAGGCACAGTACACAGCACTCTGTACTTGCACCTTGCCTGTGGCAAATGCATACATACTCTGATGAGGAAGAGACAAGCGGTGCAGGTCCTCTACTGGCTTTCCCACTTATTTGTAGATGACAACAGAGAAGCTTGCCCATGGAACTTGAGACCGGCTTATGTGCAAGTCTACCCAAAATGGAAGAGCCGTTTCCTCCTGCCCCCAGGGACACGTTCCGTACTTTGCCTGGGCAGAGGCTGTGAGGCTTTGTTGATCCAGCTCGTGGGAAACGGATATATAAATTCTGTGAGGAACGAGGATTTCCTTCCCTGCAGCAGCGCCTGTGCTTCCACGTTGCCTTTGGCACACGGTGCTCGAGCGGCGCTCTCAATGAACTGGAAAGAGCCAAATGACAGGAATGTAAATCACGACGCTTGATGCACCACCCTCACCCTTCACATACATCTTCCCCTCAGAGAAATATCCCTGAAGGGTAGTCGAGTCTTAGGGGGAGAAACAAGTGCCCGCAAACTTAGGGTGAAATGCAGGTTTCACTCTGCCGTCTGAAAAATCTTGCCCTGCACCTGACTGAGATCACGGCGTGTTAGATCCGTACCCAATCGCACATACAATTCCGCTGGTGGGCACACAGAGCTCCGGCAGAGCTCGAAGTTCCCAGAGCACGTGCAATCCTCCTGGTGGCTGCAACAAGCAATGTCGTACACAGCACACTTGGACCTTGACTTCCTTTCAAGGAAAGGCCGCAGGGCAGGGTCATTGAATCGAGAGAGGGAAACACTTGGCTGCATTCCTCAGGTGAGACACAGGTCAAACTGTGCGGTCTGAAAAGCTCAGGTTCCCTTTGGGAAGCTCTTCGTTGTATGCGGGACGGGAAGGCCTTTGCTTGCAGGCTGTGGCCATTGCCAGGCTAGGACGGAGGAAACACCGCCTATCCCAGCACGCTTGTCAGCACGCATGGGAGAGAACTCACGCCCTGTTTCAGTCCCCTGCCAGCCATACATACACGTCAAGGACAGTGTTCCCAGAGATACCTTCCTGTAAATGGGAGAGAGGAAGTTTGACTGGGCAAAACTCAGCCTTGGCAGGCCGTCTGAACAGCTTACTCCCTTGATGGCTTTGGAGCAGAGAGCATCACGCAGCGTTCCGTGAAGCTCATGGTAGGCTGATTTTAGGGCTCTCGCCGACACTCCTCGGGCTCTAGCACTCTCAACCTCTTCCGGCCCTTACTGGCCTTCTCTGACACACCTCGGCGAGTACAGAGCTTAGGGCGACACATTCCGTTTACGATGGGCAGCAGGAATTCACAGCAGTGTGTCAAGCCCTCCGGCCTTCTCTCCTTCGGCACGCAGAGGTTTTGCACTTCTTGCAAACACCTCAGCGGAGAGCCCAAAGTATTCCTGATCTCTTCAACAATGTAGTGCTGCACTAGACTTCAAATATGTCTTCGCTGCGAGATACATTAGAGCGTGTAGTCGTTGCTTCTGAAGGTGAGGAACGCTTCCCTAATGGGCTTTCAGGGAGAAACCTGCTGCGAGTGGCCGTCTGCAAGCCCTTGCGATCACATTCGTCAGCGGCTGTGGTGGCAGTCAAGTTCTGACAGCAAATGGAAATATCAGCTCTCCATGTTTACGAAACGCACCCCTCCGTGTGTCAAAGGCAAAAGTCTACCTTTCCTTCAGAGTCCTCAACCCTGTGAGACAAACATGGTGCGGGTGGCTCCATTCAAAGTGTTTCTCAGGATACCGGGGGAAACTTCCCATGCTAAGAGGGACGAATAGGCTCCGTTTCCTGTCCGGTCAAGTCCATTTCCAGGAACACGTCAGAGTCCTTGGTAAAGCGCGTTGTGTGAATGGGCAGAGGAAGAAAGCACTCAGTGCTGGAGAAGGTTAGCTGGCTGACATTGCAGGCACAGTACACAGCACTCTGTACTTGCACCTTGCCTGTGGCAAATGCATACATACTCTGATGAGGAAGAGACAAGCGGTGCAGGTCCTCTACTGGCTTTCCCACTTATTTGTAGATGACAACAGAGAAGCTTGCCCATGGAACTTGAGACCGGCTTATGTGCAAGTCTACCCAAAATGGAAGAGCCGTTTCCTCCTGCCCCCAGGGACACGTTCCGTACTTTGCCTGGGCAGAGGCTGTGAGGCTTTGTTGATCCAGCTCGTGGGAAACGGATATATAAATTCTGTGAGGAACGAGGATTTCCTTCCCTGCAGCAGCGCCTGTGCTTCCACGTTGCCTTTGGCACACGGTGCTCGAGCGGCGCTCTCAATGAACTGGAAAGAGCCAAATGACAGGAATGTAAATCACGACGCTTGATGCACCACCCTCACCCTTCACATACATCTTCCCCTCAGAGAAATATCCCTGAAGGGTAGTCGAGTCTTAGGGGGAGAAACAAGTGCCCGCAAACTTAGGGTGAAATGCAGGTTTCACTCTGCCGTCTGAAAAATCTTGCCCTGCACCTGACTGAGATCACGGCGTGTTAGATCCGTACCCAATCGCACATACAATTCCGCTGGTGGGCACACAGAGCTCCGGCAGAGCTCGAAGTTCCCAGAGCACGTGCAATCCTCCTGGTGGCTGCAACAAGCAATGTCGTACACAGCACACTTGGACCTTGACTTCCTTTCAAGGAAAGGCCGCAGGGCAGGGTCATTGAATCGAGAGAGGGAAACACTTGGCTGCATTCCTCAGGTGAGACACAGGTCAAACTGTGCGGTCTGAAAAGCTCAGGTTCCCTTTGGGAAGCTCTTCGTTGTATGCGGGACGGGAAGGCCTTTGCTTGCAGGCTGTGGCCATTGCCAGGCTAGGACGGAGGAAACACCGCCTATCCCAGCACGCTTGTCAGCACGCATGGGAGAGAACTCACGCCCTGTTTCAGTCCCCTGCCAGCCATACATACACGTCAAGGACAGTGTTCCCAGAGATACCTTCCTGTAAATGGGAGAGAGGAAGTTTGACTGGGCAAAACTCAGCCTTGGCAGGCCGTCTGAACAGCTTACTCCCTTGATGGCTTTGGAGCAGAGAGCATCACGCAGCGTTCCGTGAAGCTCATGGTAGGCTGATTTTAGGGCTCTCGCCGACACTCCTCGGGCTCTAGCACTCTCAACCTCTTCCGGCCCTTACTGGCCTTCTCTGACACACCTCGGCGAGTACAGAGCTTAGGGCGACACTTTCCGTTTACGATGGGCAGCAGGAATTCACAGCAGTGTGTCAAGCCCTCCGGCCTTCTCTCCTTCGGCACGCAGAGGTTTTGCACTTCTTGCAAACACCTCAGCGGAGAGCCCAAAGTATTCCTGATCTCTTCAACAATGTAGTGCTGCACTAGACTTCAAATATGTCTTCGCTGCGAGATACATTAGAGCGTGTAGTCGTTGCTTCTGAAGGTGAGGAACGCTTCCCTAATGGGCTTTCAGGGTGAAACCTGCTGCGAGTGCCGTCTGCAAGCCCTTGCGATCACATTCGTCAGCGGCTGTGGTGGCAGTCAAGTTCTGACAGCAAATGGAAATATCAGCTCTCCATGTTTACGAAACGCACCCCTCCGTGTGTCAAAGGCAAAAGTCTACCTTTCCTTCAGAGTCCTCAACCCTGTGAGACAAACATGGTGCGGGTGGCTCCATTCAAAGTGTTTCTCAGGATACCGGGGAAACTTCCCATGCTAAGAGGGACGAATAGGCTCTGTTTCCTGTCCGGTCAAGTCCATTTCCAGGAACACGTCAGAGTCCTTGGTAAAGCGCGTTGTGTGAATGGGCAGAGGAAGAAAGCACTCAGTGCTGGAGAAGGTTAGCTGGCTGACATTGCAGGCACAGTACACAGCACTCTGTACTTGCACCTTGCCTGTGGCAAATGCATACATACTCTGATGAGGAAGAGACAAGCGGTGCAGGTCCTCTACTGGCTTTCCCACTTATTTGTAGATGACAACAGAGAAGCTTGCCCATGGAACTTGAGACCGGCTTATGTGCAAGTCTACCCAAAATGGAAGAGCCGTTTCCTCCTGCCCCCAGGGACACGTTCCGTACTTTGCCTGGGCAGAGGCTGTGAGGCTTTGTTGATCCAGCTCGTGGGAAACGGATATATAAATTCTGTGAGGAACGAGGATTTCCTTCCCTGCAGCAGCGCCTGTGCTTCCACGTTGCCTTTGGCACACGGTGCTCGAGCGGCGCTCTCAATGAACTGGAAAGAGCCAAATGACAGGAATGTAAATCACGACGCTTCATGCACCACCCTCACCCTTCACATACATCTTCCCCTCAGAGAAATATCCCTAAAAGGGTAGTCGAGTCTTAGGGGGAGAAACAAGTGCCCGCAAACTTAGGGTGAAATGCAGGTTTCACTCTGCCGTCTGAAAAATCTTGCCCTGCACCTGACTGAGATCACGGCGTGTTAGATCCGTACCCAATCGCACATACAATTCCGCTGGTGGGCACACAGAGCTCCGGCAGAGCTCGAAGTTCCCAGAGCACGTGCAATCCTCCTGGTGGCTGCAACAAGCAATGTCGTACACAGCACACTTGGACCTTGACTTCCTTTCAAGGAAAGGCCGCAGGGCAGGGTCATTGAATCGAGAGAGGGAAACACTTGGCTGCATTCCTCAGGTGAGACACAGGTCAAACTGTGCGGTCTGAAAAGCTCAGGTTCCCTTTGGGAAGCTCTTCGTTGTATGCGGGACGGGAAGGCCTTTGCTTGCAGGCTGTGGCCATTGCCAGGCTAGGACGGAGGAAACACCGCCTATCCCAGCACGCTTGTCAGCACGCATGGGAGAGAACTCACGCCCTGTTTCAGTCCCCTGCCAGCCATACATACACGTCAAGGACAGTGTTCCCAGAGATACCTTCCTGTAAATGGGAGAGAGGAAGTTTGACTGGGCAAAACTCAGCCTTGGCAGGCCGTCTGAACAGCTTACTCCCTTGATGGCTTTGGAGCAGAGAGCATCACGCAGCGTTCCGTGAAGCTCATGGTAGGCTGATTTTAGGGCTCTCGCCGACACTCCTCGGGCTCTAGCACTCTCAACCTCTTCCGGCCCTTACTGGCCTTCTCTGACACACCTCGGCGAGTACAGAGCTTAGGGCGACACATTCCGTTTACGATGGGCAGCAGGAATTCACAGCAGTGTGTCAAGCCCTCCGGCCTTCTCTCCTTCGGCACGCAGAGGTTTTGCACTTCTTGCAAACACCTCAGCGGAGAGCCCAAAGTATTCCTGATCTCTTCAACAATGTAGTGCTGCACTAGACTTCAAATATGTCTTCGCTGCGAGATACATTAGAGCGTGTAGTCGTTGCTTCTGAAGGTGAGGAACGCTTCCCTAATGGGCTTTCAGGGAGAAACCTGCTGCGAGTGGCCGTCTGCAAGCCCTTGCGATCACATTCGTCAGCGGCTGTGGTGGCAGTCAAGTTCTGACAGCAAATGGAAATATCAGCTCTCCATGTTTACGAAACGCACCCCTCCGTGTGTCAAAGGCAAAAGTCTACCTTTCCTTCAGAGTCCTAAACCCTGTGAGACAAACATGGTGCGGGTGGCTCCATTCAAAGTGTTTCTCAGGATACCGGGGGAAACTTCCCATGCTAAGAGGGACGAATAGGCTCTGTTTCCTGTCCGGTCAAGTCCATTTCCAGGAACACATCAGAGTCCTTGGTAAAGCACGTTGTGTGAATGGGCAGAGGAAGAAAGCACTCAGTGCTGGAGAAGGTTAGCTGGCTGACATTGCAGGCACAGTACACAGCACTCTGTACTTGCACCTTGCCTGTGGCAAATGCATACATACTCTGATGAGGAAGAGACAAGCGGTGCAGGTCCTCTACTGGCTTTCCCACTTATTTGTAGATGACAACAGAGAAGCTTGCCCATGGAACTTGAGACCGGCTTATGTGCAAGTCTACCCAAAATGGAAGAGCCGTTTCCTCCTGCCCCCAGGGACACGTTCCGTACTTTGCCTGGGCAGAGGCTGTGAGGCTTTGTTGATCCAGCTCGTGGGAAACGGATATATAAATTCTGTGAGGAACGAGGATTTCCTTCCCTGCAGCAGCGCCTGTGCTTCCACGTTGCCTTTGGCACACGGTGCTCGAGCGGCGCTCTCAATGAACTGGAAAGAGCCAAATCACAGGAATGTAAATCACGACGCTTGATGCACCACCCTCACCCTTCACATACATCTTCCCCTCAGAGAAATATCCCTGAAGGGTAGTCGAGTCTTAGGGGGAGAAACAAGTGCCCGCAAACTTAGGGTGAAATGCAGGTTTCACTCTGCCATCTGAAAAATCTTGCCCTGCACCTGACTGAGATCACGGCGTGTTAGATCCGTACCCAATCGCACATACAATTCCGCTGGTGGGCACACAGAGCTCCGGCAGAGCTCGAAGTTCCCAGAGCACGTGCAATACTCCTGGTGCCTGCAACAAGCAATGTCGTACACAGCACACTTGGACCTTGACTTCCTTTCAAGGAAAGGCCGCAGGGCAGGGTCATTGAATCGAGAGAGGGAAACACTTGGCTGCATTCCTCAGGTGAGACACAGGTCAAACTGTGCCGGCTGAAAAGCTCAGGTTCCCTTTGGGAAGCTCTTCGTTGTATGCGGGACGGGAAGGCCTTTGCTTGCAGGCTGTGGCCATTGCCAGGCTAGGACGGAGGAAACACCGCCTATCCCAGCACGCTTGTTAGCACGCATGGGAGAGAACTCACGCCCTGTTTCAGTCCCCTGCCAGCCATACATACACGTCAAGGACAGTGTTCCCAGAGATACCTTCCTGTAAATGGGAGAGAGGAAGTTTGACTGGGCAAAACTCAGCCTTGGCAGGCCGTCTGAACAGCTTACTCCCTTGATGGCTTTGGAGCAGAGAGCATCACGCAGCGTTCCGTGAAGCTCATGGTAGGCTGATTTTAGGGCTCTCGCCGACACTCCTCGGGCTCTAGCACTCTCAACCTCTTCCGGCCCTTACTGGCCTTCTCTGACACACCTCGGCGAGTACAGAGCTTAGGGCGACACATTCCGTTTACGATGGGCAGCAGGAATTCACAGCAGTGTGTCAAGCCCTCCGGCCTTCTCTCCTTCGGCACGCAGAGGTTTTGCACTTCTTGCAAACACCTCAGCGGAGAGCCCAAAGTATTCCTGATCTCTTCAACAATGTAGTGCTGCACTAGACTTCAAATATGTCTTCGCTGCGAGATACATTAGAGCGTGTAGTCGTTGCTTCTGAAGGTGAGGAACGCTTCCCTAATGGGCTTTCAGGGAGAAACCTGCTGCGAGTGGCCGTCTGCAAGCCCTTGCGATCACATTCGTCAGCGGCTGTGGTGGCAGTCAAGTTCTGACAGCAAATGGAAATATCAGCTCTCCATGTTTACGAAACGCACCCCTCCGTGTGTCAAAGGCAAAAGTCTACCTTTCCTTCAGAGTCCTCAACCCTGTGAGACAAACATGGTGCGGGTGGCTCCATTCAAAGTGTTTCTCAGGATACCGGGGGAAACTTCCCATGCTAAGAGGGACGAATAGGCTCTGTTTCCTGTCCGGTCAAGTCCATTTCCAGGAACACGTCAGAGTCCTTGGTAAAGCGCGTTGTGTGAATGGGCAGAGGAAGAAAGCACTCAGTGCTGGAGAAGGTTAGCTGGCTGACATTGCAGGCACAGTACACAGCACTCTGTACTTGCACCTTGCCTGTGGCAAATGCATACATACTCTGATGAGGAAGAGACAAGCGGTGCAGGTCCTCTACTGGCTTTCCCACTTATTTGTAGATGACAACAGAGAAGCTTGCCCATGGAACTTGAGACCGGCTTATGTGCAAGTCTACCCAAAATGGAAGAGCCGTTTCCTCCTGCCCCCAGGGACACGTTCCGTACTTTGCCTGGGCAGAGGCTGTGAGGCTTTGTTGATCCAGCTCGTGGGAAACGGATATATAAATTCTGTGAGGAACGAGGATTTCCTTCCCTGCAGCAGCGCCTGTGCTTCCACGTTGCCTTTGGCACACGGTGCTCGAGCGGCGCTCTCAATGAACTGGAAAGAGCCAAATGACAGGAATGTAAATCACGACGCTTGATGCACCACCCTCACCCTTCACATACATCTTCCCCTCAGAGAAATATCCCTGAAGGGTAGTCGAGTCTTAGGGGGAGAAACAAGTGCCCGCAAACTTAGGGTGAAATGCAGGTTTCACTCTGCCATCTGAAAAATCTTGCCCTGCACCTGACTGAGATCACGGCGTGTTAGATCCGTACCCAATCGCACATACAATTCCGCTGGTGGGCACACAGAGCTCCGGCAGAGCTCGAAGTTCCCAGAGCACGTGCAATACTCCTGGTGGCTGCAACAAGCAATGTCGTACACAGCACACTTGGACCTTGACTTCCTTTCAAGGAAAGGCCGCAGGGCAGGGTCATTGAATCGAGAGAGGGAAACACTTGGCTGCATTCCTCAGGTGAGACACAGGTCAAACTGTGCCGGCTGAAAAGCTCAGGTTCCCTTTGGGAAGCTCTTCGTTGTATGCGGGACGGGAAGGCCTTTGCTTGCAGGCTGTGGCCATTGCGAGGCTAGGACGGAGGAAACACCGCCTATCCCAGCACGCTTCTTAGCACGCATGGGAGAGAACTCACGCCCTGTTTCAGTCCCCTGCCAGCCATACATACACGTCAAGGACAGTGTTCCCAGAGATACCTTCCTGTAAATGGGAGAGAGGAAGTTTGACTGGGCAAAACTCAGCCTTGGCAGGCCGTCTGAACAGCTTACTCCCTTGATGGCTTTGGAGCAGAGAGCATCACGCAGCGTTCCGTGAAGCTCATGGTAGGCTGATTTTAGGGCTCTCGCCGACACTCCTCGGGCTCTAGCACTCTCAACCTCTTCCGGCCCTTACTGGCCTTCTCTGACACACCTCGGCGAGTACAGAGCTTAGGGCGACACATTCCGTTTACGATGGGCAGCAGGAATTCACAGCAGTGTGTCAAGCCCTCCGGCCTTCTCTCCTTCGGCACGCAGAGGTTTTGCACTTCTTGCAAACACCTCAGCGGAGAGCCCAAAGTATTCCTGATCTCTTCAACAATGTAGTGCTGCACTAGACTTCAAATATGTCTTCGCTGCGAGATACATTAGAGCGTGTAGTCGTTGCTTCTGAAGGTGAGGAACGCTTCCCTAATGGGCTTTCAGGGAGAAACCTGCTGCGAGTGGCCGTCTGCAAGCCCTTGCGATCACATTCGTCAGCGGCTGTGGTGGCAGTCAAGTTCTGACAGCAAATGGAAATATCAGCTCTCCATGTTTACGAAACGCACCCCTCCGTGTGTCAAAGGCAAAAGTCTACCTTTCCTTCAGAGTCCTCAACCCTGTGAGACAAACATGGTGCGGGTGGCTCCATTCAAAGTGTTTCTCAGGATACCGGGGGAAACTTCCCATGCTAAGAGGGACGAATAGGCTCTGTTTCCTGTCCGGTCAAGTCCATTTCCAGGAACACATCAGAGTCCTTGGTAAAGCACGTTGTGTGAATGGGCAGAGGAAGAAAGCACTCAGTGCTGGAGAAGGTTAGCTGGCTGACATTGCAGGCACAGTACACAGCACTCTGTACTTGCACCTTGCCTGTGGCAAATGCATACATACTCTGATGAGGAAGAGACAAGCGGTGCAGGTCCTCTACTGGCTTTCCCACTTATTTGTAGATGACAACAGAGAAGCTTGCCCATGGAACTTGAGACCGGCTTATGTGCAAGTCTACCCAAAATGGAAGAGCCGTTTCCTCCTGCCCCCAGGGACACGTTCCGTACTTTGCCTGGGCAGAGGCTGTGAGGCTTTGTTGATCCAGCTCGTGGGAAACGGATATATAAATTCTGTGAGGAACGAGGATTTCCTTCCCTGCAGCAGCGCCTGTGCTTCCACGTTGCCTTTGGCACACGGTGCTCGAGCGGCGCTCTCAATGAACTGGAAAGAGCCAAATGACAGGAATGTAAATCACGACGCTTCATGCACCACCCTCACCCTTCACATACATCTTCCCCTCAGAGAAATATCCCTAAAAGGGTAGTCGAGTCTTAGGGGGAGAAACAAGTGCCCGCAAACTTAGGGTGAAATGCAGGTTTCACTCTGCCGTCTGAAAAATCTTGCCCTGCACCTGACTGAGATCACGGCGTGTTAGATCCGTACCCAATCGCACATACAATTCCGCTGGTGGGCACACAGAGCTCCGGCAGAGCTCGAAGTTCCCAGAGCACGTGCAATCCTCCTGGTGGCTGCAACAAGCAATGTCGTACACAGCACACTTGGACCTTGACTTCCTTTCAAGGAAAGGCCGCAGGGCAGGGTCATTGAATCGAGAGAGGGAAACACTTGGCTGCATTCCTCAGGTGAGACACAGGTCAAACTGTGCGGTCTGAAAAGCTCAGGTTCCCTTTGGGAAGCTCTTCGTTGTATGCGGGACGGGAAGGCCTTTGCTTGCAGGCTGTGGCCATTGCCAGGCTAGGACGGAGGAAACACCGCCTATCCCAGCACGCTTGTCAGCACGCATGGGAGAGAACTCACGCCCTGTTTCAGTCCCCTGCCAGCCATACATACACGTCAAGGACAGTGTTCCCAGAGATACCTTCCTGTAAATGGGAGAGAGGAAGTTTGACTGGGCAAAACTCAGCCTTGGCAGGCCGTCTGAACAGCTTACTCCCTTGATGGCTTTGGAGCAGAGAGCATCACGCAGCGTTCCGTGAAGCTCATGGTAGGCTGATTTTAGGGCTCTCGCCGACACTCCTCGGGCTCTAGCCCTCTCAACCTCTTCCGGCCCTTACTGGCCTTCTCTGACACACCTCGGCGAGTACAGAGCTTAGGGCGACACATTCCGTTTACGATGGGCAGCAGGAATTCACAGCAGTGTGTCAAGCCCTCCGGCCTTCTCTCCTTCGGCACGCAGAGGTTTTGCACTTCTTGCAAACACCTCAGCGGAGAGCCCAAAGTATTCCTGATCTCTTCAACAATGTAGTGCTGCACTAGACTTCAAATATGTCTTCGCTGCGAGATACATTAGAGCGTGTAGTCGTTGCTTCTGAAGGTGAGGAACGCTTCCCTAATGGGCTTTCAGGGTGAAACCTGCTGCGAGTGCCGTCTGCAAGCCCTTGCGATCACATTCGTCAGCGGCTGTGGTGGCAGTCAAGTTCTGACAGCAAATGGAAATATCAGCTCTCCATGTTTACGAAACGCACCCCTCCGTGTGTCAAAGGCAAAAGTCTACCTTTCCTTCAGAGTCCTCAACCCTGTGAGACAAACATGGTGCGGGTGGCTCCATTCAAAGTGTTTCTCAGGATACCGGGGAAACTTCCCATGCTAAGAGGGACGAATAGGCTCTGTTTCCTGTCCGGTCAAGTCCATTTCCAGGAACACGTCAGAGTCCTTGGTAAAGCGCGTTGTGTGAATGGGCAGAGGAAGAAAGCACTCAGTGCTGGAGAAGGTTAGTTGGCTGACATTGCAGGCACAGTACACAGCACTCTGTACTTGCACCTTGCCTGTGGCAAATGCATACATACTCTGATGAGGAAGAGACAAGCGGTGCAGGTCCTCTACTGGCTTTCCCACTTATTTGTAGATGACAACAGAGAAGCTTGCCCATGGAACTTGAGACCGGCTTATGTGCAAGTCTACCCAAAATGGAAGAGCCGTTTCCTCCTGCCCCCAGGGACACGTTCCGTACTTTGCCTGGGCAGAGGCTGTGAGGCTTTGTTGATCCAGCTCGTGGGAAACGGATATATAAATTCTGTGAGGAACGAGGATTTCCTTCCCTGCAGCAGCGCCTGTGCTTCCACGTTGCCTTTGGCACACGGTGCTCGAGCGGCGCTCTCAATGAACTGGAAAGAGCCAAATGACAGGAATGTAAATCACGACGCTTCATGCACCACCCTCACCCTTCACATACATCTTCCCCTCAGAGAAATATCCCTAAAAGGGTAGTCGAGTCTTAGGGGGAGAAACAAGTGCCCGCAAACTTAGGGTGAAATGCAGGTTTCACTCTGCCGTCTGAAAAATCTTGCCCTGCACGTGACTGAGATCACGGCGTGTTAGATCCGTACCCAATCGCACATACAATTCCGCTGGTGGGCACACAGAGCTCCGGCAGAGCTCGAAGTTCCCAGAGCACGTGCAATCCTCCTGGTGGCTGCAACAAGCAATGTCGTACACAGCACACTTGGACCTTGACTTCCTTTCAAGGAAAGGCCGCAGGGCAGGGTCATTGAATCGAGAGAGGGAAACACTTGGCTGCATTCCTCAGGTGAGACACAGGTCAAACTGTGCGGTCTGAAAAGCTCAGGTTCCCTTTGGGAAGCTCTTCGTTGTATGCGGGACGGGAAGGCCTTTGCTTGCAGGCTGTGGCCATTGCCAGGCTAGGACGGAGGAAACACCGCCTATCCCAGCACGCTTGTCAGCACGCATGGGAGAGAACTCACGCCCTGTTTCAGTCCCCTGCCAGCCATACATACACGTCAAGGACAGTGTTCCCAGAGATACCTTCCTGTAAATGGGAGAGAGGAAGTTTGACTGGGCAAAACTCAGCCTTGGCAGGCCGTCTGAACAGCTTACTCCCTTGATGGCTTTGGAGCAGAGAGCATCACGCAGCGTTCCGTGAAGCTCATGGTAGACTGATTTTAGGGCTCTCGCCGACACTCCTCGGGCTCTAGCCCTCTCAACCTCTTCCGGCCCTTACTGGCCTTCTCTGACACACCTCGGCGAGTACAGAGCTTAGGGCGACACATTCCGTTTACGATGGGCAGCAGGAATTCACAGCAGTGTGTCAAGCCCTCCGGCCTTCTCTCCTTCGGCACGCAGAGGTTTTGCACTTCTTGCAAACACCTCAGCGGAGAGCCCAAAGTATTCCTGATCTCTTCAACAATGTAGTGCTGCACTAGACTTCAAATATGTCTTCGCTGCGAGATACATTAGAGCGTGTAGTCGTTGCTTCTGAAGGTGAGGAACGCTTCCCTAATGGGCTTTCAGGGTGAAACCTGCTGCGAGTGCCGTCTGCAAGCCCTTGCGATCACATTCGTCAGCGGCTGTGGTGGCAGTCAAGTTCTGACAGCAAATGGAAATATCAGCTCTCCATGTTTACGAAACGCACCCCTCCGTGTGTCAAAGGCAAAAGTCTACCTTTCCTTCAGAGTCCTCAACCCTGTGAGACAAACATGGTGCGGGTGGCTCCATTCAAAGTGTTTCTCAGGATACCGGGGAAACTTCCCATGCTAAGAGGGACGAATAGGCTCTGTTTCCTGTCCGGTCAAGTCCATTTCCAGGAACACGTCAGAGTCCTTGGTAAAGCGCGTTGTGTGAATGGGCAGAGGAAGAAAGCACTCAGTGCTGGAGAAGGTTAGCTGGCTGACATTGCAGGCACAGTACACAGCACTCTGTACTTGCACCTTGCCTGTGGCAAATGCATACATACTCTGATGAGGAAGAGACAAGCGGTGCAGGTCCTCTACTGGCTTTCCCACTTATTTGTAGATGACAACAGAGAAGCTTGCCCATGGAACTTGAGACCGGCTTATGTGCAAGTCTACCCAAAATGGAAGAGCCGTTTCCTCCTGCCCCCAGGGACACGTTCCGTACTTTGCCTGGGCAGAGGCTGTGAGGCTTTGTTGATCCAGCTCGTGGGAAACGGATATATAAATTCTGTGAGGAACGAGGATTTCCTTCCCTGCAGCAGCGCCTGTGCTTCCACGTTGCCTTTGGCACACGGTGCTCGAGCGGCGCTCTCAATGAACTGGAAAGAGCCAAATGACAGGAATGTAAATCACGACGCTTCATGCACCACCCTCACCCTTCACATACATCTTCCCCTCAGAGAAATATCCCTAAAAGGGTAGTCGAGTCTTAGGGGGAGAAACAAGTGCCCGCAAACTTAGGGTGAAATGCAGGTTTCACTCTGCCGTCTGAAAAATCTTGCCCTGCACCTGACTGAGATCACGGCGTGTTAGATCCGTACCCAATCGCACATACAATTCCGCTGGTGGGCACACAGAGCTCCGGCAGAGCTCGAAGTTCCCAGAGCACGTGCAATCCTCCTGGTGGCTGCAACAAGCAATGTCGTACACAGCACACTTGGACCTTGACTTCCTTTCAAGGAAAGGCCGCAGGGCAGGGTCATTGAATCGAGAGAGGGAAACACTTGGCTGCATTCCTCAGGTGAGACACAGGTCAAACTGTGCCGGCTGAAAAGCTCAGGTTCCCTTTGGGAAGCTCTTCGTTGTATGCGGGACGGGAAGGCCTTTGCTTGCAGGCTGTGGCCATTGCCAGGCTAGGACGGAGGAAACACCGCCTATCCCAGCACGCTTGTCAGCACGCATGGGAGAGAACTCACGCCCTGTTTCAGTCCCCTGCCAGCCATACATACACGTCAAGGACAGTGTTCCCAGAGATACCTTCCTGTAAATGGGAGAGAGGAAGTTTGACTGGGCAAAACTCAGCCTTGGCAGGCCGTCTGAACAGCTTACTCCCTTGATGGCTTTGGAGCAGAGAGCATCACGCAGCGTTCCGTGAAGCTCATGGTAGGCTGATTTTAGGGCTCTCGCCGACACTCCTCGGGCTCTAGCACTCTCAACCTCTTCCGGCCCTTACTGGCCTTCTCTGACACACCTCGGCGAGTACAGAGCTTAGGGCGACACATTCCGTTTACGATGGGCAGCAGGAATTCACAGCAGTGTGTCAAGCCCTCCGGCCTTCTCTCCTTCGGCACGCAGAGGTTTTGCACTTCTTGCAAACACCTCAGCGGAGAGCCCAAAGTATTCCTGATCTCTTCAACAATGTAGTGCTGCACTAGACTTCAAATATGTCTTCGCTGCGAGATACATTAGAGCGTGTAGTCGTTGCTTCTGAAGGTGAGGAACGCTTCCCTAATGGGCTTTCAGGGAGAAACCTGCTGCGAGTGGCCGTCTGCAAGCCCTTGCGATCACATTCGTCAGCGGCTGTGGTGGCAGTCAAGTTCTGACAGCAAATGGAAATATCAGCTCTCCATGTTTACGAAACGCACCCCTCCGTGTGTCAAAGGCAAAAGTCTACCTTTCCTTCAGAGTCCTCAACCCTGTGAGACAAACATGGTGCGGGTGGCTCCATTCAAAGTGTTTCTCAGGATACCGGGGAAACTTCCCATGCTAAGAGGGACGAATAGGCTCTGTTTCCTGTCCGGTCAAGTCCATTTCCAGGAACACATCAGAGTCCTTGGTCAAGCGCGTTGTGTGAATGGGCAGAGGAAGAAAGCACTCAGTGCTGGAGAAGGTTAGCTGGCTGACATTGCAGGCACAGTACACAGCACTCTGTACTTGCACCTTGCCTGTGGCAAATGCATACATACTCTGATGAGGAAGAGACAAGCGGTGCAGGTCCTCTACTGGATTTCCCACTTATTTGTAGATGACAACAGAGAAGCTTGCCCATGGAACTTGAGACCGGCTTATGTGCAAGTCTACCCAAAATGGAAGAGCCGTTTCCTCCTGCCCCCAGGGACACGTTCCGTACTTTGCCTGGGCAGAGGCTGTGAGGCTTTGTTGATCCAGCTCGTGGGAAACGGATATATAAATTCTGTGAGGAACGAGGATTTCCTTCCCTGCAGCAGCGCCTGTGCTTCCACGTTGCCTTTGGCACACGGTGCTCGAGCGGCGCTCTCAATGAACTGGAAAGAGCCAAATGACAGGAATGTAAATCACGACGCTTCATGCACCACCCTCACCCTTCACATACATCTTCCCCTCAGAGAAATATCCCTAAAAGGGTAGTCGAGTCTTAGGGGGAGAAACAAGTGCCCGCAAACTTAGGGTGAAATGCAGGTTTCACTCTGCCGTCTGAAAAATCTTGCCCTGCACCTGACTGAGATCACGGCGTGTTAGATCCGTACCCAATCGCACATACAATTCCGCTGGTGGGCACACAGAGCTCCGGCAGAGCTCGAAGTTCCCAGAGCACGTGCAATCCTCCTGGTGGCTGCAACAAGCAATGTCGTACACAGCACACTTGGACCTTGACTTCCTTTCAAGGAAAGGCCGCAGGGCAGGGTCATTGAATCGAGAGAGGGAAACACTTGGCTGCATTCCTCAGGTGAGACACAGGTCAAACTGTGCCGGCTGAAAAGCTCAGGTTCCCTTTGGGAAGCTCTTCGTTGTATGCGGGACGGGAAGGCCTTTGCTTGCAGGCTGTGGCCATTGCCAGGCTAGGACGGAGGAAACACCGCCTATCCCAGCACGCTTGTTAGCACGCATGGGAGAGAACTCACGCCCTGTTTCAGTCCCCTGCCAGCCATACATACACGTCAAGGACAGTGTTCCCAGAGATACCTTCCTGTAAATGGGAGAGAGGAAGTTTGACTGGGCAAAACTCAGCCTTGGCAGGCCGTCTGAACAGCTTACTCCCTTGATGGCTTTGGAGCAGAGAGCATCACGCAGCGTTCCGTGAAGCTCATGGTAGGCTGATTTTAGGGCTCTCGCCGACACTCCTCGGGCTCTAGCACTCTCAACCTCTTCCGGCCCTTACTGGCCTTCTCTGACACACCTCGGCGAGTACAGAGCTTAGGGCGACACATTCCGTTTACGATGGGCAGCAGGAATTCACAGCAGTGTGTCAAGCCCTCCGGCCTTCTCTCCTTCGGCACGCAGAGGTTTTGCACTTCTTGCAAACACCTCAGCGGAGAGCCCAAAGTATTCCTGATCTCTTCAACAATGTAGTGCTGCACTAGACTTCAAATATGTCTTCGCTGCGAGATACATTAGAGCGTGTAGTCGTTGCTTCTGAAGGTGAGGAACGCTTCCCTAATGGGCTTTCAGGGAGAAACCTGCTGCGAGTGGCCGTCTGCAAGCCCTTGCGATCACATTCGTCAGCGGCTGTGGTGGCAGTCAAGTTCTGACAGCAAATGGAAATATCAGCTCTCCATGTTTACGAAACGCACCCCTCCGTGTGTCAAAGGCAAAAGTCTACCTTTCCTTCAGAGTCCTAAACCCTGTGAGACAAACATGGTGCGGGTGGCTCCATTCAAAGTGTTTCTCAGGATACCGGGGGAAACTTCCCATGCTAACAGGGACGAATAGGCTCTGTTTCCTGTCCGGTCAAGTCCATTTCCAGGAACACGTCAGAGTCCTTGGTAAAGCGCGTTGTGTGAATGGGCAGAGGAAGAAAGCACTCAGTGCTGGAGAAGGTTAGCTGGCTGACATTGCAGGCACAGTACGCAGCACTCTGTACTTGCACCTTGCCTGTGGCAAATGCATACATACTCTGATGAGGAAGAGACAAGCGGTGCAGGTCCTCTACTGGATTTCCCACTTATTTGTAGATGACAACAGAGAAGCTTGCCCATGGAACTTCAGACCGGCTTATGTGCAAGTCTACCCAAAATGGAAGAGCCGTTTCCTCCTGCCCCCAGGGACACGTTCCGTACTTTGCCTGGGCAGAGGCTGTGAGGCTTTGTTGATCCAGCTCGTGGGAAACGGATATATAAATTCTGTGAGGAACGAGGATTTCCTTCCCTGCAGCAGCGCCTGTGCTTCCACGTTGCCTTTGGCACACGGTGCTCGAGCGGCGCTCTCAATGAACTGGAAAGAGCCAAATGACAGGAAAGTAAATCACGACGCTTCATGCACCACCCTCACCCTTCACATACATCTTCCCCTCAGAGAAATATCCCTAAAAGGGTAGTCGAGTCTTAGGGGGAGAAACAAGTGCCCGCAAACTTAGGGTGAAATGCAGGTTTCACTCTGCCGTCTGAAAAATCTTGCCCTGCACCTGACTGAGATCACGGCGTGTTAGATCCGTACCCAATCGCACATACAATTCCGCTGGTGGGCACACAGAGCTCCGGCAGAGCTCGAAGTTCCCAGAGCACGTGCAATCCTCCTGGTGGCTGCAACAAGCAATGTCGTACACAGCACACTTGGACCTTGACTTCCTTTCAAGGAAAGGCCGCAGGGCAGGGTCATTGAATCGAGAGAGGGAAACACTTGGCTGCATTCCTCAGGTGAGACACAGGTCAAACTGTGCCGGCTGAAAAGCTCAGGTTCCCTTTGGGAAGCTCTTCGTTGTATGCGGGACGGGAAGGCCTTTGCTTGCAGGCTGTGGCCATTGCCAGGCTAGGACGGAGGAAACACCGCCTATCCCAGCACGCTTGTTAGCACGCATGGGAGAGAACTCACGCCCTGTTTCAGTCCCCTGCCAGCCATACATACACGTCAAGGACAGTGTTCCCAGAGATACCTTCCTGTAAATGGGAGAGAGGAAGTTTGACTGGGCACAACTCAGCCTTGGCAGGCCGTCTGAGCAGCTTACTCCCTTGATGGCTTTGGAGCAGCGAGCATCACGCAGCGTTCCGTGAAGCTCATGGTAGGCTGATTTTAGGGCTCTCGCCGACACTCCTCGGGCTCTAGCACTCTCAACCTCTTCCGGCCCTTACTGGCCTTCTCTGACACACCTCGGCGAGTACAGAGCTTAGGGCGACACATTCCGTTTACGATGGGCAGCAGGAATTCACAGCAGTGTGTCAAGCCCTCCGGCCTTCTCTCCTTCGGCACGCAGAGGTTTTGCACTTCTTGCAAACACCTCAGCGGAGAGCCCAAAGTATTCCTGATCTCTTCAACAATGTAGTGCTGCACTAGACTTCAAATATGTCTTCGCTGCGAGATACATTAGAGCGTGTAGTCGTTGCTTCTGAAGGTGAGGAACGCTTCCCTAATGGGCTTTCAGGGAGAAACCTGCTGCGAGTGGCCGTCTGCAAGCCCTTGCGATCACATTCGTCAGCGGCTGTGGTGGCAGTCAAGTTCTGACAGCAAATGGAAATATCAGCTCTCCATGTTTACGAAACGCACCCCTCCGTGTGTCAAAGGCAAAAGTCTACCTTTCCTTCAGAGTCCTCAACCCTGTGAGACAAACATGGTGCGGGTGGCTCCATTCAAAGTGTTTCTCAGGATACCGGGGGAAACTTCCCATGCTAAGAGGGACGAATAGGCTCTGTTTCCTGTCCGGTCAAGTCCATTTCCAGGAACACATCAGAGTCCTTGGTAAAGCACGTTGTGTGAATGGGCAGAGGAAGAAAGCACTCAGTGCTGGAGAAGGTTAGCTGGCTGACATTGCAGGCACAGTACACAGCACTCTGTACTTGCACCTTGCCTGTGGCAAATGCATACATACTCTGATGAGGAAGAGACAAGCGGTGCAGGTCCTCTACTGGCTTTCCCACTTATTTGTAGATGACAACAGAGAAGCTTGCCCATGGAACTTGAGACCGGCTTATGTGCAAGTCTACCCAAAATGGAAGAGCCGTTTCCTCCTGCCCCCAGGGACACGTTCCGTACTTTGCCTGGGCAGAGGCTGTGAGGCTTTGTTGATCCAGCTCGTGGGAAACGGATATATAAATTCTGTGAGGAACGAGGATTTCCTTCCCTGCAGCAGCGCCTGTGCTTCCACGTTGCCTTTGGCACACGGTGCTCGAGCGGCGCTCTCAATGAACTGGAAAGAGCCAAATGACAGGAATGTTAATCACGACGCTTGATGCACCACCCTCACCCTTCACATACATCTTCCCCTCAGAGAAATATCCCTAAAAGGGTAGTCGAGTCTTAGGGGGAGAAACAAGTGCCCGCAAACTTAGGGTGAAATGCAGGTTTCACTCTGCCGTCTGAAAAATCTTGCCCTGCACCTGACTGAGATCACGGCGTGTTAGATCCGTACCCAATCGCACATACAATTCCGCTGGTGGGCACACAGAGCTCCGGCAGAGCTCGAAGTTCCCAGAGCACGTGCAATCCTCCTGGTGGCTGCAACAAGCAATGTCGTACACAGCACACTTGGACCTTGACTTCCTTTCAAGGAAAGGCCGCAGGGCAGGGTCATTGAATCGAGAGAGGGAAACACTTGGCTGCATTCCTCAGGTGAGACACAGGAAAAAACTGTGCGGTCTGAAAAGCTCAGGTTCCCTTTGGGAAGCTCTTCGTTGTATGCGGGACGGGAAGGCCTTTGCTTGCAGGCTGTGGCCATTGCCAGGCTAGGACGGAGGAAACACCGCCTATCCCAGCACGCTTGTCAGCACGCATGGGAGAGAACTCACGCCCTGTTTCAGTCCCCTGCCAGCCATACATACACGTCAAGGACAGTGTTCCCAGAGATACCTTCCTGTAAATGGGAGAGAGGAAGTTTGACTGGGCAAAACTCAGCCTTGGCAGGCCGTCTGAACAGCTTACTCCCTTGATGGCTTTGGAGCAGAGAGCATCAGGCAGCGTTCCGTGAAGCTCATGGTAGGCTGATTTTAGGGCTCTCGCCGACACTCCTCGGGCTCTAGCACTCTCAACCTCTTCCGGCCCTTACTGGCCTTCTCTGACACACCTCGGCGAGTACAGAGCTTAGGGCGACACATTCCGTTTACGATGGGCAGCAGGAATTCACAGCAGTGTGTCAAGCCCTCCGGCCTTCTCTCCTTCGGCACGCAGAGGTTTTGCACTTCTTGCAAACACCTCAGCGGAGAGCCCAAAGTATTCCTGATCTCTTCAACAATGTAGTGCTGCACTAGACTTCAAATATGTCTTCGCTGCGAGATACATTAGAGCGTGTAGTCGTTGCTTCTGAAGGTGAGGAACGCTTCCCTAATGGGCTTTCAGGGAGAAACCTGCTGCGAGTGGCCGTCTGCAAGCCCTTGCGATCACATTCGTCAGCGGCTGTGGTGGCAGTCAAGTTCTGACAGCAAATGGAAATATCAGCTCTCCATGTTTACGAAACGCACCCCTCCGTGTGTCAAAGGCAAAAGTCTACCTTTCCTTCAGAGTCCTCAACCCTGTGAGACAAACATGGTGCGGGTGGCTCCATTCAAAGTGTTTCTCAGGATACCGGGGAAACTTCCCATGCTAAGAGGGACGAATAGGCTCTGTTTCCTGTCCGGTCAAGTCCATTTCCAGGAACACGTCAGAGTCCTTGGTAAAGCGCGTTGTGTGAATGGGCAGAGGAAGAAAGCACTCAGTGCTGGAGAAGGTTAGTTGGCTGACATTGCAGGCACAGTACACAGCACTCTGTACTTGCACCTTGCCTGTGGCAAATGCATACATACTCTGATGAGGAAGAGACAAGCGGTGCAGGTCCTCTACTGGCTTTCCCACTTATTTGTAGATGACAACAGAGAAGCTTGCCCATGGAACTTGAGACCGGCTTATGTGCAAGTCTACCCAAAATGGAAGAGCCGTTTCCTCCTGCCCCCAGGGACACGTTCCGTACTTTGCCTGGGCAGAGGCTGTGAGGCTTTGTTGATCCAGCTCGTGGGAAACGGATATATAAATTCTGTGAGGAACGAGGATTTCCTTCCCTGCAGCAGCGCCTGTGCTTCCACGTTGCCTTTGGCACACGGTGCTCGAGCGGCGCTCTCAATGAACTGGAAAGAGCCAAATGACAGGAATGTAAATCACGACGCTTCATGCACCACCCTCACCCTTCACATACATCTTCCCCTCAGAGAAATATCCCTAAAAGGGTAGTCGAGTCTTAGGGGGAGAAACAAGTGCCCGCAAACTTAGGGTGAAATGCAGGTTTCACTCTGCCGTCTGAAAAATCTTGCCCTGCACGTGACTGAGATCACGGCGTGTTAGATCCGTACCCAATCGCACATACAATTCCGCTGGTGGGCACACAGAGCTCCGGCAGAGCTCGAAGTTCCCAGAGCACGTGCAATCCTCCTGGTGGCTGCAACAAGCAATGTCGTACACAGCACACTTGGACCTTGACTTCCTTTCAAGGAAAGGCCGCAGGGCAGGGTCATTGAATCGAGAGAGGGAAACACTTGGCTGCATTCCTCAGGTGAGACACAGGTCAAACTGTGCGGTCTGAAAAGCTCAGGTTCCCTTTGGGAAGCTCTTCGTTGTATGCGGGACGGGAAGGCCTTTGCTTGCAGGCTGTGGCCATTGCCAGGCTAGGACGGAGGAAACACCGCCTATCCCAGCACGCTTGTCAGCACGCATGGGAGAGAACTCACGCCCTGTTTCAGTCCCCTGCCAGCCATACATACACGTCAAGGACAGTGTTCCCAGAGATACCTTCCTGTAAATGGGAGAGAGGAAGTTTGACTGGGCAAAACTCAGCCTTGGCAGGCCGTCTGAACAGCTTACTCCCTTGATGGCTTTGGAGCAGAGAGCATCACGCAGCGTTCCGTGAAGCTCATGGTAGACTGATTTTAGGGCTCTCGCCGACACTCCTCGGGCTCTAGCCCTCTCAACCTCTTCCGGCCCTTACTGGCCTTCTCTGACACACCTCGGCGAGTACAGAGCTTAGGGCGACACATTCCGTTTACGATGGGCAGCAGGAATTCACAGCAGTGTGTCAAGCCCTCCGGCCTTCTCTCCTTCGGCACGCAGAGGTTTTGCACTTCTTGCAAACACCTCAGCGGAGAGCCCAAAGTATTCCTGATCTCTTCAACAATGTAGTGCTGCACTAGACTTCAAATATGTCTTCGCTGCGAGATACATTAGAGCGTGTAGTCGTTGCTTCTGAAGGTGAGGAACGCTTCCCTAATGGGCTTTCAGGGTGAAACCTGCTGCGAGTGCCGTCTGCAAGCCCTTGCGATCACATTCGTCAGCGGCTGTGGTGGCAGTCAAGTTCTGACAGCAAATGGAAATATCAGCTCTCCATGTTTACGAAACGCACCCCTCCGTGTGTCAAAGGCAAAAGTCTACCTTTCCTTCAGAGTCCTCAACCCTGTGAGACAAACATGGTGCGGGTGGCTCCATTCAAAGTGTTTCTCAGGATACCGGGGAAACTTCCCATGCTAAGAGGGACGAATAGGCTCTGTTTCCTGTCCGGTCAAGTCCATTTCCAGGAACACGTCAGAGTCCTTGGTAAAGCGCGTTGTGTGAATGGGCAGAGGAAGAAAGCACTCAGTGCTGGAGAAGGTTAGCTGGCTGACATTGCAGGCACAGTACACAGCACTCTGTACTTGCACCTTGCCTGTGGCAAATGCATACATACTCTGATGAGGAAGAGACAAGCGGTGCAGGTCCTCTACTGGCTTTCCCACTTATTTGTAGATGACAACAGAGAAGCTTGCCCATGGAACTTGAGACCGGCTTATGTGCAAGTCTACCCAAAATGGAAGAGCCGTTTCCTCCTGCCCCCAGGGACACGTTCCGTACTTTGCCTGGGCAGAGGCTGTGAGGCTTTGTTGATCCAGCTCGTGGGAAACGGATATATAAATTCTGTGAGGAACGAGGATTTCCTTCCCTGCAGCAGCGCCTGTGCTTCCACGTTGCCTTTGGCACACGGTGCTCGAGCGGCGCTCTCAATGAACTGGAAAGAGCCAAATGACAGGAATGTAAATCACGACGCTTCATGCACCACCCTCACCCTTCACATACATCTTCCCCTCAGAGAAATATCCCTAAAAGGGTAGTCGAGTCTTAGGGGGAGAAACAAGTGCCCGCAAACTTAGGGTGAAATGCAGGTTTCACTCTGCCGTCTGAAAAATCTTGCCCTGCACCTGACTGAGATCACGGCGTGTTAGATCCGTACCCAATCGCACATACAATTCCGCTGGTGGGCACACAGAGCTCCGGCAGAGCTCGAAGTTCCCAGAGCACGTGCAATCCTCCTGGTGGCTGCAACAAGCAATGTCGTACACAGCACACTTGGACCTTGACTTCCTTTCAAGGAAAGGCCGCAGGGCAGGGTCATTGAATCGAGAGAGGGAAACACTTGGCTGCATTCCTCAGGTGAGACACAGGTCAAACTGTGCCGGCTGAAAAGCTCAGGTTCCCTTTGGGAAGCTCTTCGTTGTATGCGGGACGGGAAGGCCTTTGCTTGCAGGCTGTGGCCATTGCCAGGCTAGGACGGAGGAAACACCGCCTATCCCAGCACGCTTGTCAGCACGCATGGGAGAGAACTCACGCCCTGTTTCAGTCCCCTGCCAGCCATACATACACGTCAAGGACAGTGTTCCCAGAGATACCTTCCTGTAAATGGGAGAGAGGAAGTTTGACTGGGCAAAACTCAGCCTTGGCAGGCCGTCTGAACAGCTTACTCCCTTGATGGCTTTGGAGCAGAGAGCATCACGCAGCGTTCCGTGAAGCTCATGGTAGGCTGATTTTAGGGCTCTCGCCGACACTCCTCGGGCTCTAGCACTCTCAACCTCTTCCGGCCCTTACTGGCCTTCTCTGACACACCTCGGCGAGTACAGAGCTTAGGGCGACACATTCCGTTTACGATGGGCAGCAGGAATTCACAGCAGTGTGTCAAGCCCTCCGGCCTTCTCTCCTTCGGCACGCAGAGGTTTTGCACTTCTTGCAAACACCTCAGCGGAGAGCCCAAAGTATTCCTGATCTCTTCAACAATGTAGTGCTGCACTAGACTTCAAATATGTCTTCGCTGCGAGATACATTAGAGCGTGTAGTCGTTGCTTCTGAAGGTGAGGAACGCTTCCCTAATGGGCTTTCAGGGAGAAACCTGCTGCGAGTGGCCGTCTGCAAGCCCTTGCGATCACATTCGTCAGCGGCTGTGGTGGCAGTCAAGTTCTGACAGCAAATGGAAATATCAGCTCTCCATGTTTACGAAACGCACCCCTCCGTGTGTCAAAGGCAAAAGTCTACCTTTCCTTCAGAGTCCTCAACCCTGTGAGACAAACATGGTGCGGGTGGCTCCATTCAAAGTGTTTCTCAGGATACCGGGGAAACTTCCCATGCTAAGAGGGACGAATAGGCTCTGTTTCCTGTCCGGTCAAGTCCATTTCCAGGAACACATCAGAGTCCTTGGTCAAGCGCGTTGTGTGAATGGGCAGAGGAAGAAAGCACTCAGTGCTGGAGAAGGTTAGCTGGCTGACATTGCAGGCACAGTACACAGCACTCTGTACTTGCACCTTGCCTGTGGCAAATGCATACATACTCTGATGAGGAAGAGACAAGCGGTGCAGGTCCTCTACTGGATTTCCCACTTATTTGTAGATGACAACAGAGAAGCTTGCCCATGGAACTTGAGACCGGCTTATGTGCAAGTCTACCCAAAATGGAAGAGCCGTTTCCTCCTGCCCCCAGGGACACGTTCCGTACTTTGCCTGGGCAGAGGCTGTGAGGCTTTGTTGATCCAGCTCGTGGGAAACGGATATATAAATTCTGTGAGGAACGAGGATTTCCTTCCCTGCAGCAGCGCCTGTGCTTCCACGTTGCCTTTGGCACACGGTGCTCGAGCGGCGCTCTCAATGAACTGGAAAGAGCCAAATGACAGGAATGTAAATCACGACGCTTCATGCACCACCCTCACCCTTCACATACATCTTCCCCTCAGAGAAATATCCCTAAAAGGGTAGTCGAGTCTTAGGGGGAGAAACAAGTGCCCGCAAACTTAGGGTGAAATGCAGGTTTCACTCTGCCGTCTGAAAAATCTTGCCCTGCACCTGACTGAGATCACGGCGTGTTAGATCCGTACCCAATCGCACATACAATTCCGCTGGTGGGCACACAGAGCTCCGGCAGAGCTCGAAGTTCCCAGAGCACGTGCAATCCTCCTGGTGGCTGCAACAAGCAATGTCGTACACAGCACACTTGGACCTTGACTTCCTTTCAAGGAAAGGCCGCAGGGCAGGGTCATTGAATCGAGAGAGGGAAACACTTGGCTGCATTCCTCAGGTGAGACACAGGTCAAACTGTGCCGGCTGAAAAGCTCAGGTTCCCTTTGGGAAGCTCTTCGTTGTATGCGGGACGGGAAGGCCTTTGCTTGCAGGCTGTGGCCATTGCCAGGCTAGGACGGAGGAAACACCGCCTATCCCAGCACGCTTGTTAGCACGCATGGGAGAGAACTCACGCCCTGTTTCAGTCCCCTGCCAGCCATACATACACGTCAAGGACAGTGTTCCCAGAGATACCTTCCTGTAAATGGGAGAGAGGAAGTTTGACTGGGCAAAACTCAGCCTTGGCAGGCCGTCTGAACAGCTTACTCCCTTGATGGCTTTGGAGCAGAGAGCATCACGCAGCGTTCCGTGAAGCTCATGGTAGGCTGATTTTAGGGCTCTCGCCGACACTCCTCGGGCTCTAGCACTCTCAACCTCTTCCGGCCCTTACTGGCCTTCTCTGACACACCTCGGCGAGTACAGAGCTTAGGGCGACACATTCCGTTTACGATGGGCAGCAGGAATTCACAGCAGTGTGTCAAGCCCTCCGGCCTTCTCTCCTTCGGCACGCAGAGGTTTTGCACTTCTTGCAAACACCTCAGCGGAGAGCCCAAAGTATTCCTGATCTCTTCAACAATGTAGTGCTGCACTAGACTTCAAATATGTCTTCGCTGCGAGATACATTAGAGCGTGTAGTCGTTGCTTCTGAAGGTGAGGAACGCTTCCCTAATGGGCTTTCAGGGAGAAACCTGCTGCGAGTGGCCGTCTGCAAGCCCTTGCGATCACATTCGTCAGCGGCTGTGGTGGCAGTCAAGTTCTGACAGCAAATGGAAATATCAGCTCTCCATGTTTACGAAACGCACCCCTCCGTGTGTCAAAGGCAAAAGTCTACCTTTCCTTCAGAGTCCTAAACCCTGTGAGACAAACATGGTGCGGGTGGCTCCATTCAAAGTGTTTCTCAGGATACCGGGGGAAACTTCCCATGCTAACAGGGACGAATAGGCTCTGTTTCCTGTCCGGTCAAGTCCATTTCCAGGAACACGTCAGAGTCCTTGGTAAAGCGCGTTGTGTGAATGGGCAGAGGAAGAAAGCACTCAGTGCTGGAGAAGGTTAGCTGGCTGACATTGCAGGCACAGTACGCAGCACTCTGTACTTGCACCTTGCCTGTGGCAAATGCATACATACTCTGATGAGGAAGAGACAAGCGGTGCAGGTCCTCTACTGGATTTCCCACTTATTTGTAGATGACAACAGAGAAGCTTGCCCATGGAACTTCAGACCGGCTTATGTGCAAGTCTACCCAAAATGGAAGAGCCGTTTCCTCCTGCCCCCAGGGACACGTTCCGTACTTTGCCTGGGCAGAGGCTGTGAGGCTTTGTTGATCCAGCTCGTGGGAAACGGATATATAAATTCTGTGAGGAACGAGGATTTCCTTCCCTGCAGCAGCGCCTGTGCTTCCACGTTGCCTTTGGCACACGGTGCTCGAGCGGCGCTCTCAATGAACTGGAAAGAGCCAAATGACAGGAAAGTAAATCACGACGCTTCATGCACCACCCTCACCCTTCACATACATCTTCCCCTCAGAGAAATATCCCTAAAAGGGTAGTCGAGTCTTAGGGGGAGAAACAAGTGCCCGCAAACTTAGGGTGAAATGCAGGTTTCACTCTGCCGTCTGAAAAATCTTGCCCTGCACCTGACTGAGATCACGGCGTGTTAGATCCGTACCCAATCGCACATACAATTCCGCTGGTGGGCACACAGAGCTCCGGCAGAGCTCGAAGTTCCCAGAGCACGTGCAATCCTCCTGGTGGCTGCAACAAGCAATGTCGTACACAGCACACTTGGACCTTGACTTCCTTTCAAGGAAAGGCCGCAGGGCAGGGTCATTGAATCGAGAGAGGGAAACACTTGGCTGCATTCCTCAGGTGAGACACAGGTCAAACTGTGCCGGCTGAAAAGCTCAGGTTCCCTTTGGGAAGCTCTTCGTTGTATGCGGGACGGGAAGGCCTTTGCTTGCAGGCTGTGGCCATTGCCAGGCTAGGACGGAGGAAACACCGCCTATCCCAGCACGCTTGTTAGCACGCATGGGAGAGAACTCACGCCCTGTTTCAGTCCCCTGCCAGCCATACATACACGTCAAGGACAGTGTTCCCAGAGATACCTTCCTGTAAATGGGAGAGAGGAAGTTTGACTGGGCACAACTCAGCCTTGGCAGGCCGTCTGAGCAGCTTACTCCCTTGATGGCTTTGGAGCAGCGAGCATCACGCAGCGTTCCGTGAAGCTCATGGTAGGCTGATTTTAGGGCTCTCGCCGACACTCCTCGGGCTCTAGCACTCTCAACCTCTTCCGGCCCTTACTGGCCTTCTCTGACACACCTCGGCGAGTACAGAGCTTAGGGCGACACATTCCGTTTACGATGGGCAGCAGGAATTCACAGCAGTGTGTCAAGCCCTCCGGCCTTCTCTCCTTCGGCACGCAGAGGTTTTGCACTTCTTGCAAACACCTCAGCGGAGAGCCCAAAGTATTCCTGATCTCTTCAACAATGTAGTGCTGCACTAGACTTCAAATATGTCTTCGCTGCGAGATACATTAGAGCGTGTAGTCGTTGCTTCTGAAGGTGAGGAACGCTTCCCTAATGGGCTTTCAGGGAGAAACCTGCTGCGAGTGGCCGTCTGCAAGCCCTTGCGATCACATTCGTCAGCGGCTGTGGTGGCAGTCAAGTTCTGACAGCAAATGGAAATATCAGCTCTCCATGTTTACGAAACGCACCCCTCCGTGTGTCAAAGGCAAAAGTCTACCTTTCCTTCAGAGTCCTCAACCCTGTGAGACAAACATGGTGCGGGTGGCTCCATTCAAAGTGTTTCTCAGGATACCGGGGGAAACTTCCCATGCTAAGAGGGACGAATAGGCTCTGTTTCCTGTCCGGTCAAGTCCATTTCCAGGAACACATCAGAGTCCTTGGTAAAGCACGTTGTGTGAATGGGCAGAGGAAGAAAGCACTCAGTGCTGGAGAAGGTTAGCTGGCTGACATTGCAGGCACAGTACACAGCACTCTGTACTTGCACCTTGCCTGTGGCAAATGCATACATACTCTGATGAGGAAGAGACAAGCGGTGCAGGTCCTCTACTGGCTTTCCCACTTATTTGTAGATGACAACAGAGAAGCTTGCCCATGGAACTTGAGACCGGCTTATGTGCAAGTCTACCCAAAATGGAAGAGCCGTTTCCTCCTGCCCCCAGGGACACGTTCCGTACTTTGCCTGGGCAGAGGCTGTGAGGCTTTGTTGATCCAGCTCGTGGGAAACGGATATATAAATTCTGTGAGGAACGAGGATTTCCTTCCCTGCAGCAGCGCCTGTGCTTCCACGTTGCCTTTGGCACACGGTGCTCGAGCGGCGCTCTCAATGAACTGGAAAGAGCCAAATGACAGGAATGTTAATCACGACGCTTGATGCACCACCCTCACCCTTCACATACATCTTCCCCTCAGAGAAATATCCCTAAAAGGGTAGTCGAGTCTTAGGGGGAGAAACAAGTGCCCGCAAACTTAGGGTGAAATGCAGGTTTCACTCTGCCGTCTGAAAAATCTTGCCCTGCACCTGACTGAGATCACGGCGTGTTAGATCCGTACCCAATCGCACATACAATTCCGCTGGTGGGCACACAGAGCTCCGGCAGAGCTCGAAGTTCCCAGAGCACGTGCAATCCTCCTGGTGGCTGCAACAAGCAATGTCGTACACAGCACACTTGGACCTTGACTTCCTTTCAAGGAAAGGCCGCAGGGCAGGGTCATTGAATCGAGAGAGGGAAACACTTGGCTGCATTCCTCAGGTGAGACACAGGAAAAAACTGTGCGGTCTGAAAAGCTCAGGTTCCCTTTGGGAAGCTCTTCGTTGTATGCGGGACGGGAAGGCCTTTGCTTGCAGGCTGTGGCCATTGCCAGGCTAGGACGGAGGAAACACCGCCTATCCCAGCACGCTTGTCAGCACGCATGGGAGAGAACTCACGCCCTGTTTCAGTCCCCTGCCAGCCATACATACACGTCAAGGACAGTGTTCCCAGAGATACCTTCCTGTAAATGGGAGAGAGGAAGTTTGACTGGGCAAAACTCAGCCTTGGCAGGCCGTCTGAACAGCTTACTCCCTTGATGGCTTTGGAGCAGAGAGCATCAGGCAGCGTTCCGTGAAGCTCATGGTAGGCTGATTTTAGGGCTCTCGCCGACACTCCTCGGGCTCTAGCACTCTCAACCTCTTCCGGCCCTTACTGGCCTTCTCTGACACACCTCGGCGAGTACAGAGCTTAGGGCGACACATTCCGTTTACGATGGGCAGCAGGAATTCACAGCAGTGTGTCAAGCCCTCCGGCCTTCTCTCCTTCGGCACGCAGAGGTTTTGCACTTCTTGCAAACACCTCAGCGGAGAGCCCAAAGTATTCCTGATCTCTTCAACAATGTAGTGCTGCACTAGACTTCAAATATGTCTTCGCTGCGAGATACATTAGAGCGTGTAGTCGTTGCTTCTGAAGGTGAGGAACGCTTCCCTAATGGGCTTTCAGGGAGAAACCTGCTGCGAGTGGCCGTCTGCAAGCCCTTGCGATCACATTCGTCAGCGGCTGTGGTGGCAGTCAAGTTCTGACAGCAAATGGAAATATCAGCTCTCCATGTTTACGAAACGCACCCCTCCGTGTGTCAAAGGCAAAAGTCTACCTTTCCTTCAGAGTCCTCAACCCTGTGAGACAAACATGGTGCGGGTGGCTCCATTCAAAGTGTTTCTCAGGATACCGGGGAAACTTCCCATGCTAAGAGGGACGAATAGGCTCTGTTTCCTGTCCGGTCAAGTCCATTTCCAGGAACACATCAGAGTCCTTGGTCAAGCGCGTTGTGTGAATGGGCAGAGGAAGAAAGCACTCAGTGCTGGAGAAGGTTAGCTGGCTGACATTGCAGGCACAGTACGCAGCACTCTGTACTTGCACCTTGCCTGTGGCAAATGCATACATACTCTGATGAGGAAGAGACAAGCGGTGCAGGTCCTCTACTGGATTTCCCACTTATTTGTAGATGACAACAGAGAAGCTTGCCCATGGAACTTGAGACCGGCTTATGTGCAAGTCTACCCAAAATGGAAGAGCCGTTTCCTCCTGCCCCCAGGGACACGTTCCGTACTTTGCCTGGGCAGAGGCTGTGAGGCTTTGTTGATCCAGCTCGTGGGAAACGGATATATAAATTCTGTGAGGAACGAGGATTTCCTTCCCTGCAGCAGCGCCTGTGCTTCCACGTTGCCTTTGGCACACGGTGCTCGAGCGGCGCTCTCAATGAACTGGAAAGAGCCATATGACAGGAATGTTAATCACGACGCTTCATGCACCACCCTCACCCTTCACATACATCTTCCCCTCAGAGAAATATCCCTAAAAGGGTAGTCGAGTCTTAGGGGGAGAAACAAGTGCCCGCAAACTTAGGGTGAAATGCAGGTTTCACTCTGCCGTCTGAAAAATCTTGCCCTGCACCTGACTGAGATCACGGCGTGTTAGATCCGTACCCAATCGCACATACAATTCCGCTGGTGGGCACACAGAGCTCCGGCAGAGCTCGAAGTTCCCAGAGCACGTGCAATCCTCCTGGTGGCTGCAACAAGCAATGTCGTACACAGCACACTTGGACCTTGACTTCCTTTCAAGGAAAGGCCGCAGGGCAGGGTCATTGAATCGAGAGAGGGAAACACTTGGCTGCATTCCTCAGGTGAGACACAGGTCAAACTGTGCCGGCTGAAAAGCTCAGGTTCCCTTTGGGAAGCTCTTCGTTGTATGCGGGACGGGAAGGCCTTTGCTTGCAGGCTGTGGCCATTGCCAGGCTAGGACGGAGGAAACACCGCCTATCCCAGCACGCTTGTTAGCACGCATGGGAGAGAACTCACGCCCTGTTTCAGTCCCCTGCCAGCCATACATACACGTCAAGGACAGTGTTCCCAGAGATACCTTCCTGTAAATGGGAGAGAGGAAGTTTGACTGGGCAAAACTCAGCCTTGGCAGGCCGTCTGAACAGCTTACTCCCTTGATGGCTTTGGAGCAGAGAGCATCACGCAGCGTTCCGTGAAGCTCATGGTAGGCTGATTTTAGGGCTCTCGCCGACACTCCTCGGGCTCTAGCCCTCTCAACCTCTTCCGGCCCTTACTGGCCTTCTCTGACACACCTCGGCGAGTACAGAGCTTAGGGCGACACATTCCGTTTACGATGGGCAGCAGGAATTCACAGCAGTGTGTCAAGCCCTCCGGCCTTCTCTCCTTCGGCACGCAGAGGTTTTGCACTTCTTGCAAACACCTCAGCGGAGAGCCCAAAGTATTCCTGATCTCTTCAACAATGTAGTGCTGCACTAGACTTCAAATATGTCTTCGCTGCGAGATACATTAGAGCGTGTAGTCGTTGCTTCTGAAGGTGAGGAACGCTTCCCTAATGGGCTTTCAGGGAGAAACCTGCTGCGAGTGGCCGTCTGCAAGCCCTTGCGATCACATTCGTCAGCGGCTGTGGTGGCAGTCAAGTTCTGACAGCAAATGGAAATATCAGCTCTCCATGTTTACGAAACGCACCCCTCCGTGTGTCAAAGGCAAAAGTCTACCTTTCCTTCAGAGTCCTAAACCCTGTGAGACAAACATGGTGCGGGTGGCTCCATTCAAAGTGTTTCTCAGGATACCGGGGGAAACTTCCCATGCTAACAGGGACGAATAGGCTCTGTTTCCTGTCCGGTCAAGTCCATTTCCAGGAACACGTCAGAGTCCTTGGTAAAGCGCGTTGTGTGAATGGGCAGAGGAAGAAAGCACTCAGTGCTGGAGAAGGTTAGCTGGCTGACATTGCAGGCACAGTACGCAGCACTCTGTACTTGCACCTTGCCTGTGGCAAATGCATACATACTCTGATGAGGAAGAGACAAGCGGTGCAGGTCCTCTACTGGATTTCCCACTTATTTGTAGATGACAACAGAGAAGCTTGCCCATGGAACTTGAGACCGGCTTATGTGCAAGTCTACCCAAAATGGAAGAGCCGTTTCCTCCTGCCCCCAGGGACACGTTCCGTACTTTGCCTGGGCAGAGGCTGTGAGGCTTTGTTGATCCAGCTCGTGGGAAACGGATATATAAATTCTGTGAGGAACGAGGATTTCCTTCCCTGCAGCAGCGCCTGTGCTTCCACGTTGCCTTTGGCACACGGTGCTCGAGCGGCGCTCTCAATGAACTGGAAAGAGCCAAATGACAGGAATGTAAATCACGACGCTTCATGCACCACCCTCACCCTTCACATACATCTTCCCCTCAGAGAAATATCCCTAAAAGGGTAGTCGAGTCTTAGGGGGAGAAACAAGTGCCCGCAAACTTAGGGTGAAATGCAGGTTTCACTCTGCCGTCTGAAAGATCTTGCCCTGCACCTGACTGAGATCACGGCGTGTTAGATCCGTACCCAATCGCACATACAATTCCGCTGGTGGGCACACAGAGCTCCGGCAGAGCTCGAAGTTCCCAGAGCACGTGCAATCCTCCTGGTGCCTGCAACAAGCAATGTCGTACACAGCACACTTCGACCTTGACTTCCTTTCAAGGAAAGGCCGCAGGGCAGGGTCATTGAATCGAGAGAGGGAAACACTTGGCTGCATTCCTCAGGTGAGACACAGGTCAAACTGTGCCGGCTGAAAAGCTCAGGTTCCCTTTGGGAAGCTCTTCGTTGTATGCGGGACGGGAAGGCCTTTGCTTGCAGGCTGTGGCCATTGCCAGGCTAGGACGGAGGAAACACCGCCTATCCCAGCACGCTTGTTAGCACGCATGGGAGAGAACTCACGCCCTGTTTCAGTCCCCTGCCAGCCATACATACACGTCAAGGACAGTGTTCCCAGAGATACCTTCCTGTAAATGGGAGAGAGGAAGTTTGACTGGGCAAAACTCAGCCTTGGCAGGCCGTCTGAACAGCTTACTCCCTTGATGGCTTTGGAGCAGAGAGCATCACGCAGCGTTCCGTGAAGCTCATGGTAGGCTGATTTTAGGGCTCTCGCCGACACTCCTCGGGCTCTAGCACTCTCAACCTCTTCCGGCCCTTACTGGCCTTCTCTGACACACCTCGGCGAGTACAGAGCTTAGGGCGACACATTCCGTTTACGATGGGCAGCAGGAATTCACAGCAGTGTGTCAAGCCCTCCGGCCTTCTCTCCTTCGGCACGCAGAGGTTTTGCACTTCTTGCAAACACCTCAGCGGAGAGCCCAAAGTATTCCTGATCTCTTCAACAATGTAGTGCTGCACTAGACTTCAAATATGTCTTCGCTGCGAGATACATTAGAGCGTGTAGTCGTTGCTTCTGAAGGTGAGGAACGCTTCCCTAATGGGCTTTCAGGGAGAAACCTGCTGCGAGTGGCCGTCTGCAAGCCCTTGCGATCACATTCGTCAGCGGCTGTGGTGGCAGTCAAGTTCTGACAGCAAATGGAAATATCAGCTCTCCATGTTTACGAAACGCACCCCTCCGTGTGTCAAAGGCAAAAGTCTACCTTTCCTTCAGAGTCCTCAACCCTGTGAGACAAACATGGTGCGGGTGGCTCCATTCAAAGTGTTTCTCAGGATACCGGGGGAAACTTCCCATGCTAAGAGGGACGAATAGGCTCTGTTTCCTGTCCGGTCAAGTCCATTTCCAGGAACACATCAGAGTCCTTGGTAAAGCACGTTGTGTGAATGGGCAGAGGAAGAAAGCACTCAGTGCTGGAGAAGGTTAGCTGGCTGACATTGCAGGCACAGTACACAGCACTCTGTACTTGCACCTTGCCTGTGGCAAATGCATACATACTCTGATGAGGAAGAGACAAGCGGTGCAGGTCCTCTACTGGCTTTCCCACTTATTTGTAGATGACAACAGAGAAGCTTGCCCATGGAACTTGAGACCGGCTTATGTGCAAGTCTACCCAAAATGGAAGAGCCGTTTCCTCCTGCCCCCAGGGACACGTTCCGTACTTTGCCTGGGCAGAGGCTGTGAGGCTTTGTTGATCCAGCTCGTGGGAAACGGATATATAAATTCTGTGAGGAACGAGGATTTCCTTCCCTGCAGCAGCGCCTGTGCTTCCACGTTGCCTTTGGCACACGGTGCTCGAGCGGCGCTCTCAATGAACTGGAAAGAGCCAAATGACAGGAATGTAAATCACGACGCTTCATGCACCACCCTCACCCTTCACATACATCTTCCCCTCAGAGAAATATCCCTAAAAGGGTAGTCGAGTCTTAGGGGGAGAAACAAGTGCCCGCAAACTTAGGGTGAAATGCAGGTTTCACTCTGCCGTCTGAAAAATCTTGCCCTGCACCTGACTGAGATCACGGCGTGTTAGATCCGTACCCAATCGCACATACAATTCCGCTGGTGGGCACACAGAGCTCCGGCAGAGCTCGAAGTTCCCAGAGCACGTGCAATCCTCCTGGTGGCTGCAACAAGCAATGTCGTACACAGCACACTTGGACCTTGACTTCCTTTCAAGGAAAGGCCGCAGGGCAGGGTCATTGAATCGAGAGAGGGAAACACTTGGCTGCATTCCTCAGGTGAGACACAGGTCAAACTGTGCGGTCTGAAAAGCTCAGGTTCCCTTTGGGAAGCTCTTCGTTGTATGCGGGACGGGAAGGCCTTTGCTTGCAGGCTGTGGCCATTGCCAGGCTAGGACGGAGGAAACACCGCCTATCCCAGCACGCTTGTCAGCACGCATGGGAGAGAACTCACGCCCTGTTTCAGTCCCCTGCCAGCCATACATACACGTCAAGGACAGTGTTCCCAGAGATACCTTCCTGTAAATGGGAGAGAGGAAGTTTGACTGGGCAAAACTCAGCCTTGGCAGGCCGTCTGAACAGCTTACTCCCTTGATGGCTTTGGAGCAGAGAGCATCACGCAGCGTTCCGTGAAGCTCATGGTAGGCTGATTTTAGGGCTCTCGCCGACACTCCTCGGGCTCTAGCCCTCTCAACCTCTTCCGGCCCTTACTGGCCTTCTCTGACACACCTCGGCGAGTACAGAGCTTAGGGCGACACATTCCGTTTACGATGGGCAGCAGGAATTCACAGCAGTGTGTCAAGCCCTCCGGCCTTCTCTCCTTCGGCACGCAGAGGTTTTGCACTTCTTGCAAACACCTCAGCGGAGAGCCCAAAGTATTCCTGATCTCTTCAACAATGTAGTGCTGCACTAGACTTCAAATATGTCTTCGCTGCGAGATACATTAGAGCGTGTAGTCGTTGCTTCTGAAGGTGAGGAACGCTTCCCTAATGGGCTTTCAGGGTGAAACCTGCTGCGAGTGCCGTCTGCAAGCCCTTGCGATCACATTCGTCAGCGGCTGTGGTGGCAGTCAAGTTCTGACAGCAAATGGAAATATCAGCTCTCCATGTTTACGAAACGCACCCCTCCGTGTGTCAAAGGCAAAAGTCTACCTTTCCTTCAGAGTCCTCAACCCTGTGAGACAAACATGGTGCGGGTGGCTCCATTCAAAGTGTTTCTCAGGATACCGGGGAAACGTCCCATGCTAAGAGGGACGAATAGGCTCTGTTTCCTGTCCGGTCAAGTCCATTTCCAGGAACACGTCAGAGTCCTTGGTAAAGCGCGTTGTGTGAATGGGCAGAGGAAGAAAGCACTCAGTGCTGGAGAAGGTTAGCTGGCTGACATTGCAGGCACAGTACACAGCACTCTGTACTTGCACCTTGCCTGTGGCAAATGCATACATACTCTGATGAGGAAGAGACAAGCGGTGCAGGTCCTCTACTGGCTTTCCCACTTATTTGTAGATGACAACAGAGAAGCTTGCCCATGGAACTTGAGACCGGCTTATGTGCAAGTCTACCCAAAATGGAAGAGCCGTTTCCTCCTGCCCCCAGGGACACGTTCCGTACTTTGCCTGGGCAGAGGCTGTGAGGCTTTGTTGATCCAGCTCGTGGGAAACGGATATATAAATTCTGTGAGGAACGAGGATTTCCTTCCCTGCAGCAGCGCCTGTGCTTCCACGTTGCCTTTGGCACACGGTGCTCGAGCGGCGCTCTCAATGAACTGGAAAGAGCCAAATGACAGGAATGTAAATCACGACGCTTCATGCACCACCCTCACCCTTCACATACATCTTCCCCTCAGAGAAATATCCCTAAAAGGGTAGTCGAGTCTTAGGGGGAGAAACAAGTGCCCGCAAACTTAGGGTGAAATGCAGGTTTCACTCTGCCGTCTGAAAAATCTTGCCCTGCACGTGACTGAGATCACGGCGTGTTAGATCCGTACCCAATCGCACATACAATTCCGCTGGTGGGCACACAGAGCTCCGGCAGAGCTCGAAGTTCCCAGAGCACGTGCAATCCTCCTGGTGGCTGCAACAAGCAATGTCGTACACAGCACACTTGGACCTTGACTTCCTTTCAAGGAAAGGCCGCAGGGCAGGGTCATTGAATCGAGAGAGGGAAACACTTGGCTGCATTCCTCAGGTGAGACACAGGTCAAACTGTGCGGTCTGAAAAGCTCAGGTTCCCTTTGGGAAGCTCTTCGTTGTATGCGGGACGGGAAGGCCTTTGCTTGCAGGCTGTGGCCATTGCCAGGCTAGGACGGAGGAAACACCGCCTATCCCAGCACGCTTGTCAGCACGCATGGGAGAGAACTCACGCCCTGTTTCAGTCCCCTGCCAGCCATACATACACGTCAAGGACAGTGTTCCCAGAGATACCTTCCTGTAAATGGGAGAGAGGAAGTTTGACTGGGCAAAACTCAGCCTTGGCAGGCCGTCTGAACAGCTTACTCCCTTGATGGCTTTGGAGCAGAGAGCATCACGCAGCGTTCCGTGAAGCTCATGGTAGACTGATTTTAGGGCTCTCGCCGACACTCCTCGGGCTCTAGCCCTCTCAACCTCTTCCGGCCCTTACTGGCCTTCTCTGACACACCTCGGCGAGTACAGAGCTTAGGGCGACACATTCCGTTTACGATGGGCAGCAGGAATTCACAGCAGTGTGTCAAGCCCTCCGGCCTTCTCTCCTTCGGCACGCAGAGGTTTTGCACTTCTTGCAAACACCTCAGCGGAGAGCCCAAAGTATTCCTGATCTCTTCAACAATGTAGTGCTGCACTAGACTTCAAATATGTCTTCGCTGCGAGATACATTAGAGCGTGTAGTCGTTGCTTCTGAAGGTGAGGAACGCTTCCCTAATGGGCTTTCAGGGTGAAACCTGCTGCGAGTGCCGTCTGCAAGCCCTTGCGATCACATTCGTCAGCGGCTGTGGTGGCAGTCAAGTTCTGACAGCAAATGGAAATATCAGCTCTCCATGTTTACGAAACGCACCCCTCCGTGTGTCAAAGGCAAAAGTCTACCTTTCCTTCAGAGTCCTCAACCCTGTGAGACAAACATGGTGCGGGTGGCTCCATTCAAAGTGTTTCTCAGGATACCGGGGAAACTTCCCATGCTAAGAGGGACGAATAGGCTCTGTTTCCTGTCCGGTCAAGTCCATTTCCAGGAACACGTCAGAGTCCTTGGTAAAGCGCGTTGTGTGAATGGGCAGAGGAAGAAAGCACTCAGTGCTGGAGAAGGTTAGCTGGCTGACATTGCAGGCACAGTACACAGCACTCTGTACTTGCACCTTGCCTGTGGCAAATGCATACATACTCTGATGAGGAAGAGACAAGCGGTGCAGGTCCTCTACTGGCTTTCCCACTTATTTGTAGATGACAACAGAGAAGCTTGCCCATGGAACTTGAGACCGGCTTATGTGCAAGTCTACCCAAAATGGAAGAGCCGTTTCCTCCTGCCCCCAGGGACACGTTCCGTACTTTGCCTGGGCAGAGGCTGTGAGGCTTTGTTGATCCAGCTCGTGGGAAACGGATATATAAATTCTGTGAGGAACGAGGATTTCCTTCCCTGCAGCAGCGCCTGTGCTTCCACGTTGCCTTTGGCACACGGTGCTCGAGCGGCGCTCTCAATGAACTGGAAAGAGCCAAATGACAGGAATGTAAATCACGACGCTTCATGCACCACCCTCACCCTTCACATACATCTTCCCCTCAGAGAAATATCCCTAAAAGGGTAGTCGAGTCTTAGGGGGAGAAACAAGTGCCCGCAAACTTAGGGTGAAATGCAGGTTTCACTCTGCCGTCTGAAAAATCTTGCCCTGCACCTGACTGAGATCACGGCGTGTTAGATCCGTACCCAATCGCACATACAATTCCGCTGGTGGGCACACAGAGCTCCGGCAGAGCTCGAAGTTCCCAGAGCACGTGCAATCCTCCTGGTGGCTGCAACAAGCAATGTCGTACACAGCACACTTGGACCTTGACTTCCTTTCAAGGAAAGGCCGCAGGGCAGGGTCATTGAATCGAGAGAGGGAAACACTTGGCTGCATTCCTCAGGTGAGACACAGGTCAAACTGTGCCGGCTGAAAAGCTCAGGTTCCCTTTGGGAAGCTCTTCGTTGTATGCGGGACGGGAAGGCCTTTGCTTGCAGGCTGTGGCCATTGCCAGGCTAGGACGGAGGAAACACCGCCTATCCCAGCACGCTTGTCAGCACGCATGGGAGAGAACTCACGCCCTGTTTCAGTCCCCTGCCAGCCATACATACACGTCAAGGACAGTGTTCCCAGAGATACCTTCCTGTAAATGGGAGAGAGGAAGTTTGACTGGGCAAAACTCAGCCTTGGCAGGCCGTCTGAACAGCTTACTCCCTTGATGGCTTTGGAGCAGAGAGCATCACGCAGCGTTCCGTGAAGCTCATGGTAGGCTGATTTTAGGGCTCTCGCCGACACTCCTCGGGCTCTAGCACTCTCAACCTCTTCCGGCCCTTACTGGCCTTCTCTGACACACCTCGGCGAGTACAGAGCTTAGGGCGACACATTCCGTTTACGATGGGCAGCAGGAATTCACAGCAGTGTGTCAAGCCCTCCGGCCTTCTCTCCTTCGGCACGCAGAGGTTTTGCACTTCTTGCAAACACCTCAGCGGAGAGCCCAAAGTATTCCTGATCTCTTCAACAATGTAGTGCTGCACTAGACTTCAAATATGTCTTCGCTGCGAGATACATTAGAGCGTGTAGTCGTTGCTTCTGAAGGTGAGGAACGCTTCCCTAATGGGCTTTCAGGGAGAAACCTGCTGCGAGTGGCCGTCTGCAAGCCCTTGCGATCACATTCGTCAGCGGCTGTGGTGGCAGTCAAGTTCTGACAGCAAATGGAAATATCAGCTCTCCATGTTTACGAAACGCACCCCTCCGTGTGTCAAAGGCAAAAGTCTACCTTTCCTTCAGAGTCCTCAACCCTGTGAGACAAACATGGTGCGGGTGGCTCCATTCAAAGTGTTTCTCAGGATACCGGGGAAACTTCCCATGCTAAGAGGGACGAATAGGCTCTGTTTCCTGTCCGGTCAAGTCCATTTCCAGGAACACATCAGAGTCCTTGGTCAAGCGCGTTGTGTGAATGGGCAGAGGAAGAAAGCACTCAGTGCTGGAGAAGGTTAGCTGGCTGACATTGCAGGCACAGTACACAGCACTCTGTACTTGCACCTTGCCTGTGGCAAATGCATACATACTCTGATGAGGAAGAGACAAGCGGTGCAGGTCCTCTACTGGATTTCCCACTTATTTGTAGATGACAACAGAGAAGCTTGCCCATGGAACTTGAGACCGGCTTATGTGCAAGTCTACCCAAAATGGAAGAGCCGTTTCCTCCTGCCCCCAGGGACACGTTCCGTACTTTGCCTGGGCAGAGGCTGTGAGGCTTTGTTGATCCAGCTCGTGGGAAACGGATATATAAATTCTGTGAGGAACGAGGATTTCCTTCCCTGCAGCAGCGCCTGTGCTTCCACGTTGCCTTTGGCACACGGTGCTCGAGCGGCGCTCTCAATGAACTGGAAAGAGCCAAATGACAGGAATGTAAATCACGACGCTTCATGCACCACCCTCACCCTTCACATACATCTTCCCCTCAGAGAAATATCCCTAAAAGGGTAGTCGAGTCTTAGGGGGAGAAACAAGTGCCCGCAAACTTAGGGTGAAATGCAGGTTTCACTCTGCCGTCTGAAAAATCTTGCCCTGCACCTGACTGAGATCACGGCGTGTTAGATCCGTACCCAATCGCACATACAATTCCGCTGGTGGGCACACAGAGCTCCGGCAGAGCTCGAAGTTCCCAGAGCACGTGCAATCCTCCTGGTGGCTGCAACAAGCAATGTCGTACACAGCACACTTGGACCTTGACTTCCTTTCAAGGAAAGGCCGCAGGGCAGGGTCATTGAATCGAGAGAGGGAAACACTTGGCTGCATTCCTCAGGTGAGACACAGGTCAAACTGTGCCGGCTGAAAAGCTCAGGTTCCCTTTGGGAAGCTCTTCGTTGTATGCGGGACGGGAAGGCCTTTGCTTGCAGGCTGTGGCCATTGCCAGGCTAGGACGGAGGAAACACCGCCTATCCCAGCACGCTTGTTAGCACGCATGGGAGAGAACTCACGCCCTGTTTCAGTCCCCTGCCAGCCATACATACACGTCAAGGACAGTGTTCCCAGAGATACCTTCCTGTAAATGGGAGAGAGGAAGTTTGACTGGGCAAAACTCAGCCTTGGCAGGCCGTCTGAACAGCTTACTCCCTTGATGGCTTTGGAGCAGAGAGCATCACGCAGCGTTCCGTGAAGCTCATGGTAGGCTGATTTTAGGGCTCTCGCCGACACTCCTCGGGCTCTAGCACTCTCAACCTCTTCCGGCCCTTACTGGCCTTCTCTGACACACCTCGGCGAGTACAGAGCTTAGGGCGACACATTCCGTTTACGATGGGCAGCAGGAATTCACAGCAGTGTGTCAAGCCCTCCGGCCTTCTCTCCTTCGGCACGCAGAGGTTTTGCACTTCTTGCAAACACCTCAGCGGAGAGCCCAAAGTATTCCTGATCTCTTCAACAATGTAGTGCTGCACTAGACTTCAAATATGTCTTCGCTGCGAGATACATTAGAGCGTGTAGTCGTTGCTTCTGAAGGTGAGGAACGCTTCCCTAATGGGCTTTCAGGGAGAAACCTGCTGCGAGTGGCCGTCTGCAAGCCCTTGCGATCACATTCGTCAGCGGCTGTGGTGGCAGTCAAGTTCTGACAGCAAATGGAAATATCAGCTCTCCATGTTTACGAAACGCACCCCTCCGTGTGTCAAAGGCAAAAGTCTACCTTTCCTTCAGAGTCCTAAACCCTGTGAGACAAACATGGTGCGGGTGGCTCCATTCAAAGTGTTTCTCAGGATACCGGGGGAAACTTCCCATGCTAACAGGGACGAATAGGCTCTGTTTCCTGTCCGGTCAAGTCCATTTCCAGGAACACGTCAGAGTCCTTGGTAAAGCGCGTTGTGTGAATGGGCAGAGGAAGAAAGCACTCAGTGCTGGAGAAGGTTAGCTGGCTGACATTGCAGGCACAGTACGCAGCACTCTGTACTTGCACCTTGCCTGTGGCAAATGCATACATACTCTGATGAGGAAGAGACAAGCGGTGCAGGTCCTCTACTGGATTTCCCACTTATTTGTAGATGACAACAGAGAAGCTTGCCCATGGAACTTCAGACCGGCTTATGTGCAAGTCTACCCAAAATGGAAGAGCCGTTTCCTCCTGCCCCCAGGGACACGTTCCGTACTTTGCCTGGGCAGAGGCTGTGAGGCTTTGTTGATCCAGCTCGTGGGAAACGGATATATAAATTCTGTGAGGAACGAGGATTTCCTTCCCTGCAGCAGCGCCTGTGCTTCCACGTTGCCTTTGGCACACGGTGCTCGAGCGGCGCTCTCAATGAACTGGAAAGAGCCAAATGACAGGAAAGTAAATCACGACGCTTCATGCACCACCCTCACCCTTCACATACATCTTCCCCTCAGAGAAATATCCCTAAAAGGGTAGTCGAGTCTTAGGGGGAGAAACAAGTGCCCGCAAACTTAGGGTGAAATGCAGGTTTCACTCTGCCGTCTGAAAAATCTTGCCCTGCACCTGACTGAGATCACGGCGTGTTAGATCCGTACCCAATCGCACATACAATTCCGCTGGTGGGCACACAGAGCTCCGGCAGAGCTCGAAGTTCCCAGAGCACGTGCAATCCTCCTGGTGGCTGCAACAAGCAATGTCGTACACAGCACACTTGGACCTTGACTTCCTTTCAAGGAAAGGCCGCAGGGCAGGGTCATTGAATCGAGAGAGGGAAACACTTGGCTGCATTCCTCAGGTGAGACACAGGTCAAACTGTGCCGGCTGAAAAGCTCAGGTTCCCTTTGGGAAGCTCTTCGTTGTATGCGGGACGGGAAGGCCTTTGCTTGCAGGCTGTGGCCATTGCCAGGCTAGGACGGAGGAAACACCGCCTATCCCAGCACGCTTGTTAGCACGCATGGGAGAGAACTCACGCCCTGTTTCAGTCCCCTGCCAGCCATACATACACGTCAAGGACAGTGTTCCCAGAGATACCTTCCTGTAAATGGGAGAGAGGAAGTTTGACTGGGCACAACTCAGCCTTGGCAGGCCGTCTGAGCAGCTTACTCCCTTGATGGCTTTGGAGCAGCGAGCATCACGCAGCGTTCCGTGAAGCTCATGGTAGGCTGATTTTAGGGCTCTCGCCGACACTCCTCGGGCTCTAGCACTCTCAACCTCTTCCGGCCCTTACTGGCCTTCTCTGACACACCTCGGCGAGTACAGAGCTTAGGGCGACACATTCCGTTTACGATGGGCAGCAGGAATTCACAGCAGTGTGTCAAGCCCTCCGGCCTTCTCTCCTTCGGCACGCAGAGGTTTTGCACTTCTTGCAAACACCTCAGCGGAGAGCCCAAAGTATTCCTGATCTCTTCAACAATGTAGTGCTGCACTAGACTTCAAATATGTCTTCGCTGCGAGATACATTAGAGCGTGTAGTCGTTGCTTCTGAAGGTGAGGAACGCTTCCCTAATGGGCTTTCAGGGAGAAACCTGCTGCGAGTGGCCGTCTGCAAGCCCTTGCGATCACATTCGTCAGCGGCTGTGGTGGCAGTCAAGTTCTGACAGCAAATGGAAATATCAGCTCTCCATGTTTACGAAACGCACCCCTCCGTGTGTCAAAGGCAAAAGTCTACCTTTCCTTCAGAGTCCTCAACCCTGTGAGACAAACATGGTGCGGGTGGCTCCATTCAAAGTGTTTCTCAGGATACCGGGGGAAACTTCCCATGCTAAGAGGGACGAATAGGCTCTGTTTCCTGTCCGGTCAAGTCCATTTCCAGGAACACATCAGAGTCCTTGGTAAAGCACGTTGTGTGAATGGGCAGAGGAAGAAAGCACTCAGTGCTGGAGAAGGTTAGCTGGCTGACATTGCAGGCACAGTACACAGCACTCTGTACTTGCACCTTGCCTGTGGCAAATGCATACATACTCTGATGAGGAAGAGACAAGCGGTGCAGGTCCTCTACTGGCTTTCCCACTTATTTGTAGATGACAACAGAGAAGCTTGCCCATGGAACTTGAGACCGGCTTATGTGCAAGTCTACCCAAAATGGAAGAGCCGTTTCCTCCTGCCCCCAGGGACACGTTCCGTACTTTGCCTGGGCAGAGGCTGTGAGGCTTTGTTGATCCAGCTCGTGGGAAACGGATATATAAATTCTGTGAGGAACGAGGATTTCCTTCCCTGCAGCAGCGCCTGTGCTTCCACGTTGCCTTTGGCACACGGTGCTCGAGCGGCGCTCTCAATGAACTGGAAAGAGCCAAATGACAGGAATGTTAATCACGACGCTTGATGCACCACCCTCACCCTTCACATACATCTTCCCCTCAGAGAAATATCCCTAAAAGGGTAGTCGAGTCTTAGGGGGAGAAACAAGTGCCCGCAAACTTAGGGTGAAATGCAGGTTTCACTCTGCCGTCTGAAAAATCTTGCCCTGCACCTGACTGAGATCACGGCGTGTTAGATCCGTACCCAATCGCACATACAATTCCGCTGGTGGGCACACAGAGCTCCGGCAGAGCTCGAAGTTCCCAGAGCACGTGCAATCCTCCTGGTGGCTGCAACAAGCAATGTCGTACACAGCACACTTGGACCTTGACTTCCTTTCAAGGAAAGGCCGCAGGGCAGGGTCATTGAATCGAGAGAGGGAAACACTTGGCTGCATTCCTCAGGTGAGACACAGGTCAAACTGTGCCGGCTGAAAAGCTCAGGTTCCCTTTGGGAAGCTCTTCGTTGTATGCGGGACGGGAAGGCCTTTGCTTGCAGGCTGTGGCCATTGCCAGGCTAGGACGGAGGAAACACCGCCTATCCCAGCACGCTTGTCAGCACGCATGGGAGAGAACTCACGCCCTGTTTCAGTCCCCTGCCAGCCATACATACACGTCAAGGACAGTGTTCCCAGAGATACCTTCCTGTAAATGGGAGAGAGGAAGTTTGACTGGGCAAAACTCAGCCTTGGCAGGCCGTCTGAACAGCTTACTCCCTTGATGGCTTTGGAGCAGAGAGCATCAGGCAGCGTTCCGTGAAGCTCATGGTAGGCTGATTTTAGGGCTCTCGCCGACACTCCTCGGGCTCTAGCACTCTCAACCTCTTCCGGCCCTTACTGGCCTTCTCTGACACACCTCGGCGAGTACAGAGCTTAGGGCGACACATTCCGTTTACGATGGGCAGCAGGAATTCACAGCAGTGTGTCAAGCCCTCCGGCCTTCTCTCCTTCGGCACGCAGAGGTTTTGCACTTCTTGCAAACACCTCAGCGGAGAGCCCAAAGTATTCCTGATCTCTTCAACAATGTAGTGCTGCACTAGACTTCAAATATGTCTTCGCTGCGAGATACATTAGAGCGTGTAGTCGTTGCTTCTGAAGGTGAGGAACGCTTCCCTAATGGGCTTTCAGGGTGAAACCTGCTGCGAGTGGCCGTCTGCAAGCCCTTGCGATCACATTCGTCAGCGGCTGTGGTGGCAGTCAAGTTCTGACAGCAAATGGAAATATCAGCTCTCCATGTTTACGAAACGCACCCCTCCGTGTGTCAAAGGCAAAAGTCTACCTTTCCTTCAGAGTCCTCAACCCTGTGAGACAAACATGGTGCGGGTGGCTCCATTCAAAGTGTTTCTCAGGATACCGGGGAAACTTCCCATGCTAAGAGGGACGAATAGGCTCTGTTTCCTGTCCGGTCAAGTCCATTTCCAGGAACACATCAGAGTCCTTGGTCAAGCGCGTTGTGTGAATGGGCAGAGGAAGAAAGCACTCAGTGCTGGAGAAGGTTAGCTGGCTGACATTGCAGGCACAGTACGCAGCACTCTGTACTTGCACCTTGCCTGTGGCAAATGCATACATACTCTGATGAGGAAGAGACAAGCGGTGCAGGTCCTCTACTGGATTTCCCACTTATTTGTAGATGACAACAGAGAAGCTTGCCCATGGAACTTGAGACCGGCTTATGTGCAAGTCTACCCAAAATGGAAGAGCCGTTTCCTCCTGCCCCCAGGGACACGTTCCGTACTTTGCCTGGGCAGAGGCTGTGAGGCTTTGTTGATCCAGCTCGTGGGAAACGGATATATAAATTCTGTGAGGAACGAGGATTTCCTTCCCTGCAGCAGCGCCTGTGCTTCCACGTTGCCTTTGGCACACGGTGCTCGAGCGGCGCTCTCAATGAACTGGAAAGAGCCATATGACAGGAATGTTAATCACGACGCTTCATGCACCACCCTCACCCTTCACATACATCTTCCCCTCAGAGAAATATCCCTAAAAGGGTAGTCGAGTCTTAGGGGGAGAAACAAGTGCCCGCAAACTTAGGGTGAAATGCAGGTTTCACTCTGCCGTCTGAAAAATCTTGCCCTGCACCTGACTGAGATCACGGCGTGTTAGATCCGTACCCAATCGCACATACAATTCCGCTGGTGGGCACACAGAGCTCCGGCAGAGCTCGAAGTTCCCAGAGCACGTGCAATCCTCCTGGTGGCTGCAACAAGCAATGTCGTACACAGCACACTTGGACCTTGACTTCCTTTCAAGGAAAGGCCGCAGGGCAGGGTCATTGAATCGAGAGAGGGAAACACTTGGCTGCATTCCTCAGGTGAGACACAGGTCAAACTGTGCCGGCTGAAAAGCTCAGGTTCCCTTTGGGAAGCTCTTCGTTGTATGCGGGACGGGAAGGCCTTTGCTTGCAGGCTGTGGCCATTGCCAGGCTAGGACGGAGGAAACACCGCCTATCCCAGCACGCTTGTCAGCACGCATGGGAGAGAACTCACGCCCTGTTTCAGTCCCCTGCCAGCCATACATACACGTCAAGGACAGTGTTCCCAGAGATACCTTCCTGTAAATGGGAGAGAGGAAGTTTGACTGGGCAAAACTCAGCCTTGGCAGGCCGTCTGAACAGCTTACTCCCTTGATGGCTTTGGAGCAGAGAGCATCACGCAGCGTTCCGTGAAGCTCATGGTAGGCTGATTTTAGGGCTCTCGCCGACACTCCTCGGGCTCTAGCACTCTCAACCTCTTCCGGCCCTTACTGGCCTTCTCTGACACACCTCGGCGAGTACAGAGCTTAGGGCGACACATTCCGTTTACGATGGGCAGCAGGAATTCACAGCAGTGTGTCAAGCCCTCCGGCCTTCTCTCCTTCGGCACGCAGAGGTTTTGCACTTCTTGCAAACACCTCAGCGGAGAGCCCAAAGTATTCCTGATCTCTTCAACAATGTAGTGCTGCACTAGACTTCAAATATGTCTTCGCTGCGAGATACATTAGAGCGTGTAGTCGTTGCTTCTGAAGGTGAGGAACGCTTCCCTAATGGGCTTTCAGGGAGAAACCTGCTGCGAGTGGCCGTCTGCAAGCCCTTGCGATCACATTCGTCAGCGGCTGTGGTGGCAGTCAAGTTCTGACAGCAAATGGAAATATCAGCTCTCCATGTTTACGAAACGCACCCCTCCGTGTGTCAAAGGCAAAAGTCTACCTTTCCTTCAGAGTCCTCAACCCTGTGAGACAAACATGGTGCGGGTGGCTCCATTCAAAGTGTTTCTCAGGATACCGGGGGAAACTTCCCATGCTAACAGGGACGAATAGGCTCTGTTTCCTGTCCGGTCAAGTCCATTTCCAGGAACACGTCAGAGTCCTTGGTAAAGCGCGTTGTGTGAATGGGCAGAGGAAGAAAGCACTCAGTGCTGGAGAAGGTTAGCTGGCTGACATTGCAGGCACAGTACGCAGCACTCTGTACTTGCACCTTGCCTGTGGCAAATGCATACATACTCTGATGAGGAAGAGACAAGCGGTGCAGGTCCTCTACTGGCTTTCCCACTTATTTGTAGATGACAACAGAGAAGCTTGCCCATGGAACTTGAGACCGGCTTATGTGCAAGTCTACCCAAAATGGAAGAGCCGTTTCCTCCTGCCCCCAGGGACACGTTCCGTACTTTGCCTGGGCAGAGGCTGTGAGGCTTTGTTGATCCAGCTCGTGGGAAACGGATATATAAATTCTGTGAGGAACGAGGATTTCCTTCCCTGCAGCAGCGCCTGTGCTTCCACGTTGCCTTTGGCACACGGTGCTCGAGCGGCGCTCTCAATGAACTGGAAAGAGCCAAATGACAGGAATGTTAATCACGACGCTTCATGCACCACCCTCACCCTTCACATACATCTTCCCCTCAGAGAAATATCCCTAAAAGGGTAGTCGAGTCTTAGGGGGAGAAACAAGTGCCCGCAAACTTAGGGTGAAATGCAGGTTTCACTCTGCCGTCTGAAAGATCTTGCCCTGCACCTGACTGAGATCACGGCGTGTTAGATCCGTACCCAATCGCACATACAATTCCGCTGGTGGGCACACAGAGCTCCGGCAGAGCTCGAAGTTCCCAGAGCACGTGCAATCCTCCTGGTGGCTGCAACAAGCAATGTCGTACACAGCACACTTGGACCTTGACTTCCTTTCAAGGAAAGGCCGCAGGGCAGGGTCATTGAATCGAGAGAGGGAAACACTTGGCTGCATTCCTCAGGTGAGACACAGGTCAAACTGTGCCGGCTGAAAAGCTCAGGTTCCCTTTGGGAAGCTCTTCGTTGTATGCGGGACGGGAAGGCCTTTGCTTGCAGGCTGTGGCCATTGCCAGGCTAGGACGGAGGAAACACCGCCTATCCCAGCACGCTTGTTAGCACGCATGGGAGAGAACTCACGCCCTGTTTCAGTCCCCTGCCAGCCATACATACACGTCAAGGACAGTGTTCCCAGAGATACCTTCCTGTAAATGGGAGAGAGGAAGTTTGACTGGGCAAAACTCAGCCTTGGCAGGCCGTCTGAACAGCTTACTCCCTTGATGGCTTTGGAGCAGAGAGCATCAGGCAGCGTTCCGTGAAGCTCATGGTAGGCTGATTTTAGGGCTCTCGCCGACACTCCTCGGGCTCTAGCACTCTCAACCTCTTCCGGCCCTTACTGGCCTTCTCTGACACACCTCGGCGAGTACAGAGCTTAGGGCGACACATTCCGTTTACGATGGGCAGCAGGAATTCACAGCAGTGTGTCAAGCCCTCCGGCCTTCTCTCCTTCGGCACGCAGAGGTTTTGCACTTCTTGCAAACACCTCAGCGGAGAGCCCAAAGTATTCCTGATCTCTTCAACAATGTAGTGCTGCACTAGACTTCAAATATGTCTTCGCTGCGAGATACATTAGAGCGTGTAGTCGTTGCTTCTGAAGGTGAGGAACGCTTCCCTAATGGGCTTTCAGGGAGAAACCTGCTGCGAGTGGCCGTCTGCAAGCCCTTGCGATCACATTCGTCAGCGGCTGTGGTGGCAGTCAAGTTCTGACAGCAAATGGAAATATCAGCTCTCCATGTTTACGAAACGCACCCCTCCGTGTGTCAAAGGCAAAAGTCTACCTTTCCTTCAGAGTCCTCAACCCTGTGAGACAAACATGGTGCGGGTGGCTCCATTCAAAGTGTTTCTCAGGATACCGGGGGAAACTTCCCATGCTAACAGAGACGAATAGGCTCTGTTTCCTGTCCGGTCAAGTCCATTTCCAGGAACACGTCAGAGTCCTTGGTAAAGCGCGTTGTGTGAATGGGCAGAGGAAGAAAGCACTCAGTGCTGGAGAAGGTTAGCTGGCTGACATTGCAGGCACAGTACACAGCACTCTGTACTTGCACCTTGCCTGTGGCAAATGCATACATACTCTGATGAGGAAGAGACAAGCGGTGCAGGTCCTCTACTGGATTTCCCACTTATTTGTAGATGACAACAGAGAAGCTTGCCCATGGAACTTGAGACCGGCTTATGTGCAAGTCTACCCAAAATGGAAGAGCCGTTTCCTCCTGCCCCCAGGGACACGTTCCGTACTTTGCCTGGGCAGAGGCTGTGAGGCTTTGTTGATCCAGCTCGTGGGAAACGGATATATAAATTCTGTGAGGAACGAGGATTTCCTTCCCTGCAGCGGCGCCTGGGCTTCCACGTTGCCTTTGGCACACGGTGCTCGAGCGGCGCTCTCAATGAACTGGAAAGAGCCAAATGACAGGAATGTTAATCACGACGCTTCATGCACCACCCTCACCCTTCACATACATCTTCCCCTCAGAGAAATATCCCTGAAGGGTAGTCGAGTCTTAGGGGGAGAAACAAGTGCCCGCAAACTTAGGGTGAAATGCAGGTTTCACTCTGCCGTCTGAAAGATCTTGCCCTGCACCTGACTGAGATCACGGCGTGTTAGATCCGTACCCAATCGCACATACAATTCCGCTGGTGGGCACACAGAGCTCCGGCAGAGCTCGAAGTTCCCAGAGCACGTGCAATCCTCCTGGTGGCTGCAACAAGCAATGTCGTACACAGCACACTTGGACCTTGACTTCCTTTCAAGGAAAGGCCGCAGGGCAGGGTCATTGAATCGAGAGAGGGAAACACTTGGCTGCATTCCTCAGGTGAGACACAGGTCAAACTGTGCCGGCTGAAAAGCTCAGGTTCCCTTTGGGAAGCTCTTCGTTGTATGCGGGACGGGAAGGCCTTTGCTTGCAGGCTGTGGCCATTGCCAGGCTAGGACGGAGGAAACACCGCCTATCCCAGCACGCTTGTTAGCACGCATGGGAGAGAACTCACGCCCTGTTTCAGTCCCCTGCCAGCCATACATACACGTCAAGGACAGTGTTCCCAGAGATACCTTCCTGTAAATGGGAGAGAGGAAGTTTGACTGGGCAAAACTCAGCCTTGGCAGGCCGTCTGAACAGCTTACTCCCTTGATGGCTTTGGAGCAGAGAGCATCACGCAGCGTTCCGTGAAGCTCATGGTAGGCTGATTTTAGGGCTCTCGCCGACACTCCTCGGGCTCTAGCACTCTCAACCTCTTCCGGCCCTTACTGGCCTTCTCTGACACACCTCGGCGAGTACAGAGCTTAGGGCGACACATTCCGTTTACGATGGGCAGCAGGAATTCACAGCAGTGTGTCAAGCCCTCCGGCCTTCTCTCCTTCGGCACGCAGAGGTTTTGCACTTCTTGCAAACACCTCAGCGGAGAGCCCAAAGTATTCCTGATCTCTTCAACAATGTAGTGCTGCACTAGACTTCAAATATGTCTTCGCTGCGAGATACATTAGAGCGTGTAGTCGTTGCTTCTGAAGGTGAGGAACGCTTCCCTAATGGGCTTTCAGGGAGAAACCTGCTGCGAGTGGCCGTCTGCAAGCCCTTGCGATCACATTCGTCAGCGGCTGTGGTGGCAGTCAAGTTCTGACAGCAAATGGAAATATCAGCTCTCCATGTTTACGAAACGCACCCCTCCGTGTGTCAAAGGCAAAAGTCTACCTTTCCTTCAGAGTCCTAAACCCTGTGAGACAAACATGGTGCGGGTGGCTCCATTCAAAGTGTTTCTCAGGATACCGGGGGAAACTTCCCATGCTAACAGGGACGAATAGGCTCTGTTTCCTGTCCGGTCAAGTCCATTTCCAGGAACACGTCAGAGTCCTTGGTAAAGCGCGTTGTGTGAATGGGCAGAGGAAGAAAGCACTCAGTGCTGGAGAAGGTTAGCTGGCTGACATTGCAGGCACAGTACGCAGCACTCTGTACTTGCACCTTGCCTGTGGCAAATGCATACATACTCTGATGAGGAAGAGACAAGCGGTGCAGGTCCTCTACTGGATTTCCCACTTATTTGTAGATGACAACAGAGAAGCTTGCCCATGGAACTTGAGACCGGCTTATGTGCAAGTCTACCCAAAATGGAAGAGCCGTTTCCTCCTGCCCCCAGGGACACGTTCCGTACTTTGCCTGGGCAGAGGCTGTGAGGCTTTGTTGATCCAGCTCGTGGGAAACGGATATATAAATTCTGTGAGGAACGAGGATTTCCTTCCCTGCAGCAGCGCCTGTGCTTCCACGTTGCCTTTGGCACACGGTGCTCGAGCGGCGCTCTCAATGAACTGGAAAGAGCCAAATGACAGGAATGTAAATCACGACGCTTCATGCACCACCCTCACCCTTCACATACATCTTCCCCTCAGAGAAATATCCCTAAAAGGGTAGTCGAGTCTTAGGGGGAGAAACAAGTGCCCGCAAACTTAGGGTGAAATGCAGGTTTCACTCTGCCGTCTGAAAGATCTTGCCCTGCACCTGACTGAGATCACGGCGTGTTAGATCCGTACCCAATCGCACATACAATTCCGCTGGTGGGCACACAGAGCTCCGGCAGAGCTCGAAGTTCCCAGAGCACGTGCAATACTCCTGGTGCCTGCAACAAGCAATGTCGTACACAGCACACTTCGACCTTGACTTCCTTTCAAGGAAAGGCCGCAGGGCAGGGTCATTGAATCGAGAGAGGGAAACACTTGGCTGCATTCCTCAGGTGAGACACAGGTCAAACTGTGCCGGCTGAAAAGCTCAGGTTCCCTTTGGGAAGCTCTTCGTTGTATGCGGGACGGGAAGGCCTTTGCTTGCAGGCTGTGGCCATTGCCAGGCTAGGACGGAGGAAACACCGCCTATCCCAGCACGCTTGTTAGCACGCATGGGAGAGAACTCACGCCCTGTTTCAGTCCCCTGCCAGCCATACATACACGTCAAGGACAGTGTTCCCAGAGATACCTTCCTGTAAATGGGAGAGAGGAAGTTTGACTGGGCAAAACTCAGCCTTGGCAGGCCGTCTGAACAGCTTACTCCCTTGATGGCTTTGGAGCAGAGAGCATCACGCAGCGTTCCGTGAAGCTCATGGTAGGCTGATTTTAGGGCTCTCGCCGACACTCCTCGGGCTCTAGCACTCTCAACCTCTTCCGGCCCTTACTGGCCTTCTCTGACACACCTCGGCGAGTACAGAGCTTAGGGCGACACATTCCGTTTACGATGGGCAGCAGGAATTCACAGCAGTGTGTCAAGCCCTCCGGCCTTCTCTCCTTCGGCACGCAGAGGTTTTGCACTTCTTGCAAACACCTCAGCGGAGAGCCCAAAGTATTCCTGATCTCTTCAACAATGTAGTGCTGCACTAGACTTCAAATATGTCTTCGCTGCGAGATACATTAGAGCGTGTAGTCGTTGCTTCTGAAGGTGAGGAACGCTTCCCTAATGGGCTTTCAGGGAGAAACCTGCTGCGAGTGGCCGTCTGCAAGCCCTTGCGATCACATTCGTCAGCGGCTGTGGTGGCAGTCAAGTTCTGACAGCAAATGGAAATATCAGCTCTCCATGTTTACGAAACGCACCCCTCCGTGTGTCAAAGGCAAAAGTCTACCTTTCCTTCAGAGTCCTCAACCCTGTGAGACAAACATGGTGCGGGTGGCTCCATTCAAAGTGTTTCTCAGGATACCGGGGGAAACTTCCCATGCTAACAGAGACGAATAGGCTCTGTTTCCTGTCCGGTCAAGTCCATTTCCAGGAACACGTCAGAGTCCTTGGTAAAGCGCGTTGTGTGAATGGGCAGAGGAAGAAAGCACTCAGTGCTGGAGAAGGTTAGCTGGCTGACATTGCAGGCACAGTACACAGCACTCTGTACTTGCACCTTGCCTGTGGCAAATGCATACATACTCTGATGAGGAAGAGACAAGCGGTGCAGGTCCTCTACTGGATTTCCCACTTATTTGTAGATGACAACAGAGAAGCTTGCCCATGGAACTTGAGACCGGCTTATGTGCAAGTCTACCCAAAATGGAAGAGCCGTTTCCTCCTGCCCCCAGGGACACGTTCCGTACTTTGCCTGGGCAGAGGCTGTGAGGCTTTGTTGATCCAGCTCGTGGGAAACGGATATATAAATTCTGTGAGGAACGAGGATTTCCTTCCCTGCAGCGGCGCCTGGGCTTCCACGTTGCCTTTGGCACACGGTGCTCGAGCGGCGCTCTCAATGAACTGGAAAGAGCCAAATGACAGGAATGTTAATCACGACGCTTCATGCACCACCCTCACCCTTCACATACATCTTCCCCTCAGAGAAATATCCCTAAAAGGGTAGTCGAGTCTTAGGGGGAGAAACAAGTGCCCGCAAACTTAGGGTGAAATGCAGGTTTCACTCTGCCGTCTGAAAAATCTTGCCCTGCACCTGACTGAGATCACGGCGTGTTAGATCCGTACCCAATCGCACATACAATTCCGCTGGTGGGCACACAGAGCTCCGGCAGAGCTCGAAGTTCCCAGAGCACGTGCAATCCTCCTGGTGGCTGCAACAAGCAATGTCGTACACAGCACACTTGGACCTTGACTTCCTTTCAAGGAAAGGCCGCAGGGCAGGGTCATTGAATCGAGAGAGGGAAACACTTGGCTGCATTCCTCAGGTGAGACACAGGTCAAACTGTGCCGGCTGAAAAGCTCAGGTTCCCTTTGGGAAGCTCTTCGTTGTATGCGGGACGGGAAGGCCTTTGCTTGCAGGCTGTGGCCATTGCCAGGCTAGGACGGAGGAAACACCGCCTATCCCAGCACGCTTGTTAGCACGCATGGGAGAGAACTCACGCCCTGTTTCAGTCCCCTGCCAGCCATACATACACGTCAAGGACAGTGTTCCCAGAGATACCTTCCTGTAAATGGGAGAGAGGAAGTTTGACTGGGCAAAACTCAGCCTTGGCAGGCCGTCTGAACAGCTTACTCCCTTGATGGCTTTGGAGCAGAGAGCATCACGCAGCGTTCCGTGAAGCTCATGGTAGGCTGATTTTAGGGCTCTCGCCGACACTCCTCGGGCTCTAGCACTCTCAACCTCTTCCGGCCCTTACTGGCCTTCTCTGACACACCTCGGCGAGTACAGAGCTTAGGGCGACACATTCCGTTTACGATGGGCAGCAGGAATTCACAGCAGTGTGTCAAGCCCTCCGGCCTTCTCTCCTTCGGCACGCAGAGGTTTTGCACTTCTTGCAAACACCTCAGCGGAGAGCCCAAAGTATTCCTGATCTCTTCAACAATGTAGTGCTGCACTAGACTTCAAATATGTCTTCGCTGCGAGATACATTAGAGCGTGTAGTCGTTGCTTCTGAAGGTGAGGAACGCTTCCCTAATGGGCTTTCAGGGAGAAACCTGCTGCGAGTGGCCGTCTGCAAGCCCTTGCGATCACATTCGTCAGCGGCTGTGGTGGCAGTCAAGTTCTGACAGCAAATGGAAATATCAGCTCTCCATGTTTACGAAACGCACCCCTCCGTGTGTCAAAGGCAAAAGTCTACCTTTCCTTCAGAGTCCTAAACCCTGTGAGACAAACATGGTGCGGGTGGCTCCATTCAAAGTGTTTCTCAGGATACCGGGGGAAACTTCCCATGCTAACAGGGACGAATAGGCTCTGTTTCCTGTCCGGTCAAGTCCATTTCCAGGAACACGTCAGAGTCCTTGGTAAAGCGCGTTGTGTGAATGGGCAGAGGAAGAAAGCACTCAGTGCTGGAGAAGGTTAGCTGGCTGACATTGCAGGCACAGTACGCAGCACTCTGTACTTGCACCTTGCCTGTGGCAAATGCATACATACTCTGATGAGGAAGAGACAAGCGGTGCAGGTCCTCTACTGGATTTCCCACTTATTTGTAGATGACAACAGAGAAGCTTGCCCATGGAACTTGAGACCGGCTTATGTGCAAGTCTACCCAAAATGGAAGAGCCGTTTCCTCCTGCCCCCAGGGACACGTTCCGTACTTTGCCTGGGCAGAGGCTGTGAGGCTTTGTTGATCCAGCTCGTGGGAAACGGATATATAAATTCTGTGAGGAACGAGGATTTCCTTCCCTGCAGCAGCGCCTGTGCTTCCACGTTGCCTTTGGCACACGGTGCTCGAGCGGCGCTCTCAATGAACTGGAAAGAGCCAAATGACAGGAATGTAAATCACGACGCTTCATGCACCACCCTCACCCTTCACATACATCTTCCCCTCAGAGAAATATCCCTAAAAGGGTAGTCGAGTCTTAGGGGGAGAAACAAGTGCCCGCAAACTTAGGGTGAAATGCAGGTTTCACTCTGCCGTCTGAAAAATCTTGCCCTGCACCTGACTGAGATCACGGCGTGTTAGATCCGTACCCAATCGCACATACAATTCCGCTGGTGGGCACACAGAGCTCCGGCAGAGCTCGAAGTTCCCAGAGCACGTGCAATCCTCCTGGTGGCTGCAACAAGCAATGTCGTACACAGCACACTTGGACCTTGACTTCCTTTCAAGGAAAGGCCGCAGGGCAGGGTCATTGAATCGAGAGAGGGAAACACTTGGCTGCATTCCTCAGGTGAGACACAGGTCAAACTGTGCCGGCTGAAAAGCTCAGGTTCCCTTTGGGAAGCTCTTCGTTGTATGCGGGACGGGAAGGCCTTTGCTTGCAGGCTGTGGCCATTGCCAGGCTAGGACGGAGGAAACACCGCCTATCCCAGCACGCTTGTTAGCACGCATGGGAGAGAACTCACGCCCTGTTTCAGTCCCCTGCCAGCCATACATACACGTCAAGGACAGTGTTCCCAGAGATACCTTCCTGTAAATGGGAGAGAGGAAGTTTGACTGGGCAAAACTCAGCCTTGGCAGGCCGTCTGAACAGCTTACTCCCTTGATGGCTTTGGAGCAGAGAGCATCACGCAGCGTTCCGTGAAGCTCATGGTAGGCTGATTTTAGGGCTCTCGCCGACACTCCTCGGGCTCTAGCACTCTCAACCTCTTCCGGCCCTTACTGGCCTTCTCTGACACACCTCGGCGAGTACAGAGCTTAGGGCGACACATTCCGTTTACGATGGGCAGCAGGAATTCACAGCAGTGTGTCAAGCCCTCCGGCCTTCTCTCCTTCGGCACGCAGAGGTTTTGCACTTCTTGCAAACACCTCAGCGGAGAGCCCAAAGTATTCCTGATCTCTTCAACAATGTAGTGCTGCACTAGACTTCAAATATGTCTTCGCTGCGAGATACATTAGAGCGTGTAGTCGTTGCTTCTGAAGGTGAGGAACGCTTCCCTAATGGGCTTTCAGGGAGAAACCTGCTGCGAGTGGCCGTCTGCAAGCCCTTGCGATCACATTCGTCAGCGGCTGTGGTGGCAGTCAAGTTCTGACAGCAAATGGAAATATCAGCTCTCCATGTTTACGAAACGCACCCCTCCGTGTGTCAAAGGCAAAAGTCTACCTTTCCTTCAGAGTCCTCAACCCTGTGAGACAAACATGGTGCGGGTGGCTCCATTCAAAGTGTTTCTCAGGATACCGGGGGAAACTTCCCATGCTAACAGGGACGAATAGGCTCTGTTTCCTGTCCGGTCAAGTCCATTTCCAGGAACACGTCAGAGTCCTTGGTAAAGCGCGTTGTGTGAATGGGCAGAGGAAGAAAGCACTCAGTGCTGGAGAAGGTTAGCTGGCTGACATTGCAGGCACAGTACGCAGCACTCTGTACTTTCACCTTGCCTGTGGCAAATGCATACATACTCTGATGAGGAAGAGACAAGCGGTGCAGGTCCTCTACTGGCTTTCCCACTTATTTGTAGATGACAACAGAGAAGCTTGCCCATGGAACTTGAGACCGGCTTATGTGCAAGTCTACCCAAAATGGAAGAGCCGTTTCCTCCTGCCCCCAGGGACACGTTCCGTACTTTGCCTGGGCAGAGGCTGTGAGGCTTTGTTGATCCAGCTCGTGGGAAACGGATATATAAGTTCTGTGAGGAACGAGGATTTCCTTCCCTGCAGCAGCGCCTGTGCTTCCACGTTGCCTTTGGCACACGGTGCTCGAGCGGCGCTCTCAATGAACTGGAAAGAGCCAAATGACAGGAATGTTAATCACGACGCTTCATGCACCACCCTCACCCTTCACATACATCTTCCCCTCAGAGAAATATCCCTAAAAGGGTAGTCGAGTCTTAGGGGGAGAAACAAGTGCCCGCAAACTTAGGGTGAAATGCAGGTTTCACTCTGCCGTCTGAAAAATCTTGCCCTGCACCTGACTGAGATCACGGCGTGTTAGATCCGTACCCAATCGCACATACAATTCCGCTGGTGGGCACACAGAGCTCCGGCAGAGCTCGAAGTTCCCAGAGCACGTGCAATCCTCCTGGTGGCTGCAACAAGCAATGTCGTACACAGCACACTTGGACCTTGACTTCCTTTCAAGGAAAGGCCGCAGGGCAGGGTCATTGAATCGAGAGAGGGAAACACTTGGCTGCATTCCTCAGGTGAGACACAGGTCAAACTGTGCCGGCTGAAAAGCTCAGGTTCCCTTTGGGAAGCTCTTCGTTGTATGCGGGACGGGAAGGCCTTTGCTTGCAGGCTGTGGCCATTGCCAGGCTAGGACGGAGGAAACACCGCCTATCCCAGCACGCTTGTTAGCACGCATGGGAGAGAACTCACGCCCTGTTTCAGTCCCCTGCCAGCCATACATACACGTCAAGGACAGTGTTCCCAGAGATACCTTCCTGTAAATGGGAGAGAGGAAGTTTGACTGGGCAAAACTCAGCCTTGGCAGGCCGTCTGAACAGCTTACTCCCTTGATGGCTTTGGCGCAGAGAGCATCACGCAGCGTTCCGTGAAGCTCATGGTAGGCTGATTTTAGGGCTCTCGCCGACACTCCTCGGGCTCTAGCACTCTCAACCTCTTCCGGCCCTTACTGGCCTTCTCTGACACACCTCGGCGAGTACAGAGCTTAGGGCGACACATTCCGTTTACGATGGGCAGCAGGAATTCACAGCAGTGTGTCAAGCCCTCCGGCCTTCTCTCCTTCGGCACGCAGAGGTTTTGCACTTCTTGCAAACACCTCAGCGGAGAGCCCAAAGTATTCCTGATCTCTTCAACAATGTAGTGCTGCACTAGACTTCAAATATGTCTTCGCTGCGAGATACATTAGAGCGTGTAGTCGTTGCTTCTGAAGGTGAGGAACGCTTCCCTAATGGGCTTTCAGGGAGAAACCTGCTGCGAGTGGCCGTCTGCAAGCCCTTGCGATCACATTCGTCAGCGGCGGTGGTGGCAGTCAAGTTCTGACAGCAAATGGAAATATCAGCTCTCCATGTTTACGAAACGCGCCCCTCCGTGTGTCAAAGGCAAAAGTCTACCTTTCCTTCAGAGTCCTAAACCCTGTGAGACAAACATGGTGCGGGTGGCTCCATTCAAAGTGTTTCTCAGGATACCGGGGGAAACTTCCCATGCTAAGAGGGACGAATAGGCTCTGTTTCCTGTCCGGTCAAGTCCATTTCCAGGAACACATCAGAGTCCTTGGTAAAGCGCGTTGTGTGAATGGGCAGAGGAAGAAAGCACTCAGTGCTGGAGAAGGTTAGCTGGCTGACATTGCAGGCACAGTACGCAGCACTCTGTACTTTCACCTTGCCTGTGGCAAATGCATACATACTCTGATGAGGAAGAGACAAGCGGTGCAGGTCCTCTACTGGATTTCCCACTTATTTGTAGATGACAACAGAGAAGCTTGCCCATGGAACTTGAGACCGGCTTATGTGCAAGTCTACCCAAAATGGAAGAGCCGTTTCCTCCTGCCCCCAGGGACACGTTCCGTACTTTGCCTGGGCAGAGGCTGTGAGGCTTTGTTGATCCAGCTCGTGGGAAACGGATATATATGTTCTGTGAGGAACGAGGATTTCCTTCCCTGCAGCAGCGCCTGTGCTTCCACGTTGCCTTTGGCACACGGTGCTCGAGCGGCGCTCTCAATGAACTGGAAAGAGCCAAATGACAGGAATGTTAATCACGACGCTTCATGCACCACCCTCACCCTTCACATACATCTTCCCGTCAGAGAAATATCCCTGAAGGGTAGTCGAGTCTTAGGGGGAGAAACAAGTGCCCACAAACTTAGGGTGAAATGCAGGTTTCACTCTGCCGTCTGAAAAATCTTGCCCTGCACGTGACTGAGATCACGGCGTGTTAGATCCGTACCCAATCGCACATACAATTCCGCTGGTGGGCACACAGAGCTCCGGCAGAGCTCGAAGTTCCCAGAGCACGTGCAATACTCCTGGTGGCTGCAACAAGCAATGTCGTACACAGCACACTTCGACCTTGACTTCCTTTCAAGGAAAGGCCGCAGGGCAGGGTCATTGAATCGAGAGAGGGAAACACTTGGCTGCATTCCTCAGGTGAGACACAGGTCAAACTGTGCCGGCTGAAAAGCTCAGGTTCCCTTTGGGAAGCTCTTCGTTGTATGCGGGACGGGAAGGCCTTTGCTTGCAGGCTGTGGCCATTGCCAGGCTAGGACGGAGGAAACACCGCCTATCCCAGCACGCTTGTTAGCACGCATGGGAGAGAACTCACGCCCTGTTTCAGTCCCCTGCCAGCCATACATACACGTCAAGGACAGTGTTCCCAGAGATACCTTCCTGTAAATGGGAGAGAGGAAGTTTGACTGGGCAAAACTCAGCCTTGGCAGGCCGTCTGAACAGCTTACTCCCTTGACGGCTTTGGAGCAGAGAGCATCACGCAGCGTTCCGTGAAGCTCATGGTAGGCTGATTTTAGGGCTCTCGCCGACACTCCTCGGGCTCTAGCCCTCTCAACCTCTTCCGGCCCTTACTGGCCTTCTCTGACACACCTCGGCGAGTACAGAGCTTAGGGCGACACATTCCGTTTACGATGGGCAGCAGGAATTCACAGCAGTGTGTCAAGCCCTCCGGCCTTCTCTCCTTCGGCACGCAGAGGTTTTGCACTTCTTGCAAACACCTCAGCGGAGAGCCCAAAGTATTCCTGATCTCTTCAACAATGTAGTGCTGCACTAGACTTCAAATATGTCTTCGCTGCGAGATACATTAGAGCGTGTAGTCGTTGCTTCTGAAGGTGAGGAACGCTTCCCTAATGGACTTTCAGGGAGAAACCTGCTGCGAGTGGCCGTCTGCAAGCCCTTGCGATCACATTCGTCAGCGGCGGTGGTGGCAGTCAAGTTCTGACAGCAAATGGAAATATCAGCTCTCCATGTTTACGAAACGCACCCCTCCGTGTGTCAAAGGCAAAAGTCTACCTTTCCTTCAGAGTCCTAAACCCTGTGAGACAAACATGGTGCGGGTGGCTCCATTCAAAGTGTTTCTCAGGATACCGGGGGAAACTTCCCATGCTAAGAGGGACGAATAGGCTCTGTTTCCTGTCCGGTCAAGTCCATTTCCAGGAACACATCAGAGTCCTTGGTAAAGCGCGTTGTGTGAATGGGCAGAGGAAGAAAGCACTCAGTGCTGGAGAAGGTTAGCTGGCTGACATTGCAGGCACAGTACGCAGCACTCTGTACTTTCACCTTGCCTGTGGCAAATGCATACATACTCTGATGAGGAAGAGACAAGCGGTGCAGGTCCTCTACTGGCTTTCCCACTTATTTGTAGATGACAACAGAGAAGCTTGCCCATGGAACTTGAGACCGGCTTATGTGCAAGTCTACCCAAAATGGAAGAGCCGTTTCCTCCTGCCCCCAGGGACACGTTCCGTACTTTGCCTGGGCAGAGGCTGTGAGGCTTTGTTGATCCAGCTCGTGGGAAACGGATATATATGTTCTGTGAGGAACGAGGATTTCCTTCCCTGCAGCAGCGCCTGTGCTTCCACGTTGCCTTTGGCACACGGTGCTCGAGCGGCGCTCTCAATGAACTGGAAAGAGCCAAATGACAGGAATGTTAATCACGACGCTTCATGCACCACCCTCACCCTTCACATACATCTTCCCCTCAGAGAAATATCCCTGAAGGGTAGTCGAGTCTTAGGGGGAGAAACAAGTGCCCGCAAACTTAGGGTGAAATGCAGGTTTCACTCTGCCGTCTGAAAAATCTTGCCCTGCACGTGACTGAGATCACGGCGTGTTAGATCCGTACCCAATCGCACATACAATTCCGCTGGTGGGCACACAGAGCTCCGGCAGAGCTCGAAGTTCCCAGAGCACGTGCAATCCTCCTGGTGGCTGCAACAAGCAATGTCGTACACAGCACACTTGGACCTTGACTTCCTTTCAAGGAAAGGCCGCAGGGCAGGGTCATTGAATCGAGAGAGGGAAACACTTGGCTGCATTCCTCAGGTGAGACACAGGTCAAACTGTGCCGGCTGAAAAGCTCAGGTTCCCTTTGGGAAGCTCTTCGTTGTATGCGGGACGGGAAGGCCTTTGCTTGCAGGCTGTGGCCATTGCCAGGCTAGGACGGAGGAAACACCGCCTATCCCAGCACGCTTGTTAGCACGCATGGGAGAGAACTCACGCCCTGTTTCAGTCCCCTGCCAGCCATACATACACGTCAAGGACAGTGTTCCCAGAGATACCTTCCTGTAAATGGGAGAGAGGAAGTTTGACTGGGCAAAACTCAGCCTTGGCAGGCCGTCTGAACAGCTTACTCCCTTGATGGCTTTGGCGCAGAGAGCATCACGCAGCGTTCCGTGAAGCTCATGGTAGGCTGATTTTAGGGCTCTCGCCGACACTCCTCGGGCTCTAGCACTCTCAACCTCTTCCGGCCCTTACTGGCCTTCTCTGACACACCTCGGCGAGTACAGAGCTTAGGGCGACACATTCCGTTTACGATGGGCAGCAGGAATTCACAGCAGTGTGTCAAGCCCTCCGGCCTTCTCTCCTTCGGCACGCAGAGGTTTTGCACTTCTTGCAAACACCTCAGCGGAGAGCCCAAAGTATTCCTGATCTCTTCAACAATGTAGTGCTGCACTAGACTTCAAATATGTCTTCGCTGCGAGATACATTAGAGCGTGTAGTCGTTGCTTCTGAAGGTGAGGAACGCTTCCCTAATGGGCTTTCAGGGAGAAACCTGCTGCGAGTGGCCGTCTGCAAGCCCTTGCGATCACATTCGTCAGCGGCGGTGGTGGCAGTCAAGTTCTGACAGCAAATGGAAATATCAGCTCTCCATGTTTACGAAACGCGCCCCTCCGTGTGTCAAAGGCAAAAGTCTACCTTTCCTTCAGAGTCCTAAACCCTGTGAGACAAACATGGTGCGGGTGGCTCCATTCAAAGTGTTTCTCAGGATACCGGGGGAAACTTCCCATGCTAAGAGGGACGAATAGGCTCTGTTTCCTGTCCGGTCAAGTCCATTTCCAGGAACACATCAGAGTCCTTGGTAAAGCGCGTTGTGTGAATGGGCAGAGGAAGAAAGCACTCAGTGCTGGAGAAGGTTAGCTGGCTGACATTGCAGGCACAGTACGCAGCACTCTGTACTTGCACCTTGCCTGTGGCAAATGCATACATACTCTGATGAGGAAGAGACAAGCGGTGCAGGTCCTCTACTGGCTTTCCCACTTATTTGTAGATGACAACAGAGAAGCTTGCCCATGGAACTTGAGACCGGCTTATGTGCAAGTCTACCCAAAATGGAAGAGCCGTTTCCTCCTGCCCCCAGGGACACGTTCCGTACTTTGCCTGGGCAGAGGCTGTGAGGCTTTGTTGATCCAGCTCGTGGGAAACGGATATATAAATTCTGTGAGGAACGAGGATTTCCTTCCCTGCAGCAGCGCCTGTGCTTCCACGTTGCCTTTGGCACACGGTGCTCGAGCGGCGCTCTCAATGAACTGGAAAGAGCCAAATGACAGGAATGTTAATCACGACGCTTCATGCACCACCCTCACCCTTCACATACATCTTCCCGTCAGAGAAATATCCCTGAAGGGTAGTCGAGTCTTAGGGGGAGAAACAAGTGCCCGCAAACTTAGGGTGAAATGCAGGTTTCACTCTGCCGTCTGAAAAATCTTGCCCTGCACGTGACTGAGATCACGGCGTGTTAGATCCGTACCCAATCGCACATACAATTCCGCTGGTGGGCACACAGAGCTCCGGCAGAGCTCGAAGTTCCCAGAGCACGTGCAATACTCCTGGTGGCTGCAACAAGCAATGTCGTACACAGCACACTTCGACCTTGACTTCCTTTCAAGGAAAGGCCGCAGGGCAGGGTCATTGAATCGAGAGAGGGAAACACTTGGCTGCATTCCTCAGGTGAGACACAGGTCAAACTGTGCCGGCTGAAAAGCTCAGGTTCCCTTTGGGAAGCTCTTCGTTGTATGCGGGACGGGAAGGCCTTTGCTTGCAGGCTGTGGCCATTGCCAGGCTAGGACGGAGGAAACACCGCCTATCCCAGCACGCTTGTTAGCACGCATGGGAGAGAACTCACGCCCTGTTTCAGTCCCCTGCCAGCCATACATACACGTCAAGGACAGTGTTCCCAGAGATACCTTCCTGTAAATGGGAGAGAGGAAGTTTGACTGGGCAAAACTCAGCCTTGGCAGGCCGTCTGAACAGCTTACTCCCTTGACGGCTTTGGAGCAGAGAGCATCACGCAGCGTTCCGTGAAGCTCATGGTAGGCTGATTTTAGGGCTCTCGCCGACACTCCTCGGGCTCTAGCCCTCTCAACCTCTTCCGGCCCTTACTGGCCTTCTCTGACACACCTCGGCGAGTACAGAGCTTAGGGCGACACATTCCGTTTACGATGGGCAGCAGGAATTCACAGCAGTGTGTCAAGCCCTCCGGCCTTCTCTCCTTCGGCACGCAGAGGTTTTGCACTTCTTGCAAACACCTCAGCGGAGAGCCCAAAGTATTCCTGATCTCTTCAACAATGTAGTGCTGCACTAGACTTCAAATATGTCTTCGCTGCGAGATACATTAGAGCGTGTAGTCGTTGCTTCTGAAGGTGAGGAACGCTTCCCTAATGGGCTTTCAGGGAGAAACCTGCTGCGAGTGGCCGTCTGCAAGCCCTTGCGATCACATTCGTCAGCGGCGGTGGTGGCAGTCAAGTTCTGACAGCAAATGGAAATATCAGCTCTCCATGTTTACGAAACGCACCCCTCCGTGTGTCAAAGGCAAAAGTCTACCTTTCCTTCAGAGTCCTAAACCCTGTGAGACAAACATGGTGCGGGTGGCTCCATTCAAAGTGTTTCTCAGGATACCGGGGGAAACTTCCCATGCTAAGAGGGACGAATAGGCTCTGTTTCCTGTCCGGTCAAGTCCATTTCCAGGAACACATCAGAGTCCTTGGTAAAGCGCGTTGTGTGAATGGGCAGAGGAAGAAAGCACTCAGTGCTGGAGAAGGTTAGCTGGCTGACATTGCAGGCACAGTACGCAGCACTCTGTACTTTCACCTTGCCTGTGGCAAATGCATACATACTCTGATGAGGAAGAGACAAGCGGTGCAGGTCCTCTACTGGCTTTCCCACTTATTTGTAGATGACAACAGAGAAGCTTGCCCATGGAACTTGAGACCGGCTTATGTGCAAGTCTACCCAAAATGGAAGAGCCGTTTCCTCCTGCCCCCAGGGACACGTTCCGTACTTTGCCTGGGCAGAGGCTGTGAGGCTTTGTTGATCCAGCTCGTGGGAAACGGATATATAAGTTCTGTGAGGAACGAGGATTTCCTTCCCTGCAGCAGCGCCTGTGCTTCCACGTTGCCTTTGGCACACGGTGCTCGAGCGGCGCTCTCAATGAACTGGAAAGAGCCAAATGACAGGAATGTTAATCACGACGCTTCATGCACCACCCTCACCCTTCACATACATCTTCCCGTCAGAGAAATATCCCTGAAGGGTAGTCGAGTCTTAGGGGGAGAAACAAGTGCCCGCAAACTTAGGGTGAAATGCAGGTTTCACTCTGCCGTCTGAAAAATCTTGCCCTGCACGTGACTGAGATCACGGCGTGTTAGATCCGTACCCAATCGCACATACAATTCCGCTGGTGGGCACACAGAGCTCCGGCAGAGCTCGAAGTTCCCAGAGCACGTGCAATACTCCTGGTGGCTGCAACAAGCAATGTCGTACACAGCACACTTCGACCTTGACTTCCTTTCAAGGAAAGGCCGCAGGGCAGGGTCATTGAATCGAGAGAGGGAAACACTTGGCTGCATTCCTCAGGTGAGACACAGGTCAAACTGTGCCGGCTGAAAAGCTCAAGTTCCCTTTGGGAAGCTCTTCGTTGTATGCGGGACGGGAAGGCCTTTGCTTGCAGGCTGTGGCCATTGCCAGGCTAGGACGGAGGAAACACCGCCTATCCCAGCACGCTTGTTAGCACGCATGGGAGAGAACTCACGCCCTGTTTCAGTCCCCTGCCAGCCATACATACACGTCAAGGACAGTGTTCCCAGAGATACCTTCCTGTAAATGGGAGAGAGGAAGTTTGACTGGGCAAAACTCAGCCTTGGCAGGCCGTCTGAACAGCTTACTCCCTTGACGGCTTTGGAGCAGAGAGCATCACGCAGCGTTCCGTGAAGCTCATGGTAGGCTGATTTTAGGGCTCTCGCCGACACTCCTCGGGCTCTAGCCCTCTCAACCTCTTCCGGCCCTTACTGGCCTTCTCTGACACACCTCGGCGAGTACAGAGCTTAGGGCGACACATTCCGTTTACGATGGGCAGCAGGAATTCACAGCAGTGTGTCAAGCCCTCCGGCCTTCTCTCCTTCGGCACGCAGAGGTTTTGCACTTCTTGCAAACACCTCAGCGGAGAGCCCAAAGTATTCCTGATCTCTTCAACAATGTAGTGCTGCACTAGACTTCAAATATGTCTTCGCTGCGAGATACATTAGAGCGTGTAGTCGTTGCTTCTGAAGGTGAGGAACGCTTCCCTAATGGGCTTTCAGGGAGAAACCTGCTGCGAGTGGCCGTCTGCAAGCCCTTGCGATCACATTCGTCAGCGGCGGTGGTGGCAGTCAAGTTCTGACAGCAAATGGAAATATCAGCTCTCCATGTTTACGAAACGCACCCCTCCGTGTGTCAAAGGCAAAAGTCTACCTTTCCTTCAGAGTCCTAAACCCTGTGAGACAAACATGGTGCGGGTGGCTCCATTCAAAGTGTTTCTCAGGATACCGGGGGAAACTTCCCATGCTAAGAGGGACGAATAGGCTCTGTTTCCTGTCCGGTCAAGTCCATTTCCAGGAACACATCAGAGTCCTTGGTAAAGCGCGTTGTGTGAATGGGCAGAGGAAGAAAGCACTCAGTGCTGGAGAAGGTTAGCTGGCTGACATTGCAGGCACAGTACGCAGCACTCTGTACTTTCACCTTGCCTGTGGCAAATGCATACATACTCTGATGAGGAAGAGACAAGCGGTGCAGGTCCTCTACTGGCTTTCCCACTTATTTGTAGATGACAACAGAGAAGCTTGCCCATGGAACTTGAGACCGGCTTATGTGCAAGTCTACCCAAAATGGAAGAGCCGTTTCCTCCTGCCCCCAGGGACACGTTCCGTACTTTGCCTGGGCAGAGGCTGTGAGGCTTTGTTGATCCAGCTCGTGGGAAACGGATATATAAGTTCTGTGAGGAACGAGGATTTCCTTCCCTGCAGCAGCGCCTGTGCTTCCACGTTGCCTTTGGCACACGGTGCTCGAGCGGCGCTCTCAATGAACTGGAAAGAGCCAAATGACAGGAATGTTAATCACGACGCTTCATGCACCACCCTCACCCTTCACATACATCTTCCCGTCAGAGAAATATCCCTGAAGGGTAGTCGAGTCTTAGGGGGAGAAACAAGTGCCCGCAAACTTAGGGTGAAATGCAGGTTTCACTCTGCCGTCTGAAAAATCTTGCCCTGCACGTGACTGAGATCACGGCGTGTTAGATCCGTACCCAATCGCACATACAATTCCGCTGGTGGGCACACAGAGCTCCGGCAGAGCTCGAAGTTCCCAGAGCACGTGCAATCCTCCTGGTGGCTGCAACAAGCAATGTCGTACACAGCACACTTGGACCTTGACTTCCTTTCAAGGAAAGGCCGCAGGGCAGGGTCATTGAATCGAGAGAGGGAAACACTTGGCTGCATTCCTCAGGTGAGACACAGGTCAAACTGTGCCGGCTGAAAAGCTCAGGTTCCCTTTGGGAAGCTCTTCGTTGTATGTGGGACGGGAAGGCCTTTGCTTGCAGGCTGTGGCCATTGCCAGGCTAGGACGGAGGAAACACCGCCTATCCCAGCACGCTTGTTAGCACGCATGGGAGAGAACTCACGCCCTGTTTCAGTCCCCTGCCAGCCATACATACACGTCAAGGACAGTGTTCCCAGAGATACCTTCCTGTAAATGGGAGAGAGGAAGTTTGACTGGGCAAAACTCAGCCTTGGCAGGCCGTCTGAACAGCTTACTCCCTTGACGGCTTTGGAGCAGAGAGCATCACGCAGCGTTCCGTGAAGCTCATGGTAGGCTGATTTTAGGGCTCTCGCCGACACTCCTCGGGCTCTAGCCCTCTCAACCTCTTCCGGCCCTTACTGGCCTTCTCTGACACACCTCGGCGAGTACAGAGCTTAGGGCGACACATTCCGTTTACGATGGGCAGCAGGAATTCACAGCAGTGTGTCAAGCCCTCCGGCCTTCTCTCCTTCGGCACGCAGAGGTTTTGCACTTCTTGCAAACACCTCAGCGGAGAGCCCAAAGTATTCCTGATCTCTTCAACAATGTAGTGCTGCACTAGACTTCAAATATGTCTTCGCTGCGAGATACATTAGAGCGTGTAGTCGTTGCTTCTGAAGGTGAGGAACGCTTCCCTAATGGGCTTTCAGGGAGAAACCTGCTGCGAGTGGCCGTCTGCAAGCCCTTGCGATCACATTCGTCAGCGGCGGTGGTGGCAGTCAAGTTCTGACAGCAAATGGAAATATCAGCTCTCCATGTTTACGAAACGCACCCCTCCGTGTGTCAAAGGCAAAAGTCTACCTTTCCTTCAGAGTCCTAAACCCTGTGAGACAAACATGGTGCGGGTGGCTCCATTCAAAGTGTTTCTCAGGATACCGGGGGAAACTTCCCATGCTAACAGGGACGAATAGGCTCTGTTTCCTGTCCGGTCAAGTCCATTTCCAGGAACACATCAGAGTCCTTGGTAAAGCGCGTTGTGTGAATGGGCAGAGGAAGAAAGCACTCAGTGCTGGAGAAGGTTAGCTGGCTGACATTGCAGGCACAGTACGCAGCACTCTGTACTTTCACCTTGCCTGTGGCAAATGCATACATACTCTGATGAGGAAGAGACAAGCGGTGCAGGTCCTCTACTGGCTTTCCCACTTATTTGTAGATGACAACAGAGAAGCTTGCCCATGGAACTTGAGACCGGCTTATGTGCAAGTCTACCCAAAATGGAAGAGCCGTTTCCTCCTGCCCCCAGGGACACGTTCCGTACTTTGCCTGGGCAGAGGCTGTGAGGCTTTGTTGATCCAGCTCGTGGGAAACGGATATATAAGTTCTGTGAGGAACGAGGATTTCCTTCCCTGCAGCAGCGCCTGTGCTTCCACGTTGCCTTTGGCACACGGTGCTCGAGCGGCGCTCTCAATGAACTGGAAAGAGCCAAATGACAGGAATGTTAATCACGACGCTTCATGCACCACCCTCACCCTTCACATACATCTTCCCGTCAGAGAAATATCCCTGAAGGGTAGTCGAGTCTTAGGGGGAGAAACAAGTGCCCGCAAACTTAGGGTGAAATGCAGGTTTCACTCTGCCGTCTGAAAAATCTTGCCCTGCACGTGACTGAGATCACGGCGTGTTAGATCCGTACCCAATCGCACATACAATTCCGCTGGTGGGCACACAGAGCTCCGGCAGAGCTCGAAGTTCCCAGAGCACGTGCAATACTCCTGGTGGCTGCAACAAGCAATGTGGTACACAGCACACTTCGACCTTGACTTCCTTTCAAGGAAAGGCCGCAGGGCAGGGTCATTGAATCGAGAGAGGGAAACACTTGGCTGCATTCCTCAGGTGAGACACAGGTCAAACTGTGCCGGCTGAAAAGCTCAGGTTCCCTTTGGGAAGCTCTTCGTTGTATGCGGGACGGGAAGGCCTTTGCTTGCAGGCTGTGGCCATTGCCAGGCTAGGACGGAGGAAACACCGCCTATCCCAGCACGCTTGTTAGCACGCATGGGAGAGAACTCACGCCCTGTTTCAGTCCCCTGCCAGCCATACATACACGTCAAGGACAGTGTTCCCAGAGATACCTTCCTGTAAATGGGAGAGAGGAAGTTTGACTGGGCAAAACTCAGCCTTGGCAGGCCGTCTGAACAGCTTACTCCCTTGACGGCTTTGGAGCAGAGAGCATCACGCAGCGTTCCGTGAAGCTCATGGTAGGCTGATTTTAGGGCTCTCGCCGACACTCCTCGGGCTCTAGCCCTCTCAACCTCTTCCGGCCCTTACTGGCCTTCTCTGACACACCTCGGCGAGTACAGAGCTTAGGGCGACACATTCCGTTTACGATGGGCAGCAGGAATTCACAGCAGTGTGTCAAGCCCTCCGGCCTTCTCTCCTTCGGCACGCAGAGGTTTTGCACTTCTTGCAAACACCTCAGCGGAGAGCCCAAAGTATTCCTGATCTCTTCAACAATGTAGTGCTGCACTAGACTTCAAATATGTCTTCGCTGCGAGATACATTAGAGCGTGTAGTCGTTGCTTCTGAAGGTGAGGAACGCTTCCCTAATGGGCTTTCAGGGAGAAACCTGCTGCGAGTGGCCGTCTGCAAGCCCTTGCGATCACATTCGTCAGCGGCGGTGGTGGCAGTCAAGTTCTGACAGCAAATGGAAATATCAGCTCTCCATGTTTACGAAACGCACCCCTCCGTGTGTCAAAGGCAAAAGTCTACCTTTCCTTCAGAGTCCTAAACCCTGTGAGACAAACATGGTGCGGGTGGCTCCATTCAAAGTGTTTCTCAGGATACCGGGGGAAACTTCCCATGCTAAGAGGGACGAATAGGCTCTGTTTCCTGTCCGGTCAAGTCCATTTCCAGGAACACATCAGAGTCCTTGGTAAAGCGCGTTGTGTGAATGGGCAGAGGAAGAAAGCACTCAGTGCTGGAGAAGGTTAGCTGGCTGACATTGCAGGCACAGTACGCAGCACTCTGTACTTTCACCTTGCCTGTGGCAAATGCATACATACTCTGATGAGGAAGAGACAAGCGGTGCAGGTCCTCTACTGGCTTTCCCACTTATTTGTAGATGACAACAGAGAAGCTTGCCCATGGAACTTGAGACCGGCTTATGTGCAAGTCTACCCAAAATGGAAGAGCCGTTTCCTCCTGCCCCCAGGGACACGTTCCGTACTTTGCCTGGGCAGAGGCTGTGAGGCTTTGTTGATCCAGCTCGTGGGAAACGGATATATAAGTTCTGTGAGGAACGAGGATTTCCTTCCCTGCAGCAGCGCCTGTGCTTCCACGTTGCCTTTGGCACACGGTGCTCGAGCGGCGCTCTCAATGAACTGGAAAGAGCCAAATGACAGGAATGTTAATCACGACGCTTCATGCACCACCCTCACCCTTCACATACATCTTCCCGTCAGAGAAATATCCCTGAAGGGTAGTCGAGTCTTAGGGGGAGAAACAAGTGCCCGCAAACTTAGGGTGAAATGCAGGTTTCACTCTGCCGTCTGAAAAATCTTGCCCTGCACGTGACTGAGATCACGGCGTGTTAGATCCGTACCCAATCGCACATACAATTCCGCTGGTGGGCACACAGAGCTCCGGCAGAGCTCGAAGTTCCCAGAGCACGTGCAATCCTCCTGGTGGCTGCAACAAGCAATGTCGTACACAGCACACTTGGACCTTGACTTCCTTTCAAGGAAAGGCCGCAGGGCAGGGTCATTGAATCGAGAGAGGGAAACACTTGGCTGCATTCCTCAGGTGAGACACAGGTCAAACTGTGCCGGCTGAAAAGCTCAGGTTCCCTTTGGGAAGCTCTTCGTTGTATGTGGGACGGGAAGGCCTTTGCTTGCAGGCTGTGGCCATTGCCAGGCTAGGACGGAGGAAACACCGCCTATCCCAGCACGCTTGTTAGCACGCATGGGAGAGAACTCACGCCCTGTTTCAGTCCCCTGCCAGCCATACATACACGTCAAGGACAGTGTTCCCAGAGATACCTTCCTGTAAATGGGAGAGAGGAAGTTTGACTGGGCAAAACTCAGCCTTGGCAGGCCGTCTGAACAGCTTACTCCCTTGACGGCTTTGGAGCAGAGAGCATCACGCAGCGTTCCGTGAAGCTCATGGTAGGCTGATTTTAGGGCTCTCGCCGACACTCCTCGGGCTCTAGCCCTCTCAACCTCTTCCGGCCCTTACTGGCCTTCTCTGACACACCTCGGCGAGTACAGAGCTTAGGGCGACACATTCCGTTTACGATGGGCAGCAGGAATTCACAGCAGTGTGTCAAGCCCTCCGGCCTTCTCTCCTTCGGCACGCAGAGGTTTTGCACTTCTTGCAAACACCTCAGCGGAGAGCCCAAAGTATTCCTGATCTCTTCAACAATGTAGTGCTGCACTAGACTTCAAATATGTCTTCGCTGCGAGATACATTAGAGCGTGTAGTCGTTGCTTCTGAAGGTGAGGAACGCTTCCCTAATGGGCTTTCAGGGAGAAACCTGCTGCGAGTGGCCGTCTGCAAGCCCTTGCGATCACATTCGTCAGCGGCGGTGGTGGCAGTCAAGTTCTGACAGCAAATGGAAATATCAGCTCTCCATGTTTACGAAACGCACCCCTCCGTGTGTCAAAGGCAAAAGTCTACCTTTCCTTCAGAGTCCTAAACCCTGTGAGACAAACATGGTGCGGGTGGCTCCATTCAAAGTGTTTCTCAGGATACCGGGGGAAACTTCCCATGCTAACAGGGACGAATAGGCTCTGTTTCCTGTCCGGTCAAGTCCATTTCCAGGAACACATCAGAGTCCTTGGTAAAGCGCGTTGTGTGAATGGGCAGAGGAAGAAAGCACTCAGTGCTGGAGAAGGTTAGCTGGCTGACATTGCAGGCACAGTACGCAGCACTCTGTACTTTCACCTTGCCTGTGGCAAATGCATACATACTCTGATGAGGAAGAGACAAGCGGTGCAGGTCCTCTACTGGCTTTCCCACTTATTTGTAGATGACAACAGAGAAGCTTGCCCATGGAACTTGAGACCGGCTTATGTGCAAGTCTACCCAAAATGGAAGAGCCGTTTCCTCCTGCCCCCAGGGACACGTTCCGTACTTTGCCTGGGCAGAGGCTGTGAGGCTTTGTTGATCCAGCTCGTGGGAAACGGATATATAAGTTCTGTGAGGAACGAGGATTTCCTTCCCTGCAGCAGCGCCTGTGCTTCCACGTTGCCTTTGGCACACGGTGCTCGAGCGGCGCTCTCAATGAACTGGAAAGAGCCAAATGACAGGAATGTTAATCACGACGCTTCATGCACCACCCTCACCCTTCACATACATCTTCCCGTCAGAGAAATATCCCTGAAGGGTAGTCGAGTCTTAGGGGGAGAAACAAGTGCCCGCAAACTTAGGGTGAAATGCAGGTTTCACTCTGCCGTCTGAAAAATCTTGCCCTGCACGTGACTGAGATCACGGCGTGTTAGATCCGTACCCAATCGCACATACAATTCCGCTGGTGGGCACACAGAGCTCCGGCAGAGCTCGAAGTTCCCAGAGCACGTGCAATACTCCTGGTGGCTGCAACAAGCAATGTGGTACACAGCACACTTCGACCTTGACTTCCTTTCAAGGAAAGGCCGCAGGGCAGGGTCATTGAATCGAGAGAGGGAAACACTTGGCTGCATTCCTCAGGTGAGACACAGGTCAAACTGTGCCGGCTGAAAAGCTCAGGTTCCCTTTGGGAAGCTCTTCGTTGTATGCGGGACGGGAAGGCCTTTGCTTGCAGGCTGTGGCCATTGCCAGGCTAGGACGGAGGAAACACCGCCTATCCCAGCACGCTTGTTAGCACGCATGGGAGAGAACTCACGCCCTGTTTCAGTCCCCTGCCAGCCATACATACACGTCAAGGACAGTGTTCCCAGAGATACCTTCCTGTAAATGGGAGAGAGGAAGTTTGACTGGGCAAAACTCAGCCTTGGCAGGCCGTCTGAACAGCTTACTCCCTTGACGGCTTTGGAGCAGAGAGCATCACGCAGCGTTCCGTGAAGCTCATGGTAGGCTGATTTTAGGGCTCTCGCCGACACTCCTCGGGCTCTAGCCCTCTCAACCTCTTCCGGCCCTTACTGGCCTTCTCTGACACACCTCGGCGAGTACAGAGCTTAGGGCGACACATTCCGTTTACGATGGGCAGCAGGAATTCACAGCAGTGTGTCAAGCCCTCCGGCCTTCTCTCCTTCGGCACGCAGAGGTTTTGCACTTCTTGCAAACACCTCAGCGGAGAGCCCAAAGTATTCCTGATCTCTTCAACAATGTAGTGCTGCACTAGACTTCAAATATGTCTTCGCTGCGAGATACATTAGAGCGTGTAGTCGTTGCTTCTGAAGGTGAGGAACGCTTCCCTAATGGGCTTTCAGGGAGAAACCTGCTGCGAGTGGCCGTCTGCAAGCCCTTGCGATCACATTCGTCAGCGGCGGTGGTGGCAGTCAAGTTCTGACAGCAAATGGAAATATCAGCTCTCCATGTTTACGAAACGCACCCCTCCGTGTGTCAAAGGCAAAAGTCTACCTTTCCTTCAGAGTCCTAAACCCTGTGAGACAAACATGGTGCGGGTGGCTCCATTCAAAGTGTTTCTCAGGATACCGGGGGAAACTTCCCATGCTAAGAGGGACGAATAGGCTCTGTTTCCTGTCCGGTCAAGTCCATTTCCAGGAACACATCAGAGTCCTTGGTAAAGCGCGTTGTGTGAATGGGCAGAGGAAGAAAGCACTCAGTGCTGGAGAAGGTTAGCTGGCTGACATTGCAGGCACAGTACGCAGCACTCTGTACTTTCACCTTGCCTGTGGCAAATGCATACATACTCTGATGAGGAAGAGACAAGCGGTGCAGGTCCTCTACTGGCTTTCCCACTTATTTGTAGATGACAACAGAGAAGCTTGCCCATGGAACTTGAGACCGGCTTATGTGCAAGTCTACCCAAAATGGAAGAGCCGTTTCCTCCTGCCCCCAGGGACACGTTCCGTACTTTGCCTGGGCAGAGGCTGTGAGGCTTTGTTGATCCAGCTCGTGGGAAACGGATATATAAGTTCTGTGAGGAACGAGGATTTCCTTCCCTGCAGCAGCGCCTGTGCTTCCACGTTGCCTTTGGCACACGGTGCTCGAGCGGCGCTCTCAATGAACTGGAAAGAGCCAAATGACAGGAATGTTAATCACGACGCTTCATGCACCACCCTCACCCTTCACATACATCTTCCCGTCAGAGAAATATCCCTGAAGGGTAGTCGAGTCTTAGGGGGAGAAACAAGTGCCCGCAAACTTAGGGTGAAATGCAGGTTTCACTCTGCCGTCTGAAAAATCTTGCCCTGCACGTGACTGAGATCACGGCGTGTTAGATCCGTACCCAATCGCACATACAATTCCGCTGGTGGGCACACAGAGCTCCGGCAGAGCTCGAAGTTCCCAGAGCACGTGCAATACTCCTGGTGGCTGCAACAAGCAATGTCGTACACAGCACACTTCGACCTTGACTTCCTTTCAAGGAAAGGCCGCAGGGCAGGGTCATTGAATCGAGAGAGGGAAACACTTGGCTGCATTCCTCAGGTGAGACACAGGTCAAACTGTGCCGGCTGAAAAGCTCAGGTTCCCTTTGGGAAGCTCTTCGTTGTATGCGGGACGGGAAGGCCTTTGCTTGCAGGCTGTGGCCATTGCCAGGCTAGGACGGAGGAAACACCGCCTATCCCAGCACGCTTGTTAGCACGCATGGGAGAGAACTCACGCCCTGTTTCAGTCCCCTGCCAGCCATACATACACGTCAAGGACAGTGTTCCCAGAGATACCTTCCTGTAAATGGGAGAGAGGAAGTTTGACTGGGCAAAACTCAGCCTTGGCAGGCCGTCTGAACAGCTTACTCCCTTGACGGCTTTGGAGCAGAGAGCATCACGCAGCGTTCCGTGAAGCTCATGGTAGGCTGATTTTAGGGCTCTCGCCGACACTCCTCGGGCTCTAGCCCTCTCAACCTCTTCCGGCCCTTACTGGCCTTCTCTGACACACCTCGGCGAGTACAGAGCTTAGGGCGACACATTCCGTTTACGATGGGCAGCAGGAATTCACAGCAGTGTGTCAAGCCCTCCGGCCTTCTCTCCTTCGGCACGCAGAGGTTTTGCACTTCTTGCAAACACCTCAGCGGAGAGCCCAAAGTATTCCTGATCTCTTCAACAATGTAGTGCTGCACTAGACTTCAAATATGTCTTCGCTGCGAGATACATTAGAGCGTGTAGTCGTTGCTTCTGAAGGTGAGGAACGCTTCCCTAATGGGCTTTCAGGGAGAAACCTGCTGCGAGTGGCCGTCTGCAAGCCCTTGCGATCACATTCGTCAGCGGCGGTGGTGGCAGTCAAGTTCTGACAGCAAATGGAAATATCAGCTCTCCATGTTTACGAAACGCACCCCTCCGTGTGTCAAAGGCAAAAGTCTACCTTTCCTTCAGAGTCCTAAACCCTGTGAGACAAACATGGTGCGGGTGGCTCCATTCAAAGTGTTTCTCAGGATACCGGGGGAAACTTCCCATGCTAAGAGGGACGAATAGGCTCTGTTTCCTGTCCGGTCAAGTCCATTTCCAGGAACACATCAGAGTCCTTGGTAAAGCGCGTTGTGTGAATGGGCAGAGGAAGAAAGCACTCAGTGCTGGAGAAGGTTAGCTGGCTGACATTGCAGGCACAGTACGCAGCACTCTGTACTTTCACCTTGCCTGTGGCAAATGCATACATACTCTGATGAGGAAGAGACAAGCGGTGCAGGTCCTCTACTGGCTTTCCCACTTATTTGTAGATGACAACAGAGAAGCTTGCCCATGGAACTTGAGACCGGCTTATGTGCAAGTCTACCCAAAATGGAAGAGCCGTTTCCTCCTGCCCCCAGGGACACGTTCCGTACTTTGCCTGGGCAGAGGCTGTGAGGCTTTGTTGATCCAGCTCGTGGGAAACGGATATATAAGTTCTGTGAGGAACGAGGATTTCCTTCCCTGCAGCAGCGCCTGTGCTTCCACGTTGCCTTTGGCACACGGTGCTCGAGCGGCGCTCTCAATGAACTGGAAAGAGCCAAATGACAGGAATGTTAATCACGACGCTTCATGCACCACCCTCACCCTTCACATACATCTTCCCGTCAGAGAAATATCCCTGAAGGGTAGTCGAGTCTTAGGGGGAGAAACAAGTGCCCGCAAACTTAGGGTGAAATGCAGGTTTCACTCTGCCGTCTGAAAAATCTTGCCCTGCACGTGACTGAGATCACGGCGTGTTAGATCCGTACCCAATCGCACATACAATTCCGCTGGTGGGCACACAGAGCTCCGGCAGAGCTCGAAGTTCCCAGAGCACGTGCAATACTCCTGGTGGCTGCAACAAGCAATGTGGTACACAGCACACTTCGACCTTGACTTCCTTTCAAGGAAAGGCCGCAGGGCAGGGTCATTGAATCGAGAGAGGGAAACACTTGGCTGCATTCCTCAGGTGAGACACAGGTCAAACTGTGCCGGCTGAAAAGCTCAGGTTCCCTTTGGGAAGCTCTTCGTTGTATGCGGGACGGGAAGGCCTTTGCTTGCAGGCTGTGGCCATTGCCAGGCTAGGACGGAGGAAACACCGCCTATCCCAGCACGCTTGTTAGCACGCATGGGAGAGAACTCACGCCCTGTTTCAGTCCCCTGCCAGCCATACATACACGTCAAGGACAGTGTTCCCAGAGATACCTTCCTGTAAATGGGAGAGAGGAAGTTTGACTGGGCAAAACTCAGCCTTGGCAGGCCGTCTGAACAGCTTACTCCCTTGACGGCTTTGGAGCAGAGAGCATCACGCAGCGTTCCGTGAAGCTCATGGTAGGCTGATTTTAGGGCTCTCGCCGACACTCCTCGGGCTCTAGCCCTCTCAACCTCTTCCGGCCCTTACTGGCCTTCTCTGACACACCTCGGCGAGTACAGAGCTTAGGGCGACACATTCCGTTTACGATGGGCAGCAGGAATTCACAGCAGTGTGTCAAGCCCTCCGGCCTTCTCTCCTTCGGCACGCAGAGGTTTTGCACTTCTTGCAAACACCTCAGCGGAGAGCCCAAAGTATTCCTGATCTCTTCAACAATGTAGTGCTGCACTAGACTTCAAATATGTCTTCGCTGCGAGATACATTAGAGCGTGTAGTCGTTGCTTCTGAAGGTGAGGAACGCTTCCCTAATGGGCTTTCAGGGAGAAACCTGCTGCGAGTGGCCGTCTGCAAGCCCTTGCGATCACATTCGTCAGCGGCGGTGGTGGCAGTCAAGTTCTGACAGCAAATGGAAATATCAGCTCTCCATGTTTACGAAACGCACCCCTCCGTGTGTCAAAGGCAAAAGTCTACCTTTCCTTCAGAGTCCTCAACCCTGTGAGACAAACATGGTGCGGGTGGCTCCATTCAAAGTGTTTCTCAGGATACCGGGGGAAACTTCCCATGCTAAGAGGGACGAATAGGCTCTGTTTCCTGTCCGGTCAAGTCCATTTCCAGGAACACATCAGAGTCCTTGGTAAAGCGCGTTGTGTGAATGGGCAGAGGAAGAAAGCACTCAGTGCTGGAGAAGGTTAGCTGGCTGACATTGCAGGCACAGTACGCAGCACTCTGTACTTTCACCTTGCCTGTGGCAAATGCATACATACTCTGATGAGGAAGAGACAAGCGGTGCAGGTCCTCTACTGGCTTTCCCACTTATTTGTAGATGACAACAGAGAAGCTTGCCCATGGAACTTGAGACCGGCTTATGTGCAAGTCTACCCAAAATGGAAGAGCCGTTTCCTCCTGCCCCCAGGGACACGTTCCGTACTTTGCCTGGGCAGAGGCTGTGAGGCTTTGTTGATCCAGCTCGTGGGAAACGGATATATAAGTTCTGTGAGGAACGAGGATTTCCTTCCCTGCAGCAGCGCCTGTGCTTCCACGTTGCCTTTGGCACACGGTGCTCGAGCGGCGCTCTCAATGAACTGGAAAGAGCCAAATGACAGGAATGTTAATCACGACGCTTCATGCACCACCCTCACCCTTCACATACATCTTCCCGTCAGAGAAATATCCCTGAAGGGTAGTCGAGTCTTAGGGGGAGAAACAAGTGCCCGCAAACTTAGGGTGAAATGCAGGTTTCACTCTGCCGTCTGAAAAATCTTGCCCTGCACGTGACTGAGATCACGGCGTGTTAGATCCGTACCCAATCGCACATACAATTCCGCTGGTGGGCACACAGAGCTCCGGCAGAGCTCGAAGTTCCCAGAGCACGTGCAATACTCCTGGTGCCTGCAACAAGCAATGTCGTACACAGCACACTTCGACCTTGACTTCCTTTCAAGGAAAGGCCGCAGGGCAGGGTCATTGAATCGAGAGAGGGAAACACTTGGCTGCATTCCTCAGGTGAGACACAGGTCAAACTGTGCCGGCTGAAAAGCTCAGGTTCCCTTTGGGAAGCTCTTCGTTGTATGCGGGACGGGAAGGCCTTTGCTTGCAGGCTGTGGCCATTGCCAGGCTAGGACGGAGGAAACACCGCCTATCCCAGCACGCTTGTTAGCACGCATGGGAGAGAACTCACGCCCTGTTTCAGTCCCCTGCCAGCCATACATACACGTCAAGGACAGTGTTCCCAGAGATACCTTCCTGTAAATGGGAGAGAGGAAGTTTGACTGGGCAAAACTCAGCCTTGGCAGGCCGTCTGAACAGCTTACTCCCTTGACGGCTTTGGAGCAGAGAGCATCACGCAGCGTTCCGTGAAGCTCATGGTAGGCTGATTTTAGGGCTCTCGCCGACACTCCTCGGGCTCTAGCCCTCTCAACCTCTTCCGGCCCTTACTGGCCTTCTCTGACACACCTCGGCGAGTACAGAGCTTAGGGCGACACATTCCGTTTACGATGGGCAGCAGGAATTCACAGCAGTGTGTCAAGCCCTCCGGCCTTCTCTCCTTCGGCACGCAGAGGTTTTGCACTTCTTGCAAACACCTCAGCGGAGAGCCCAAAGTATTCCTGATCTCTTCAACAATGTAGTGCTGCACTAGACTTCAAATATGTCTTCGCTGCGAGATACATTAGAGCGTGTAGTCGTTGCTTCTGAAGGTGAGGAACGCTTCCCTAATGGGCTTTCAGGGAGAAACCTGCTGCGAGTGGCCGTCTGCAAGCCCTTGCGATCACATTCGTCAGCGGCGGTGGTGGCAGTCAAGTTCTGACAGCAAATGGAAATATCAGCTCTCCATGTTTACGAAACGCACCCCTCCGTGTGTCAAAGGCAAAAGTCTACCTTTCCTTCAGAGTCCTAAACCCTGTGAGACAAACATGGTGCGGGTGGCTCCATTCAAAGTGTTTCTCAGGATACCGGGGGAAACTTCCCATGCTAAGAGGGACGAATAGGCTCTGTTTCCTGTCCGGTCAAGTCCATTTCCAGGAACACATCAGAGTCCTTGGTAAAGCGCGTTGTGTGAATGGGCAGAGGAAGAAAGCACTCAGTGCTGGAGAAGGTTAGCTGGCTGACATTGCAGGCACAGTACGCAGCACTCTGTACTTTCACCTTGCCTGTGGCAAATGCATACATACTCTGATGAGGAAGAGACAAGCGGTGCAGGTCCTCTACTGGCTTTCCCACTTATTTGTAGATGACAACAGAGAAGCTTGCCCATGGAACTTGAGACCGGCTTATGTGCAAGTCTACCCAAAATGGAAGAGCCGTTTCCTCCTGCCCCCAGGGACACGTTCCGTACTTTGCCTGGGCAGAGGCTGTGAGGCTTTGTTGATCCAGCTCGTGGGAAACGGATATATAAGTTCTGTGAGGAACGAGGATTTCCTTCCCTGCAGCAGCGCCTGTGCTTCCACGTTGCCTTTGGCACACGGTGCTCGAGCGGCGCTCTCAATGAACTGGAAAGAGCCAAATGACAGGAATGTTAATCACGACGCTTCATGCACCACCCTCACCCTTCACATACATCTTCCCGTCAGAGAAATATCCCTGAAGGGTAGTCGAGTCTTAGGGGGAGAAACAAGTGCCCGCAAACTTAGGGTGAAATGCAGGTTTCACTCTGCCGTCTGAAAAATCTTGCCCTGCACGTGACTGAGATCACGGCGTGTTAGATCCGTACCCAATCGCACATACAATTCCGCTGGTGGGCACACAGAGCTCCGGCAGAGCTCGAAGTTCCCAGAGCACGTGCAATACTCCTGGTGGCTGCAACAAGCAATGTGGTACACAGCACACTTCGACCTTGACTTCCTTTCAAGGAAAGGCCGCAGGGCAGGGTCATTGAATCGAGAGAGGGAAACACTTGGCTGCATTCCTCAGGTGAGACACAGGTCAAACTGTGCCGGCTGAAAAGCTCAGGTTCCCTTTGGGAAGCTCTTCGTTGTATGCGGGACGGGAAGGCCTTTGCTTGCAGGCTGTGGCCATTGCCAGGCTAGGACGGAGGAAACACCGCCTATCCCAGCACGCTTGTTAGCACGCATGGGAGAGAACTCACGCCCTGTTTCAGTCCCCTGCCAGCCATACATACACGTCAAGGACAGTGTTCCCAGAGATACCTTCCTGTAAATGGGAGAGAGGAAGTTTGACTGGGCAAAACTCAGCCTTGGCAGGCCGTCTGAACAGCTTACTCCCTTGACGGCTTTGGAGCAGAGAGCATCACGCAGCGTTCCGTGAAGCTCATGGTAGGCTGATTTTAGGGCTCTCGCCGACACTCCTCGGGCTCTAGCCCTCTCAACCTCTTCCGGCCCTTACTGGCCTTCTCTGACACACCTCGGCGAGTACAGAGCTTAGGGCGACACATTCCGTTTACGATGGGCAGCAGGAATTCACAGCAGTGTGTCAAGCCCTCCGGCCTTCTCTCCTTCGGCACGCAGAGGTTTTGCACTTCTTGCAAACACCTCAGCGGAGAGCCCAAAGTATTCCTGATCTCTTCAACAATGTAGTGCTGCACTAGACTTCAAATATGTCTTCGCTGCGAGATACATTAGAGCGTGTAGTCGTTGCTTCTGAAGGTGAGGAACGCTTCCCTAATGGGCTTTCAGGGAGAAACCTGCTGCGAGTGGCCGTCTGCAAGCCCTTGCGATCACATTCGTCAGCGGCGGTGGTGGCAGTCAAGTTCTGACAGCAAATGGAAATATCAGCTCTCCATGTTTACGAAACGCACCCCTCCGTGTGTCAAAGGCAAAAGTCTACCTTTCCTTCAGAGTCCTCAACCCTGTGAGACAAACATGGTGCGGGTGGCTCCATTCAAAGTGTTTCTCAGGATACCGGGGGAAACTTCCCATGCTAAGAGGGACGAATAGGCTCTGTTTCCTGTCCGGTCAAGTCCATTTCCAGGAACACATCAGAGTCCTTGGTAAAGCGCGTTGTGTGAATGGGCAGAGGAAGAAAGCACTCAGTGCTGGAGAAGGTTAGCTGGCTGACATTGCAGGCACAGTACGCAGCACTCTGTACTTTCACCTTGCCTGTGGCAAATGCATACATACTCTGATGAGGAAGAGACAAGCGGTGCAGGTCCTCTACTGGCTTTCCCACTTATTTGTAGATGACAACAGAGAAGCTTGCCCATGGAACTTGAGACCGGCTTATGTGCAAGTCTACCCAAAATGGAAGAGCCGTTTCCTCCTGCCCCCAGGGACACGTTCCGTACTTTGCCTGGGCAGAGGCTGTGAGGCTTTGTTGATCCAGCTCGTGGGAAACGGATATATAAGTTCTGTGAGGAACGAGGATTTCCTTCCCTGCAGCAGCGCCTGTGCTTCCACGTTGCCTTTGGCACACGGTGCTCGAGCGGCGCTCTCAATGAACTGGAAAGAGCCAAATGACAGGAATGTTAATCACGACGCTTCATGCACCACCCTCACCCTTCACATACATCTTCCCGTCAGAGAAATATCCCTGAAGGGTAGTCGAGTCTTAGGGGGAGAAACAAGTGCCCGCAAACTTAGGGTGAAATGCAGGTTTCACTCTGCCGTCTGAAAAATCTTGCCCTGCACGTGACTGAGATCACGGCGTGTTAGATCCGTACCCAATCGCACATACAATTCCGCTGGTGGGCACACAGAGCTCCGGCAGAGCTCGAAGTTCCCAGAGCACGTGCAATACTCCTGGTGCCTGCAACAAGCAATGTCGTACACAGCACACTTCGACCTTGACTTCCTTTCAAGGAAAGGCCGCAGGGCAGGGTCATTGAATCGAGAGAGGGAAACACTTGGCTGCATTCCTCAGGTGAGACACAGGTCAAACTGTGCCGGCTGAAAAGCTCAGGTTCCCTTTGGGAAGCTCTTCGTTGTATGCGGGACGGGAAGGCCTTTGCTTGCAGGCTGTGGCCATTGCCAGGCTAGGACGGAGGAAACACCGCCTATCCCAGCACGCTTGTTAGCACGCATGGGAGAGAACTCACGCCCTGTTTCAGTCCCCTGCCAGCCATACATACACGTCAAGGACAGTGTTCCCAGAGATACCTTCCTGTAAATGGGAGAGAGGAAGTTTGACTGGGCAAAACTCAGCCTTGGCAGGCCGTCTGAACAGCTTACTCCCTTGACGGCTTTGGAGCAGAGAGCATCACGCAGCGTTCCGTGAAGCTCATGGTAGGCTGATTTTAGGGCTCTCGCCGACACTCCTCGGGCTCTAGCCCTCTCAACCTCTTCCGGCCCTTACTGGCCTTCTCTGACACACCTCGGCGAGTACAGAGCTTAGGGCGACACATTCCGTTTACGATGGGCAGCAGGAATTCACAGCAGTGTGTCAAGCCCTCCGGCCTTCTCTCCTTCGGCACGCAGAGGTTTTGCACTTCTTGCAAACACCTCAGCGGAGAGCCCAAAGTATTCCTGATCTCTTCAACAATGTAGTGCTGCACTAGACTTCAAATATGTCTTCGCTGCGAGATACATTAGAGCGTGTAGTCGTTGCTTCTGAAGGTGAGGAACGCTTCCCTAATGGGCTTTCAGGGAGAAACCTGCTGCGAGTGGCCGTCTGCAAGCCCTTGCGATCACATTCGTCAGCGGCGGTGGTGGCAGTCAAGTTCTGACAGCAAATGGAAATATCAGCTCTCCATGTTTACGAAACGCACCCCTCCGTGTGTCAAAGGCAAAAGTCTACCTTTCCTTCAGAGTCCTAAACCCTGTGAGACAAACATGGTGCGGGTGGCTCCATTCAAAGTGTTTCTCAGGATACCGGGGGAAACTTCCCATGCTAAGAGGGACGAATAGGCTCTGTTTCCTGTCCGGTCAAGTCCATTTCCAGGAACACATCAGAGTCCTTGGTAAAGCGCGTTGTGTGAATGGGCAGAGGAAGAAAGCACTCAGTGCTGGAGAAGGTTAGCTGGCTGACATTGCAGGCACAGTACGCAGCACTCTGTACTTTCACCTTGCCTGTGGCAAATGCATACATACTCTGATGAGGAAGAGACAAGCGGTGCAGGTCCTCTACTGGCTTTCCCACTTATTTGTAGATGACAACAGAGAAGCTTGCCCATGGAACTTGAGACCGGCTTATGTGCAAGTCTACCCAAAATGGAAGAGCCGTTTCCTCCTGCCCCCAGGGACACGTTCCGTACTTTGCCTGGGCAGAGGCTGTGAGGCTTTGTTGATCCAGCTCGTGGGAAACGGATATATAAGTTCTGTGAGGAACGAGGATTTCCTTCCCTGCAGCAGCGCCTGTGCTTCCACGTTGCCTTTGGCACACGGTGCTCGAGCGGCGCTCTCAATGAACTGGAAAGAGCCAAATGACAGGAATGTTAATCACGACGCTTCATGCACCACCCTCACCCTTCACATACATCTTCCCGTCAGAGAAATATCCCTGAAGGGTAGTCGAGTCTTAGGGGGAGAAACAAGTGCCCGCAAACTTAGGGTGAAATGCAGGTTTCACTCTGCCGTCTGAAAAATCTTGCCCTGCACGTGACTGAGATCACGGCGTGTTAGATCCGTACCCAATCGCACATACAATTCCGCTGGTGGGCACACAGAGCTCCGGCAGAGCTCGAAGTTCCCAGAGCACGTGCAATACTCCTGGTGGCTGCAACAAGCAATGTGGTACACAGCACACTTCGACCTTGACTTCCTTTCAAGGAAAGGCCGCAGGGCAGGGTCATTGAATCGAGAGAGGGAAACACTTGGCTGCATTCCTCAGGTGAGACACAGGTCAAACTGTGCCGGCTGAAAAGCTCAGGTTCCCTTTGGGAAGCTCTTCGTTGTATGCGGGACGGGAAGGCCTTTGCTTGCAGGCTGTGGCCATTGCCAGGCTAGGACGGAGGAAACACCGCCTATCCCAGCACGCTTGTTAGCACGCATGGGAGAGAACTCACGCCCTGTTTCAGTCCCCTGCCAGCCATACATACACGTCAAGGACAGTGTTCCCAGAGATACCTTCCTGTAAATGGGAGAGAGGAAGTTTGACTGGGCAAAACTCAGCCTTGGCAGGCCGTCTGAACAGCTTACTCCCTTGACGGCTTTGGAGCAGAGAGCATCACGCAGCGTTCCGTGAAGCTCATGGTAGGCTGATTTTAGGGCTCTCGCCGACACTCCTCGGGCTCTAGCCCTCTCAACCTCTTCCGGCCCTTACTGGCCTTCTCTGACACACCTCGGCGAGTACAGAGCTTAGGGCGACACATTCCGTTTACGATGGGCAGCAGGAATTCACAGCAGTGTGTCAAGCCCTCCGGCCTTCTCTCCTTCGGCACGCAGAGGTTTTGCACTTCTTGCAAACACCTCAGCGGAGAGCCCAAAGTATTCCTGATCTCTTCAACAATGTAGTGCTGCACTAGACTTCAAATATGTCTTCGCTGCGAGATACATTAGAGCGTGTAGTCGTTGCTTCTGAAGGTGAGGAACGCTTCCCTAATGGGCTTTCAGGGAGAAACCTGCTGCGAGTGGCCGTCTGCAAGCCCTTGCGATCACATTCGTCAGCGGCGGTGGTGGCAGTCAAGTTCTGACAGCAAATGGAAATATCAGCTCTCCATGTTTACGAAACGCACCCCTCCGTGTGTCAAAGGCAAAAGTCTACCTTTCCTTCAGAGTCCTAAACCCTGTGAGACAAACATGGTGCGGGTGGCTCCATTCAAAGTGTTTCTCAGGATACCGGGGGAAACTTCCCATGCTAAGAGGGACGAATAGGCTCTGTTTCCTGTCCGGTCAAGTCCATTTCCAGGAACACATCAGAGTCCTTGGTAAAGCGCGTTGTGTGAATGGGCAGAGGAAGAAAGCACTCAGTGCTGGAGAAGGTTAGCTGGCTGACATTGCAGGCACAGTACGCAGCACTCTGTACTTTCACCTTGCCTGTGGCAAATGCATACATACTCTGATGAGGAAGAGACAAGCGGTGCAGGTCCTCTACTGGCTTTCCCACTTATTTGTAGATGACAACAGAGAAGCTTGCCCATGGAACTTGAGACCGGCTTATGTGCAAGTCTACCCAAAATGGAAGAGCCGTTTCCTCCTGCCCCCAGGGACACGTTCCGTACTTTGCCTGGGCAGAGGCTGTGAGGCTTTGTTGATCCAGCTCGTGGGAAACGGATATATAAATTCTGTGAGGAACGAGGATTTCCTTCCCTGCAGCAGCGCCTGTGCTTCCACGTTGCCTTTGGCACACGGTGCTCGAGCGGCGCTCTCAATGAACTGGAAAGAGCCAAATGACAGGAATGTTAATCACGACGCTTCATGCACCACCCTCACCCTTCACATACATCTTCCCGTCAGAGAAATATCCCTGAAGGGTAGTCGAGTCTTAGGGGGAGAAACAAGTGCCCGCAAACTTAGGGTGAAATGCAGGTTTCACTCTGCCGTCTGAAAAATCTTGCCCTGCACGTGACTGAGATCACGGCGTGTTAGATCCGTACCCAATCGCACATACAATTCCGCTGGTGGGCACACAGAGCTCCGGCAGAGCTCGAAGTTCCCAGAGCACGTGCAATACTCCTGGTGCCTGCAACAAGCAATGTCGTACACAGCACACTTCGACCTTGACTTCCTTTCAAGGAAAGGCCGCAGGGCAGGGTCATTGAATCGAGAGAGGGAAACACTTGGCTGCATTCCTCAGGTGAGACACAGGTCAAACTGTGCCGGCTGAAAAGCTCAGGTTCCCTTTGGGAAGCTCTTCGTTGTATGCGGGACGGGAAGGCCTTTGCTTGCAGGCTGTGGCCATTGCCAGGCTAGGACGGAGGAAACACCGCCTATCCCAGCACGCTTGTTAGCACGCATGGGAGAGAACTCACGCCCTGTTTCAGTCCCCTGCCAGCCATACATACACGTCAAGGACAGTGTTCCCAGAGATACCTTCCTGTAAATGGGAGAGAGGAAGTTTGACTGGGCAAAACTCAGCCTTGGCAGGCCGTCTGAACAGCTTACTCCCTTGACGGCTTTGGAGCAGAGAGCATCACGCAGCGTTCCGTGAAGCTCATGGTAGGCTGATTTTAGGGCTCTCGCCGACACTCCTCGGGCTCTAGCCCTCTCAACCTCTTCCGGCCCTTACTGGCCTTCTCTGACACACCTCGGCGAGTACAGAGCTTAGGGCGACACATTCCGTTTACGATGGGCAGCAGGAATTCACAGCAGTGTGTCAAGCCCTCCGGCCTTCTCTCCTTCGGCACGCAGAGGTTTTGCACTTCTTGCAAACACCTCAGCGGAGAGCCCAAAGTATTCCTGATCTCTTCAACAATGTAGTGCTGCACTAGACTTCAAATATGTCTTCGCTGCGAGATACATTAGAGCGTGTAGTCGTTGCTTCTGAAGGTGAGGAACGCTTCCCTAATGGGCTTTCAGGGAGAAACCTGCTGCGAGTGGCCGTCTGCAAGCCCTTGCGATCACATTCGTCAGCGGCGGTGGTGGCAGTCAAGTTCTGACAGCAAATGGAAATATCAGCTCTCCATGTTTACGAAACGCACCCCTCCGTGTGTCAAAGGCAAAAGTCTACCTTTCCTTCAGAGTCCTAAACCCTGTGAGACAAACATGGTGCGGGTGGCTCCATTCAAAGTGTTTCTCAGGATACCGGGGGAAACTTCCCATGCTAAGAGGGACGAATAGGCTCTGTTTCCTGTCCGGTCAAGTCCATTTCCAGGAACACATCAGAGTCCTTGGTAAAGCGCGTTGTGTGAATGGGCAGAGGAAGAAAGCACTCAGTGCTGGAGAAGGTTAGCTGGCTGACATTGCAGGCACAGTACGCAGCACTCTGTACTTTCACCTTGCCTGTGGCAAATGCATACATACTCTGATGAGGAAGAGACAAGCGGTGCAGGTCCTCTACTGGCTTTCCCACTTATTTGTAGATGACAACAGAGAAGCTTGCCCATGGAACTTGAGACCGGCTTATGTGCAAGTCTACCCAAAATGGAAGAGCCGTTTCCTCCTGCCCCCAGGGACACGTTCCGTACTTTGCCTGGGCAGAGGCTGTGAGGCTTTGTTGATCCAGCTCGTGGGAAACGGATATATAAATTCTGTGAGGAACGAGGATTTCCTTCCCTGCAGCAGCGCCTGTGCTTCCACGTTGCCTTTGGCACACGGTGCTCGAGCGGCGCTCTCAATGAACTGGAAAGAGCCAAATGACAGGAATGTTAATCACGACGCTTCATGCACCACCCTCACCCTTCACATACATCTTCCCGTCAGAGAAATATCCCTGAAGGGTAGTCGAGTCTTAGGGGGAGAAACAAGTGCCCGCAAACTTAGGGTGAAATGCAGGTTTCACTCTGCCGTCTGAAAAATCTTGCCCTGCACGTGACTGAGATCACGGCGTGTTAGATCCGTACCCAATCGCACATACAATTCCGCTGGTGGGCACACAGAGCTCCGGCAGAGCTCGAAGTTCCCAGAGCACGTGCAATACTCCTGGTGCCTGCAACAAGCAATGTCGTACACAGCACACTTCGACCTTGACTTCTTTTCAAGGAAAGGCCGCAGGGCAGGGTCATTGAATCGAGAGAGGGAAACACTTGGCTGCATTCCTCAGGTGAGACACAGGTCAAACTGTGCCGGCTGAAAAGCTCAGGTTCCCTTTGGGAAGCTCTTCGTTGTATGCGGGACGGGAAGGCCTTTGCTTGCAGGCTGTGGCCATTGCCAGGCTAGGACGGAGGAAACACCGCCTATCCCAGCACGCTTGTTAGCACGCATGGGAGAGAACTCACGCCCTGTTTCAGTCCCCTGCCAGCCATACATACACGTCAAGGACAGTGTTCCCAGAGATACCTTCCTGTAAATGGGAGAGAGGAAGTTTGACTGGGCAAAACTCAGCCTTGGCAGGCCGTCTGAACAGCTTACTCCCTTGACGGCTTTGGAGCAGAGAGCATCACGCAGCGTTCCGTGAAGCTCATGGTAGGCTGATTTTAGGGCTCTCGCCGACACTCCTCGGGCTCTAGCCCTCTCAACCTCTTCCGGCCCTTACTGGCCTTCTCTGACACACCTCGGCGAGTACAGAGCTTAGGGCGACACATTCCGTTTACGATGGGCAGCAGGAATTCACAGCAGTGTGTCAAGCCCTCCGGCCTTCTCTCCTTCGGCACGCAGAGGTTTTGCACTTCTTGCAAACACCTCAGCGGAGAGCCCAAAGTATTCCTGATCTCTTCAACAATGTAGTGCTGCACTAGACTTCAAATATGTCTTCGCTGCGAGATACATTAGAGCGTGTAGTCGTTGCTTCTGAAGGTGAGGAACGCTTCCCTAATGGGCTTTCAGGGAGAAACCTGCTGCGAGTGGCCGTCTGCAAGCCCTTGCGATCACATTCGTCAGCGGCGGTGGTGGCAGTCAAGTTCTGACAGCAAATGGAAATATCAGCTCTCCATGTTTACGAAACGCACCCCTCCGTGTGTCAAAGGCAAAAGTCTACCTTTCCTTCAGAGTCCTAAACCCTGTGAGACAAACATGGTGCGGGTGGCTCCATTCAAAGTGTTTCTCAGGATACCGGGGGAAACTTCCCATGCTAAGAGGGACGAATAGGCTCTGTTTCCTGTCCGGTCAAGTCCATTTCCAGGAACACATCAGAGTCCTTGGTAAAGCGCGTTGTGTGAATGGGCAGAGGAAGAAAGCACTCAGTGCTGGAGAAGGTTAGCTGGCTGACATTGCAGGCACAGTACGCAGCACTCTGTACTTTCACCTTGCCTGTGGCAAATGCATACATACTCTGATGAGGAAGAGACAAGCGGTGCAGGTCCTCTACTGGCTTTCCCACTTATTTGTAGATGACAACAGAGAAGCTTGCCCATGGAACTTGAGACCGGCTTATGTGCAAGTCTACCCAAAATGGAAGAGCCGTTTCCTCCTGCCCCCAGGGACACGTTCCGTACTTTGCCTGGGCAGAGGCTGTGAGGCTTTGTTGATCCAGCTCGTGGGAAACGGATATATAAATTCTGTGAGGAACGAGGATTTCCTTCCCTGCAGCAGCGCCTGTGCTTCCACGTTGCCTTTGGCACACGGTGCTCGAGCGGCGCTCTCAATGAACTGGAAAGAGCCAAATGACAGGAATGTTAATCACGACGCTTCATGCACCACCCTCACCCTTCACATACATCTTCCCGTCAGAGAAATATCCCTGAAGGGTAGTCGAGTCTTAGGGGGAGAAACAAGTGCCCGCAAACTTAGGGTGAAATGCAGGTTTCACTCTGCCGTCTGAAAAATCTTGCCCTGCACGTGACTGAGATCACGGCGTGTTAGATCCGTACCCAATCGCACATACAATTCCGCTGGTGGGCACACAGAGCTCCGGCAGAGCTCGAAGTTCCCAGAGCACGTGCAATACTCCTGGTGCCTGCAACAAGCAATGTCGTACACAGCACACTTCGACCTTGACTTCCTTTCAAGGAAAGGCCGCAGGGCAGGGTCATTGAATCGAGAGAGGGAAACACTTGGCTGCATTCCTCAGGTGAGACACAGGTCAAACTGTGCCGGCTGAAAAGCTCAGGTTCCCTTTGGGAAGCTCTTCGTTGTATGCGGGACGGGAAGGCCTTTGCTTGCAGGCTGTGGCCATTGCCAGGCTAGGACGGAGGAAACACCGCCTATCCCAGCACGCTTGTTAGCACGCATGGGAGAGAACTCACGCCCTGTTTCAGTCCCCTGCCAGCCATACATACACGTCAAGGACAGTGTTCCCAGAGATACCTTCCTGTAAATGGGAGAGAGGAAGTTTGACTGGGCAAAACTCAGCCTTGGCAGGCCGTCTGAACAGCTTACTCCCTTGACGGCTTTGGAGCAGAGAGCATCACGCAGCGTTCCGTGAAGCTCATGGTAGGCTGATTTTAGGGCTCTCGCCGACACTCCTCGGGCTCTAGCCCTCTCAACCTCTTCCGGCCCTTACTGGCCTTCTCTGACACACCTCGGCGAGTACAGAGCTTAGGGCGACACATTCCGTTTACGATGGGCAGCAGGAATTCACAGCAGTGTGTCAAGCCCTCCGGCCTTCTCTCCTTCGGCACGCAGAGGTTTTGCACTTCTTGCAAACACCTCAGCGGAGAGCCCAAAGTATTCCTGATCTCTTCAACAATGTAGTGCTGCACTAGACTTCAAATATGTCTTCGCTGCGAGATACATTAGAGCGTGTAGTCGTTGCTTCTGAAGGTGAGGAACGCTTCCCTAATGGGCTTTCAGGGAGAAACCTGCTGCGAGTGGCCGTCTGCAAGCCCTTGCGATCACATTCGTCAGCGGCGGTGGTGGCAGTCAAGTTCTGACAGCAAATGGAAATATCAGCTCTCCATGTTTACGAAACGCACCCCTCCGTGTGTCAAAGGCAAAAGTCTACCTTTCCTTCAGAGTCCTAAACCCTGTGAGACAAACATGGTGCGGGTGGCTCCATTCAAAGTGTTTCTCAGGATACCGGGGGAAACTTCCCATGCTAAGAGGGACGAATAGGCTCTGTTTCCTGTCCGGTCAAGTCCATTTCCAGGAACACATCAGAGTCCTTGGTAAAGCGCGTTGTGTGAATGGGCAGAGGAAGAAAGCACTCAGTGCTGGAGAAGGTTAGCTGGCTGACATTGCAGGCACAGTACGCAGCACTCTGTACTTTCACCTTGCCTGTGGCAAATGCATACATACTCTGATGAGGAAGAGACAAGCGGTGCAGGTCCTCTACTGGCTTTCCCACTTATTTGTAGATGACAACAGAGAAGCTTGCCCATGGAACTTGAGACCGGCTTATGTGCAAGTCTACCCAAAATGGAAGAGCCGTTTCCTCCTGCCCCCAGGGACACGTTCCGTACTTTGCCTGGGCAGAGGCTGTGAGGCTTTGTTGATCCAGCTCGTGGGAAACGGATATATAAATTCTGTGAGGAACGAGGATTTCCTTCCCTGCAGCAGCGCCTGTGCTTCCACGTTGCCTTTGGCACACGGTGCTCGAGCGGCGCTCTCAATGAACTGGAAAGAGCCAAATGACAGGAATGTTAATCACGACGCTTCATGCACCACCCTCACCCTTCACATACATCTTCCCGTCAGAGAAATATCCCTGAAGGGTAGTCGAGTCTTAGGGGGAGAAACAAGTGCCCGCAAACTTAGGGTGAAATGCAGGTTTCACTCTGCCGTCTGAAAAATCTTGCCCTGCACGTGACTGAGATCACGGCGTGTTAGATCCGTACCCAATCGCACATACAATTCCGCTGGTGGGCACACAGAGCTCCGGCAGAGCTCGAAGTTCCCAGAGCACGTGCAATACTCCTGGTGGCTGCAACAAGCAATGTCGTACACAGCACACTTCGACCTTGACTTCCTTTCAAGGAAAGGCCGCAGGGCAGGGTCATTGAATCGAGAGAGGGAAACACTTGGCTGCATTCCTCAGGTGAGACACAGGTCAAACTGTGCCGGCTGAAAAGCTCAGGTTCCCTTTGGGAAGCTCTTCGTTGTATGCGGGACGGGAAGGCCTTTGCTTGCAGGCTGTGGCCATTGCCAGGCTAGGACGGAGGAAACACCGCCTATCCCAGCACGCTTGTTAGCACGCATGGGAGAGAACTCACGCCCTGTTTCAGTCCCCTGCCAGCCATACATACACGTCAAGGACAGTGTTCCCAGAGATACCTTCCTGTAAATGGGAGAGAGGAAGTTTGACTGGGCAAAACTCAGCCTTGGCAGGCCGTCTGAACAGCTTACTCCCTTGACGGCTTTGGAGCAGAGAGCATCACGCAGCGTTCCGTGAAGCTCATGGTAGGCTGATTTTAGGGCTCTCGCCGACACTCCTCGGGCTCTAGCCCTCTCAACCTCTTCCGGCCCTTACTGGCCTTCTCTGACACACCTCGGCGAGTACAGAGCTTAGGGCGACACATTCCGTTTACGATGGGCAGCAGGAATTCACAGCAGTGTGTCAAGCCCTCCGGCCTTCTCTCCTTCGGCACGCAGAGGTTTTGCACTTCTTGCAAACACCTCAGCGGAGAGCCCAAAGTATTCCTGATCTCTTCAACAATGTAGTGCTGCACTAGACTTCAAATATGTCTTCGCTGCGAGATACATTAGAGCGTGTAGTCGTTGCTTCTGAAGGTGAGGAACGCTTCCCTAATGGGCTTTCAGGGAGAAACCTGCTGCGAGTGGCCGTCTGCAAGCCCTTGCGATCACATTCGTCAGCGGCGGTGGTGGCAGTCAAGTTCTGACAGCAAATGGAAATATCAGCTCTCCATGTTTACGAAACGCACCCCTCCGTGTGTCAAAGGCAAAAGTCTACCTTTCCTTCAGAGTCCTAAACCCTGTGAGACAAACATGGTGCGGGTGGCTCCATTCAAAGTGTTTCTCAGGATACCGGGGGAAACTTCCCATGCTAAGAGGGACGAATAGGCTCTGTTTCCTGTCCGGTCAAGTCCATTTCCAGGAACACATCAGAGTCCTTGGTAAAGCGCGTTGTGTGAATGGGCAGAGGAAGAAAGCACTCAGTGCTGGAGAAGGTTAGCTGGCTGACATTGCAGGCACAGTACGCAGCACTCTGTACTTTCACCTTGCCTGTGGCAAATGCATACATACTCTGATGAGGAAGAGACAAGCGGTGCAGGTCCTCTACTGGCTTTCCCACTTATTTGTAGATGACAACAGAGAAGCTTGCCCATGGAACTTGAGACCGGCTTATGTGCAAGTCTACCCAAAATGGAAGAGCCGTTTCCTCCTGCCCCCAGGGACACGTTCCGTACTTTGCCTGGGCAGAGGCTGTGAGGCTTTGTTGATCCAGCTCGTGGGAAACGGATATATAAATTCTGTGAGGAACGAGGATTTCCTTCCCTGCAGCAGCGCCTGTGCTTCCACGTTGCCTTTGGCACACGGTGCTCGAGCGGCGCTCTCAATGAACTGGAAAGAGCCAAATGACAGGAATGTTAATCACGACGCTTCATGCACCACCCTCACCCTTCACATACATCTTCCCGTCAGAGAAATATCCCTGAAGGGTAGTCGAGTCTTAGGGGGAGAAACAAGTGCCCGCAAACTTAGGGTGAAATGCAGGTTTCACTCTGCCGTCTGAAAAATCTTGCCCTGCACGTGACTGAGATCACGGCGTGTTAGATCCGTACCCAATCGCACATACAATTCCGCTGGTGGGCACACAGAGCTCCGGCAGAGCTCGAAGTTCCCAGAGCACGTGCAATACTCCTGGTGCCTGCAACAAGCAATGTCGTACACAGCACACTTCGACCTTGACTTCCTTTCAAGGAAAGGCCGCAGGGCAGGGTCATTGAATCGAGAGAGGGAAACACTTGGCTGCATTCCTCAGGTGAGACACAGGTCAAACTGTGCCGGCTGAAAAGCTCAGGTTCCCTTTGGGAAGCTCTTCGTTGTATGCGGGACGGGAAGGCCTTTGCTTGCAGGCTGTGGCCATTGCCAGGCTAGGACGGAGGAAACACCGCCTATCCCAGCACGCTTGTTAGCACGCATGGGAGAGAACTCACGCCCTGTTTCAGTCCCCTGCCAGCCATACATACACGTCAAGGACAGTGTTCCCAGAGATACCTTCCTGTAAATGGGAGAGAGGAAGTTTGACTGGGCAAAACTCAGCCTTGGCAGGCCGTCTGAACAGCTTACTCCCTTGACGGCTTTGGAGCAGAGAGCATCACGCAGCGTTCCGTGAAGCTCATGGTAGGCTGATTTTAGGGCTCTCGCCGACACTCCTCGGGCTCTAGCCCTCTCAACCTCTTCCGGCCCTTACTGGCCTTCTCTGACACACCTCGGCGAGTACAGAGCTTAGGGCGACACATTCCGTTTACGATGGGCAGCAGGAATTCACAGCAGTGTGTCAAGCCCTCCGGCCTTCTCTCCTTCGGCACGCAGAGGTTTTGCACTTCTTGCAAACACCTCAGCGGAGAGCCCAAAGTATTCCTGATCTCTTCAACAATGTAGTGCTGCACTAGACTTCAAATATGTCTTCGCTGCGAGATACATTAGAGCGTGTAGTCGTTGCTTCTGAAGGTGAGGAACGCTTCCCTAATGGGCTTTCAGGGAGAAACCTGCTGCGAGTGGCCGTCTGCAAGCCCTTGCGATCACATTCGTCAGCGGCGGTGGTGGCAGTCAAGTTCTGACAGCAAATGGAAATATCAGCTCTCCATGTTTACGAAACGCACCCCTCCGTGTGTCAAAGGCAAAAGTCTACCTTTCCTTCAGAGTCCTAAACCCTGTGAGACAAACATGGTGCGGGTGGCTCCATTCAAAGTGTTTCTCAGGATACCGGGGGAAACTTCCCATGCTAAGAGGGACGAATAGGCTCTGTTTCCTGTCCGGTCAAGTCCATTTCCAGGAACACATCAGAGTCCTTGGTAAAGCGCGTTGTGTGAATGGGCAGAGGAAGAAAGCACTCAGTGCTGGAGAAGGTTAGCTGGCTGACATTGCAGGCACAGTACGCAGCACTCTGTACTTTCACCTTGCCTGTGGCAAATGCATACATACTCTGATGAGGAAGAGACAAGCGGTGCAGGTCCTCTACTGGCTTTCCCACTTATTTGTAGATGACAACAGAGAAGCTTGCCCATGGAACTTGAGACCGGCTTATGTGCAAGTCTACCCAAAATGGAAGAGCCGTTTCCTCCTGCCCCCAGGGACACGTTCCGTACTTTGCCTGGGCAGAGGCTGTGAGGCTTTGTTGATCCAGCTCGTGGGAAACGGATATATAAATTCTGTGAGGAACGAGGATTTCCTTCCCTGCAGCAGCGCCTGTGCTTCCACGTTGCCTTTGGCACACGGTGCTCGAGCGGCGCTCTCAATGAACTGGAAAGAGCCAAATGACAGGAATGTTAATCACGACGCTTCATGCACCACCCTCACCCTTCACATACATCTTCCCGTCAGAGAAATATCCCTGAAGGGTAGTCGAGTCTTAGGGGGAGAAACAAGTGCCCGCAAACTTAGGGTGAAATGCAGGTTTCACTCTGCCGTCTGAAAAATCTTGCCCTGCACGTGACTGAGATCACGGCGTGTTAGATCCGTACCCAATCGCACATACAATTCCGCTGGTGGGCACACAGAGCTCCGGCAGAGCTCGAAGTTCCCAGAGCACGTGCAATACTCCTGGTGGCTGCAACAAGCAATGTCGTACACAGCACACTTCGACCTTGACTTCCTTTCAAGGAAAGGCCGCAGGGCAGGGTCATTGAATCGAGAGAGGGAAACACTTGGCTGCATTCCTCAGGTGAGACACAGGTCAAACTGTGCCGGCTGAAAAGCTCAGGTTCCCTTTGGGAAGCTCTTCGTTGTATGCGGGAAGGGAAGGCCTTTGCTTGCAGGCTGTGGCCATTGCCAGGCTAGGACGGAGGAAACACCGCCTATCCCAGCACGCTTGTTAGCACGCATGGGAGAGAACTCACGCCCTGTTTCAGTCCCCTGCCAGCCATACATACACGTCAAGGACAGTGTTCCCAGAGATACCTTCCTGTAAATGGGAGAGAGGAAGTTTGACTGGGCAAAACTCAGCCTTGGCAGGCCGTCTGAACAGCTTACTCCCTTGACGGCTTTGGAGCAGAGAGCATCACGCAGCGTTCCGTGAAGCTCATGGTAGGCTGATTTTAGGGCTCTCGCCGACACTCCTCGGGCTCTAGCCCTCTCAACCTCTTCCGGCCCTTACTGGCCTTCTCTGACACACCTCGGCGAGTACAGAGCTTAGGGCGACACATTCCGTTTACGATGGGCAGCAGGAATTCACAGCAGTGTGTCAAGCCCTCCGGCCTTCTCTCCTTCGGCACGCAGAGGTTTTGCACTTCTTGCAAACACCTCAGCGGAGAGCCCAAAGTATTCCTGATCTCTTCAACAATGTAGTGCTGCACTAGACTTCAAATATGTCTTCGCTGCGAGATACATTAGAGCGTGTAGTCGTTGCTTCTGAAGGTGAGGAACGCTTCCCTAATGGGCTTTCAGGGAGAAACCTGCTGCGAGTGGCCGTCTGCAAGCCCTTGCGATCACATTCGTCAGCGGCGGTGGTGGCAGTCAAGTTCTGACAGCAAATGGAAATATCAGCTCTCCATGTTTACGAAACGCACCCCTCCGTGTGTCAAAGGCAAAAGTCTACCTTTCCTTCAGAGTCCTAAACCCTGTGAGACAAACATGGTGCGGGTGGCTCCATTCAAAGTGTTTCTCAGGATACCGGGGGAAACTTCCCATGCTAAGAGGGACGAATAGGCTCTGTTTCCTGTCCGGTCAAGTCCATTTCCAGGAACACATCAGAGTCCTTGGTAAAGCGCGTTGTGTGAATGGGCAGAGGAAGAAAGCACTCAGTGCTGGAGAAGGTTAGCTGGCTGACATTGCAGGCACAGTACGCAGCACTCTGTACTTTCACCTTGCCTGTGGCAAATGCATACATACTCTGATGAGGAAGAGACAAGCGGTGCAGGTCCTCTACTGGCTTTCCCACTTATTTGTAGATGACAACAGAGAAGCTTGCCCATGGAACTTGAGACCGGCTTATGTGCAAGTCTACCCAAAATGGAAGAGCCGTTTCCTCCTGCCCCCAGGGACACGTTCCGTACTTTGCCTGGGCAGAGGCTGTGAGGCTTTGTTGATCCAGCTCGTGGGAAACGGATATATAAATTCTGTGAGGAACGAGGATTTCCTTCCCTGCAGCAGCGCCTGTGCTTCCACGTTGCCTTTGGCACACGGTGCTCGAGCGGCGCTCTCAATGAACTGGAAAGAGCCAAATGACAGGAATGTTAATCACGACGCTTCATGCACCACCCTCACCCTTCACATACATCTTCCCGTCAGAGAAATATCCCTGAAGGGTAGTCGAGTCTTAGGGGGAGAAACAAGTGCCCGCAAACTTAGGGTGAAATGCAGGTTTCACTCTGCCGTCTGAAAAATCTTGCCCTGCACGTGACTGAGATCACGGCGTGTTAGATCCGTACCCAATCGCACATACAATTCCGCTGGTGGGCACACAGAGCTCCGGCAGAGCTCGAAGTTCCCAGAGCACGTGCAATACTCCTGGTGGCTGCAACAAGCAATGTGGTACACAGCACACTTCGACCTTGACTTCCTTTCAAGGAAAGGCCGCAGGGCAGGGTCATTGAATCGAGAGAGGGAAACACTTGGCTGCATTCCTCAGGTGAGACACAGGTCAAACTGTGCCGGCTGAAAAGCTCAGGTTCCCTTTGGGAAGCTCTTCGTTGTATGCGGGACGGGAAGGCCTTTGCTTGCAGGCTGTGGCCATTGCCAGGCTAGGACGGAGGAAACACCGCCTATCCCAGCACGCTTGTTAGCACGCATGGGAGAGAACTCACGCCCTGTTTCAGTCCCCTGCCAGCCATACATACACGTCAAGGACAGTGTTCCCAGAGATACCTTCCTGTAAATGGGAGAGAGGAAGTTTGACTGGGCAAAACTCAGCCTTGGCAGGCCGTCTGAACAGCTTACTCCCTTGACGGCTTTGGAGCAGAGAGCATCACGCAGCGTTCCGTGAAGCTCATGGTAGGCTGATTTTAGGGCTCTCGCCGACACTCCTCGGGCTCTAGCCCTCTCAACCTCTTCCGGCCCTTACTGGCCTTCTCTGACACACCTCGGCGAGTACAGAGCTTAGGGCGACACATTCCGTTTACGATGGGCAGCAGGAATTCACAGCAGTGTGTCAAGCCCTCCGGCCTTCTCTCCTTCGGCACGCAGAGGTTTTGCACTTCTTGCAAACACCTCAGCGGAGAGCCCAAAGTATTCCTGATCTCTTCAACAATGTAGTGCTGCACTAGACTTCAAATATGTCTTCGCTGCGAGATACATTAGAGCGTGTAGTCGTTGCTTCTGAAGGTGAGGAACGCTTCCCTAATGGGCTTTCAGGGAGAAACCTGCTGCGAGTGGCCGTCTGCAAGCCCTTGCGATCACATTCGTCAGCGGCGGTGGTGGCAGTCAAGTTCTGACAGCAAATGGAAATATCAGCTCTCCATGTTTACGAAACGCACCCCTCCGTGTGTCAAAGGCAAAAGTCTACCTTTCCTTCAGAGTCCTAAACCCTGTGAGACAAACATGGTGCGGGTGGCTCCATTCAAAGTGTTTCTCAGGATACCGGGGGAAACTTCCCATGCTAAGAGGGACGAATAGGCTCTGTTTCCTGTCCGGTCAAGTCCATTTCCAGGAACACATCAGAGTCCTTGGTAAAGCGCGTTGTGTGAATGGGCAGAGGAAGAAAGCACTCAGTGCTGGAGAAGGTTAGCTGGCTGACATTGCAGGCACAGTACGCAGCACTCTGTACTTTCACCTTGCCTGTGGCAAATGCATACATACTCTGATGAGGAAGAGACAAGCGGTGCAGGTCCTCTACTGGCTTTCCCACTTATTTGTAGATGACAACAGAGAAGCTTGCCCATGGAACTTGAGACCGGCTTATGTGCAAGTCTACCCAAAATGGAAGAGCCGTTTCCTCCTGCCCCCAGGGACACGTTCCGTACTTTGCCTGGGCAGAGGCTGTGAGGCTTTGTTGATCCAGCTCGTGGGAAACGGATATATAAATTCTGTGAGGAACGAGGATTTCCTTCCCTGCAGCAGCGCCTGTGCTTCCACGTTGCCTTTGGCACACGGTGCTCGAGCGGCGCTCTCAATGAACTGGAAAGAGCCAAATGACAGGAATGTTAATCACGACGCTTCATGCACCACCCTCACCCTTCACATACATCTTCCCGTCAGAGAAATATCCCTGAAGGGTAGTCGAGTCTTAGGGGGAGAAACAAGTGCCCGCAAACTTAGGGTGAAATGCAGGTTTCACTCTGCCGTCTGAAAAATCTTGCCCTGCACGTGACTGAGATCACGGCGTGTTAGATCCGTACCCAATCGCACATACAATTCCGCTGGTGGGCACACAGAGCTCCGGCAGAGCTCGAAGTTCCCAGAGCACGTGCAATACTCCTGGTGCCTGCAACAAGCAATGTCGTACACAGCACACTTCGACCTTGACTTCCTTTCAAGGAAAGGCCGCAGGGCAGGGTCATTGAATCGAGAGAGGGAAACACTTGGCTGCATTCCTCAGGTGAGACACAGGTCAAACTGTGCCGGCTGAAAAGCTCAGGTTCCCTTTGGGAAGCTCTTCGTTGTATGCGGGACGGGAAGGCCTTTGCTTGCAGGCTGTGGCCATTGCCAGGCTAGGACGGAGGAAACACCGCCTATCCCAGCACGCTTGTTAGCACGCATGGGAGAGAACTCACGCCCTGTTTCAGTCCCCTGCCAGCCATACATACACGTCAAGGACAGTGTTCCCAGAGATACCTTCCTGTAAATGGGAGAGAGGAAGTTTGACTGGGCAAAACTCAGCCTTGGCAGGCCGTCTGAACAGCTTACTCCCTTGACGGCTTTGGAGCAGAGAGCATCACGCAGCGTTCCGTGAAGCTCATGGTAGGCTGATTTTAGGGCTCTCGCCGACACTCCTCGGGCTCTAGCCCTCTCAACCTCTTCCGGCCCTTACTGGCCTTCTCTGACACACCTCGGCGAGTACAGAGCTTAGGGCGACACATTCCGTTTACGATGGGCAGCAGGAATTCACAGCAGTGTGTCAAGCCCTCCGGCCTTCTCTCCTTCGGCACGCAGAGGTTTTGCACTTCTTGCAAACACCTCAGCGGAGAGCCCAAAGTATTCCTGATCTCTTCAACAATGTAGTGCTGCACTAGACTTCAAATATGTCTTCGCTGCGAGATACATTAGAGCGTGTAGTCGTTGCTTCTGAAGGTGAGGAACGCTTCCCTAATGGGCTTTCAGGGAGAAACCTGCTGCGAGTGGCCGTCTGCAAGCCCTTGCGATCACATTCGTCAGCGGCGGTGGTGGCAGTCAAGTTCTGACAGCAAATGGAAATATCAGCTCTCCATGTTTACGAAACGCACCCCTCCGTGTGTCAAAGGCAAAAGTCTACCTTTCCTTCAGAGTCCTAAACCCTGTGAGACAAACATGGTGCGGGTGGCTCCATTCAAAGTGTTTCTCAGGATACCGGGGGAAACTTCCCATGCTAAGAGGGACGAATAGGCTCTGTTTCCTGTCCGGTCAAGTCCATTTCCAGGAACACATCAGAGTCCTTGGTAAAGCGCGTTGTGTGAATGGGCAGAGGAAGAAAGCACTCAGTGCTGGAGAAGGTTAGCTGGCTGACATTGCAGGCACAGTACGCAGCACTCTGTACTTTCACCTTGCCTGTGGCAAATGCATACATACTCTGATGAGGAAGAGACAAGCGGTGCAGGTCCTCTACTGGCTTTCCCACTTATTTGTAGATGACAACAGAGAAGCTTGCCCATGGAACTTGAGACCGGCTTATGTGCAAGTCTACCCAAAATGGAAGAGCCGTTTCCTCCTGCCCCCAGGGACACGTTCCGTACTTTGCCTGGGCAGAGGCTGTGAGGCTTTGTTGATCCAGCTCGTGGGAAACGGATATATAAATTCTGTGAGGAACGAGGATTTCCTTCCCTGCAGCAGCGCCTGTGCTTCCACGTTGCCTTTGGCACACGGTGCTCGAGCGGCGCTCTCAATGAACTGGAAAGAGCCAAATGACAGGAATGTTAATCACGACGCTTCATGCACCACCCTCACCCTTCACATACATCTTCCCGTCAGAGAAATATCCCTGAAGGGTAGTCGAGTCTTAGGGGGAGAAACAAGTGCCCGCAAACTTAGGGTGAAATGCAGGTTTCACTCTGCCGTCTGAAAAATCTTGCCCTGCACGTGACTGAGATCACGGCGTGTTAGATCCGTACCCAATCGCACATACAATTCCGCTGGTGGGCACACAGAGCTCCGGCAGAGCTCGAAGTTCCCAGAGCACGTGCAATACTCCTGGTGCCTGCAACAAGCAATGTCGTACACAGCACACTTCGACCTTGACTTCCTTTCAAGGAAAGGCCGCAGGGCAGGGTCATTGAATCGAGAGAGGGAAACACTTGGCTGCATTCCTCAGGTGAGACACAGGTCAAACTGTGCCGGCTGAAAAGCTCAGGTTCCCTTTGGGAAGCTCTTCGTTGTATGCGGGACGGGAAGGCCTTTGCTTGCAGGCTGTGGCCATTGCCAGGCTAGGACGGAGGAAACACCGCCTATCCCAGCACGCTTGTTAGCACGCATGGGAGAGAACTCACGCCCTGTTTCAGTCCCCTGCCAGCCATACATACACGTCAAGGACAGTGTTCCCAGAGATACCTTCCTGTAAATGGGAGAGAGGAAGTTTGACTGGGCAAAACTCAGCCTTGGCAGGCCGTCTGAACAGCTTACTCCCTTGACGGCTTTGGAGCAGAGAGCATCACGCAGCGTTCCGTGAAGCTCATGGTAGGCTGATTTTAGGGCTCTCGCCGACACTCCTCGGGCTCTAGCACTCTCAACCTCTTCCGGCCCTTACTGGCCTTCTCTGACACACCTCGGCGAGTACAGAGCTTAGGGCGACACATTCCGTTTACGATGGGCAGCAGGAATTCACAGCAGTGTGTCAAGCCCTCCGGCCTTCTCTCCTTCGGCACGCAGAGGTTTTGCACTTCTTGCAAACACCTCAGCGGAGAGCCCAAAGTATTCCTGATCTCTTCAACAATGTAGTGCTGCACTAGACTTCAAATATGTCTTCGCTGCGAGATACATTAGAGCGTGTAGTCGTTGCTTCTGAAGGTGAGGAACGCTTCCCTAATGGGCTTTCAGGGAGAAACCTGCTGCGAGTGGCCGTCTGCAAGCCCTTGCGATCACATTCGTCAGCGGCGGTGGTGGCAGTCAAGTTCTGACAGCAAATGGAAATATCAGCTCTCCATGTTTACGAAACGCACCCCTCCGTGTGTCAAAGGCAAAAGTCTACCTTTCCTTCAGAGTCCTAAACCCTGTGAGACAAACATGGTGCGGGTGGCTCCATTCAAAGTGTTTCTCAGGATACCGGGGGAAACTTCCCATGCTAAGAGGGACGAATAGGCTCTGTTTCCTGTCCGGTCAAGTCCATTTCCAGGAACACATCAGAGTCCTTGGTAAAGCGCGTTGTGTGAATGGGCAGAGGAAGAAAGCACTCAGTGCTGGAGAAGGTTAGCTGGCTGACATTGCAGGCACAGTACGCAGCACTCTGTACTTTCACCTTGCCTGTGGCAAATGCATACATACTCTGATGAGGAAGAGACAAGCGGTGCAGGTCCTCTACTGGCTTTCCCACTTATTTGTAGATGACAACAGAGAAGCTTGCCCATGGAACTTGAGACCGGCTTATGTGCAAGTCTACCCAAAATGGAAGAGCCGTTTCCTCCTGCCCCCAGGGACACGTTCCGTACTTTGCCTGGGCAGAGGCTGTGAGGCTTTGTTGATCCAGCTCGTGGGAAACGGATATATAAATTCTGTGAGGAACGAGGATTTCCTTCCCTGCAGCAGCGCCTGTGCTTCCACGTTGCCTTTGGCACACGGTGCTCGAGCGGCGCTCTCAATGAACTGGAAAGAGCCAAATGACAGGAATGTTAATCACGACGCTTCATGCACCACCCTCACCCTTCACATACATCTTCCCGTCAGAGAAATATCCCTGAAGGGTAGTCGAGTCTTAGGGGGAGAAACAAGTGCCCGCAAACTTAGGGTGAAATGCAGGTTTCACTCTGCCGTCTGAAAAATCTTGCCCTGCACGTGACTGAGATCACGGCGTGTTAGATCCGTACCCAATCGCACATACAATTCCGCTGGTGGGCACACAGAGCTCCGGCAGAGCTCGAAGTTCCCAGAGCACGTGCAATACTCCTGGTGCCTGCAACAAGCAATGTCGTACACAGCACACTTCGACCTTGACTTCCTTTCAAGGAAAGGCCGCAGGGCAGGGTCATTGAATCGAGAGAGGGAAACACTTGGCTGCATTCCTCAGGTGAGACACAGGTCAAACTGTGCCGGCTGAAAAGCTCAGGTTCCCTTTGGGAAGCTCTTCGTTGTATGCGGGACGGGAAGGCCTTTGCTTGCAGGCTGTGGCCATTGCCAGGCTAGGACGGAGGAAACACCGCCTATCCCAGCACGCTTGTTAGCACGCATGGGAGAGAACTCACGCCCTGTTTCAGTCCCCTGCCAGCCATACATACACGTCAAGGACAGTGTTCCCAGAGATACCTTCCTGTAAATGGGAGAGAGGAAGTTTGACTGGGCAAAACTCAGCCTTGGCAGGCCGTCTGAACAGCTTACTCCCTTGACGGCTTTGGAGCAGAGAGCATCACGCAGCGTTCCGTGAAGCTCATGGTAGGCTGATTTTAGGGCTCTCGCCGACACTCCTCGGGCTCTAGCCCTCTCAACCTCTTCCGGCCCTTACTGGCCTTCTCTGACACACCTCGGCGAGTACAGAGCTTAGGGCGACACATTCCGTTTACGATGGGCAGCAGGAATTCACAGCAGTGTGTCAAGCCCTCCGGCCTTCTCTCCTTCGGCACGCAGAGGTTTTGCACTTCTTGCAAACACCTCAGCGGAGAGCCCAAAGTATTCCTGATCTCTTCAACAATGTAGTGCTGCACTAGACTTCAAATATGTCTTCGCTGCGAGATACATTAGAGCGTGTAGTCGTTGCTTCTGAAGGTGAGGAACGCTTCCCTAATGGGCTTTCAGGGAGAAACCTGCTGCGAGTGGCCGTCTGCAAGCCCTTGCGATCACATTCGTCAGCGGCGGTGGTGGCAGTCAAGTTCTGACAGCAAATGGAAATATCAGCTCTCCATGTTTACGAAACGCACCCCTCCGTGTGTCAAAGGCAAAAGTCTACCTTTCCTTCAGAGTCCTAAACCCTGTGAGACAAACATGGTGCGGGTGGCTCCATTCAAAGTGTTTCTCAGGATACCGGGGGAAACTTCCCATGCTAAGAGGGACGAATAGGCTCTGTTTCCTGTCCGGTCAAGTCCATTTCCAGGAACACATCAGAGTCCTTGGTAAAGCGCGTTGTGTGAATGGGCAGAGGAAGAAAGCACTCAGTGCTGGAGAAGGTTAGCTGGCTGACATTGCAGGCACAGTACGCAGCACTCTGTACTTTCACCTTGCCTGTGGCAAATGCATACATACTCTGATGAGGAAGAGACAAGCGGTGCAGGTCCTCTACTGGCTTTCCCACTTATTTGTAGATGACAACAGAGAAGCTTGCCCATGGAACTTGAGACCGGCTTATGTGCAAGTCTACCCAAAATGGAAGAGCCGTTTCCTCCTGCCCCCAGGGACACGTTCCGTACTTTGCCTGGGCAGAGGCTGTGAGGCTTTGTTGATCCAGCTCGTGGGAAACGGATATATAAATTCTGTGAGGAACGAGGATTTCCTTCCCTGCAGCAGCGCCTGTGCTTCCACGTTGCCTTTGGCACACGGTGCTCGAGCGGCGCTCTCAATGAACTGGAAAGAGCCAAATGACAGGAATGTTAATCACGACGCTTCATGCACCACCCTCACCCTTCACATACATCTTCCCGTCAGAGAAATATCCCTGAAGGGTAGTCGAGTCTTAGGGGGAGAAACAAGTGCCCGCAAACTTAGGGTGAAATGCAGGTTTCACTCTGCCGTCTGAAAAATCTTGCCCTGCACGTGACTGAGATCACGGCGTGTTAGATCCGTACCCAATCGCACATACAATTCCGCTGGTGGGCACACAGAGCTCCGGCAGAGCTCGAAGTTCCCAGAGCACGTGCAATACTCCTGGTGCCTGCAACAAGCAATGTCGTACACAGCACACTTCGACCTTGACTTCCTTTCAAGGAAAGGCCGCAGGGCAGGGTCATTGAATCGAGAGAGGGAAACACTTGGCTGCATTCCTCAGGTGAGACACAGGTCAAACTGTGCCGGCTGAAAAGCTCAGGTTCCCTTTGGGAAGCTCTTCGTTGTATGCGGGACGGGAAGGCCTTTGCTTGCAGGCTGTGGCCATTGCCAGGCTAGGACGGAGGAAACACCGCCTATCCCAGCACGCTTGTTAGCACGCATGGGAGAGAACTCACGCCCTGTTTCAGTCCCCTGCCAGCCATACATACACGTCAAGGACAGTGTTCCCAGAGATACCTTCCTGTAAATGGGAGAGAGGAAGTTTGACTGGGCAAAACTCAGCCTTGGCAGGCCGTCTGAACAGCTTACTCCCTTGACGGCTTTGGAGCAGAGAGCATCACGCAGCGTTCCGTGAAGCTCATGGTAGGCTGATTTTAGGGCTCTCGCCGACACTCCTCGGGCTCTAGCCCTCTCAACCTCTTCCGGCCCTTACTGGCCTTCTCTGACACACCTCGGCGAGTACAGAGCTTAGGGCGACACATTCCGTTTACGATGGGCAGCAGGAATTCACAGCAGTGTGTCAAGCCCTCCGGCCTTCTCTCCTTCGGCACGCAGAGGTTTTGCACTTCTTGCAAACACCTCAGCGGAGAGCCCAAAGTATTCCTGATCTCTTCAACAATGTAGTGCTGCACTAGACTTCAAATATGTCTTCGCTGCGAGATACATTAGAGCGTGTAGTCGTTGCTTCTGAAGGTGAGGAACGCTTCCCTAATGGGCTTTCAGGGAGAAACCTGCTGCGAGTGGCCGTCTGCAAGCCCTTGCGATCACATTCGTCAGCGGCGGTGGTGGCAGTCAAGTTCTGACAGCAAATGGAAATATCAGCTCTCCATGTTTACGAAACGCACCCCTCCGTGTGTCAAAGGCAAAAGTCTACCTTTCCTTCAGAGTCCTAAACCCTGTGAGACAAACATGGTGCGGGTGGCTCCATTCAAAGTGTTTCTCAGGATACCGGGGGAAACTTCCCATGCTAAGAGGGACGAATAGGCTCTGTTTCCTGTCCGGTCAAGTCCATTTCCAGGAACACATCAGAGTCCTTGGTAAAGCGCGTTGTGTGAATGGGCAGAGGAAGAAAGCACTCAGTGCTGGAGAAGGTTAGCTGGCTGACATTGCAGGCACAGTACGCAGCACTCTGTACTTTCACCTTGCCTGTGGCAAATGCATACATACTCTGATGAGGAAGAGACAAGCGGTGCAGGTCCTCTACTGGCTTTCCCACTTATTTGTAGATGACAACAGAGAAGCTTGCCCATGGAACTTGAGACCGGCTTATGTGCAAGTCTACCCAAAATGGAAGAGCCGTTTCCTCCTGCCCCCAGGGACACGTTCCGTACTTTGCCTGGGCAGAGGCTGTGAGGCTTTGTTGATCCAGCTCGTGGGAAACGGATATATAAATTCTGTGAGGAACGAGGATTTCCTTCCCTGCAGCAGCGCCTGTGCTTCCACGTTGCCTTTGGCACACGGTGCTCGAGCGGCGCTCTCAATGAACTGGAAAGAGCCAAATGACAGGAATGTTAATCACGACGCTTCATGCACCACCCTCACCCTTCACATACATCTTCCCGTCAGAGAAATATCCCTGAAGGGTAGTCGAGTCTTAGGGGGAGAAACAAGTGCCCGCAAACTTAGGGTGAAATGCAGGTTTCACTCTGCCGTCTGAAAAATCTTGCCCTGCACGTGACTGAGATCACGGCGTGTTAGATCCGTACCCAATCGCACATACAATTCCGCTGGTGGGCACACAGAGCTCCGGCAGAGCTCGAAGTTCCCAGAGCACGTGCAATACTCCTGGTGCCTGCAACAAGCAATGTCGTACACAGCACACTTCGACCTTGACTTCCTTTCAAGGAAAGGCCGCAGGGCAGGGTCATTGAATCGAGAGAGGGAAACACTTGGCTGCATTCCTCAGGTGAGACACAGGTCAAACTGTGCCGGCTGAAAAGCTCAGGTTCCCTTTGGGAAGCTCTTCGTTGTATGCGGGAAGGGAAGGCCTTTGCTTGCAGGCTGTGGCCATTGCCAGGCTAGGACGGAGGAAACACCGCCTATCCCAGCACGCTTGTTAGCACGCATGGGAGAGAACTCACGCCCTGTTTCAGTCCCCTGCCAGCCATACATACACGTCAAGGACAGTGTTCCCAGAGATACCTTCCTGTAAATGGGAGAGAGGAAGTTTGACTGGGCAAAACTCAGCCTTGGCAGGCCGTCTGAACAGCTTACTCCCTTGACGGCTTTGGAGCAGAGAGCATCACGCAGCGTTCCGTGAAGCTCATGGTAGGCTGATTTTAGGGCTCTCGCCGACACTCCTCGGGCTCTAGCCCTCTCAACCTCTTCCGGCCCTTACTGGCCTTCTCTGACACACCTCGGCGAGTACAGAGCTTAGGGCGACACATTCCGTTTACGATGGGCAGCAGGAATTCACAGCAGTGTGTCAAGCCCTCCGGCCTTCTCTCCTTCGGCACGCAGAGGTTTTGCACTTCTTGCAAACACCTCAGCGGAGAGCCCAAAGTATTCCTGATCTCTTCAACAATGTAGTGCTGCACTAGACTTCAAATATGTCTTCGCTGCGAGATACATTAGAGCGTGTAGTCGTTGCTTCTGAAGGTGAGGAACGCTTCCCTAATGGGCTTTCAGGGAGAAACCTGCTGCGAGTGGCCGTCTGCAAGCCCTTGCGATCACATTCGTCAGCGGCGGTGGTGGCAGTCAAGTTCTGACAGCAAATGGAAATATCAGCTCTCCATGTTTACGAAACGCACCCCTCCGTGTGTCAAAGGCAAAAGTCTACCTTTCCTTCAGAGTCCTAAACCCTGTGAGACAAACATGGTGCGGGTGGCTCCATTCAAAGTGTTTCTCAGGATACCGGGGGAAACTTCCCATGCTAAGAGGGACGAATAGGCTCTGTTTCCTGTCCGGTCAAGTCCATTTCCAGGAACACATCAGAGTCCTTGGTAAAGCGCGTTGTGTGAATGGGCAGAGGAAGAAAGCACTCAGTGCTGGAGAAGGTTAGCTGGCTGACATTGCAGGCACAGTACGCAGCACTCTGTACTTTCACCTTGCCTGTGGCAAATGCATACATACTCTGATGAGGAAGAGACAAGCGGTGCAGGTCCTCTACTGGCTTTCCCACTTATTTGTAGATGACAACAGAGAAGCTTGCCCATGGAACTTGAGACCGGCTTATGTGCAAGTCTACCCAAAATGGAAGAGCCGTTTCCTCCTGCCCCCAGGGACACGTTCCGTACTTTGCCTGGGCAGAGGCTGTGAGGCTTTGTTGATCCAGCTCGTGGGAAACGGATATATAAATTCTGTGAGGAACGAGGATTTCCTTCCCTGCAGCAGCGCCTGTGCTTCCACGTTGCCTTTGGCACACGGTGCTCGAGCGGCGCTCTCAATGAACTGGAAAGAGCCAAATGACAGGAATGTTAATCACGACGCTTCATGCACCACCCTCACCCTTCACATACATCTTCCCGTCAGAGAAATATCCCTGAAGGGTAGTCGAGTCTTAGGGGGAGAAACAAGTGCCCGCAAACTTAGGGTGAAATGCAGGTTTCACTCTGCCGTCTGAAAAATCTTGCCCTGCACGTGACTGAGATCACGGCGTGTTAGATCCGTACCCAATCGCACATACAATTCCGCTGGTGGGCACACAGAGCTCCGGCAGAGCTCGAAGTTCCCAGAGCACGTGCAATACTCCTGGTGCCTGCAACAAGCAATGTCGTACACAGCACACTTCGACCTTGACTTCCTTTCAAGGAAAGGCCGCAGGGCAGGGTCATTGAATCGAGAGAGGGAAACACTTGGCTGCATTCCTCAGGTGAGACACAGGTCAAACTGTGCCGGCTGAAAAGCTCAGGTTCCCTTTGGGAAGCTCTTCGTTGTATGCGGGAAGGGAAGGCCTTTGCTTGCAGGCTGTGGCCATTGCCAGGCTAGGAAGGAGGAAACACCGCCTATCCCAGCACGCTTGTTAGCACGCATGGGAGAGAACTCACGCCCTGTTTCAGTCCCCTGCCAGCCATACATACACGTCAAGGACAGTGTTCCCAGAGATACCTTCCTGTAAATGGGAGAGAGGAAGTTTGACTGGGCAAAACTCAGCCTTGGCAGGCCGTCTGAACAGCTTACTCCCTTGACGGCTTTGGAGCAGAGAGCATCACGCAGCGTTCCGTGAAGCTCATGGTAGGCTGATTTTAGGGCTCTCGCCGACACTCCTCGGGCTCTAGCCCTCTCAACCTCTTCCGGCCCTTACTGGCCTTCTCTGACACACCTCGGCGAGTACAGAGCTTAGGGCGACACATTCCGTTTACGATGGGCAGCAGGAATTCACAGCAGTGTGTCAAGCCCTCCGGCCTTCTCTCCTTCGGCACGCAGAGGTTTTGCACTTCTTGCAAACACCTCAGCGGAGAGCCCAAAGTATTCCTGATCTCTTCAACAATGTAGTGCTGCACTAGACTTCAAATATGTCTTCGCTGCGAGATACATTAGAGCGTGTAGTCGTTGCTTCTGAAGGTGAGGAACGCTTCCCTAATGGGCTTTCAGGGAGAAACCTGCTGCGAGTGGCCGTCTGCAAGCCCTTGCGATCACATTCGTCAGCGGCGGTGGTGGCAGTCAAGTTCTGACAGCAAATGGAAATATCAGCTCTCCATGTTTACGAAACGCACCCCTCCGTGTGTCAAAGGCAAAAGTCTACCTTTCCTTCAGAGTCCTAAACCCTGTGAGACAAACATGGTGCGGGTGGCTCCATTCAAAGTGTTTCTCAGGATACCGGGGGAAACTTCCCATGCTAAGAGGGACGAATAGGCTCTGTTTCCTGTCCGGTCAAGTCCATTTCCAGGAACACATCAGAGTCCTTGGTAAAGCGCGTTGTGTGAATGGGCAGAGGAAGAAAGCACTCAGTGCTGGAGAAGGTTAGCTGGCTGACATTGCAGGCACAGTACGCAGCACTCTGTACTTTCACCTTGCCTGTGGCAAATGCATACATACTCTGATGAGGAAGAGACAAGCGGTGCAGGTCCTCTACTGGCTTTCCCACTTATTTGTAGATGACAACAGAGAAGCTTGCCCATGGAACTTGAGACCGGCTTATGTGCAAGTCTACCCAAAATGGAAGAGCCGTTTCCTCCTGCCCCCAGGGACACGTTCCGTACTTTGCCTGGGCAGAGGCTGTGAGGCTTTGTTGATCCAGCTCGTGGGAAACGGATATATAAATTCTGTGAGGAACGAGGATTTCCTTCCCTGCAGCAGCGCCTGTGCTTCCACGTTGCCTTTGGCACACGGTGCTCGAGCGGCGCTCTCAATGAACTGGAAAGAGCCAAATGACAGGAATGTTAATCACGACGCTTCATGCACCACCCTCACCCTTCACATACATCTTCCCGTCAGAGAAATATCCCTGAAGGGTAGTCGAGTCTTAGGGGGAGAAACAAGTGCCCGCAAACTTAGGGTGAAATGCAGGTTTCACTCTGCCGTCTGAAAAATCTTGCCCTGCACGTGACTGAGATCACGGCGTGTTAGATCCGTACCCAATCGCACATACAATTCCGCTGGTGGGCACACAGAGCTCCGGCAGAGCTCGAAGTTCCCAGAGCACGTGCAATACTCCTGGTGCCTGCAACAAGCAATGTCGTACACAGCACACTTCGACCTTGACTTCCTTTCAAGGAAAGGCCGCAGGGCAGGGTCATTGAATCGAGAGAGGGAAACACTTGGCTGCATTCCTCAGGTGAGACACAGGTCAAACTGTGCCGGCTGAAAAGCTCAGGTTCCCTTTGGGAAGCTCTTCGTTGTATGCGGGACGGGAAGGCCTTTGCTTGCAGGCTGTGGCCATTGCCAGGCTAGGACGGAGGAAACACCGCCTATCCCAGCACGCTTGTTAGCACGCATGGGAGAGAACTCACGCCCTGTTTCAGTCCCCTGCCAGCCATACATACACGTCAAGGACAGTGTTCCCAGAGATACCTTCCTGTAAATGGGAGAGAGGAAGTTTGACTGGGCAAAACTCAGCCTTGGCAGGCCGTCTGAACAGCTTACTCCCTTGACGGCTTTGGAGCAGAGAGCATCACGCAGCGTTCCGTGAAGCTCATGGTAGGCTGATTTTAGGGCTCTCGCCGACACTCCTCGGGCTCTAGCCCTCTCAACCTCTTCCGGCCCTTACTGGCCTTCTCTGACACACCTCGGCGAGTACAGAGCTTAGGGCGACACATTCCGTTTACGATGGGCAGCAGGAATTCACAGCAGTGTGTCAAGCCCTCCGGCCTTCTCTCCTTCGGCACGCAGAGGTTTTGCACTTCTTGCAAACACCTCAGCGGAGAGCCCAAAGTATTCCTGATCTCTTCAACAATGTAGTGCTGCACTAGACTTCAAATATGTCTTCGCTGCGAGATACATTAGAGCGTGTAGTCGTTGCTTCTGAAGGTGAGGAACGCTTCCCTAATGGGCTTTCAGGGAGAAACCTGCTGCGAGTGGCCGTCTGCAAGCCCTTGCGATCACATTCGTCAGCGGCGGTGGTGGCAGTCAAGTTCTGACAGCAAATGGAAATATCAGCTCTCCATGTTTACGAAACGCACCCCTCCGTGTGTCAAAGGCAAAAGTCTACCTTTCCTTCAGAGTCCTAAACCCTGTGAGACAAACATGGTGCGGGTGGCTCCATTCAAAGTGTTTCTCAGGATACCGGGGGAAACTTCCCATGCTAAGAGGGACGAATAGGCTCTGTTTCCTGTCCGGTCAAGTCCATTTCCAGGAACACATCAGAGTCCTTGGTAAAGCGCGTTGTGTGAATGGGCAGAGGAAGAAAGCACTCAGTGCTGGAGAAGGTTAGCTGGCTGACATTGCAGGCACAGTACGCAGCACTCTGTACTTTCACCTTGCCTGTGGCAAATGCATACATACTCTGATGAGGAAGAGACAAGCGGTGCAGGTCCTCTACTGGCTTTCCCACTTATTTGTAGATGACAACAGAGAAGCTTGCCCATGGAACTTGAGACCGGCTTATGTGCAAGTCTACCCAAAATGGAAGAGCCGTTTCCTCCTGCCCCCAGGGACACGTTCCGTACTTTGCCTGGGCAGAGGCTGTGAGGCTTTGTTGATCCAGCTCGTGGGAAACGGATATATAAATTCTGTGAGGAACGAGGATTTCCTTCCCTGCAGCAGCGCCTGTGCTTCCACGTTGCCTTTGGCACACGGTGCTCGAGCGGCGCTCTCAATGAACTGGAAAGAGCCAAATGACAGGAATGTTAATCACGACGCTTCATGCACCACCCTCACCCTTCACATACATCTTCCCGTCAGAGAAATATCCCTGAAGGGTAGTCGAGTCTTAGGGGGAGAAACAAGTGCCCGCAAACTTAGGGTGAAATGCAGGTTTCACTCTGCCGTCTGAAAAATCTTGCCCTGCACGTGACTGAGATCACGGCGTGTTAGATCCGTACCCAATCGCACATACAATTCCGCTGGTGGGCACACAGAGCTCCGGCAGAGCTCGAAGTTCCCAGAGCACGTGCAATACTCCTGGTGCCTGCAACAAGCAATGTCGTACACAGCACACTTCGACCTTGACTTCCTTTCAAGGAAAGGCCGCAGGGCAGGGTCATTGAATCGAGAGAGGGAAACACTTGGCTGCATTCCTCAGGTGAGACACAGGTCAAACTGTGCCGGCTGAAAAGCTCAGGTTCCCTTTGGGAAGCTCTTCGTTGTATGCGGGACGGGAAGGCCTTTGCTTGCAGGCTGTGGCCATTGCCAGGCTAGGACGGAGGAAACACCGCCTATCCCAGCACGCTTGTTAGCACGCATGGGAGAGAACTCACGCCCTGTTTCAGTCCCCTGCCAGCCATACATACACGTCAAGGACAGTGTTCCCAGAGATACCTTCCTGTAAATGGGAGAGAGGAAGTTTGACTGGGCAAAACTCAGCCTTGGCAGGCCGTCTGAACAGCTTACTCCCTTGACGGCTTTGGAGCAGAGAGCATCACGCAGCGTTCCGTGAAGCTCATGGTAGGCTGATTTTAGGGCTCTCGCCGACACTCCTCGGGCTCTAGCCCTCTCAACCTCTTCCGGCCCTTACTGGCCTTCTCTGACACACCTCGGCGAGTACAGAGCTTAGGGCGACACATTCCGTTTACGATGGGCAGCAGGAATTCACAGCAGTGTGTCAAGCCCTCCGGCCTTCTCTCCTTCGGCACGCAGAGGTTTTGCACTTCTTGCAAACACCTCAGCGGAGAGCCCAAAGTATTCCTGATCTCTTCAACAATGTAGTGCTGCACTAGACTTCAAATATGTCTTCGCTGCGAGATACATTAGAGCGTGTAGTCGTTGCTTCTGAAGGTGAGGAACGCTTCCCTAATGGGCTTTCAGGGAGAAACCTGCTGCGAGTGGCCGTCTGCAAGCCCTTGCGATCACATTCGTCAGCGGCGGTGGTGGCAGTCAAGTTCTGACAGCAAATGGAAATATCAGCTCTCCATGTTTACGAAACGCACCCCTCCGTGTGTCAAAGGCAAAAGTCTACCTTTCCTTCAGAGTCCTAAACCCTGTGAGACAAACATGGTGCGGGTGGCTCCATTCAAAGTGTTTCTCAGGATACCGGGGGAAACTTCCCATGCTAAGAGGGACGAATAGGCTCTGTTTCCTGTCCGGTCAAGTCCATTTCCAGGAACACATCAGAGTCCTTGGTAAAGCGCGTTGTGTGAATGGGCAGAGGAAGAAAGCACTCAGTGCTGGAGAAGGTTAGCTGGCTGACATTGCAGGCACAGTACGCAGCACTCTGTACTTTCACCTTGCCTGTGGCAAATGCATACATACTCTGATGAGGAAGAGACAAGCGGTGCAGGTCCTCTACTGGCTTTCCCACTTATTTGTAGATGACAACAGAGAAGCTTGCCCATGGAACTTGAGACCGGCTTATGTGCAAGTCTACCCAAAATGGAAGAGCCGTTTCCTCCTGCCCCCAGGGACACGTTCCGTACTTTGCCTGGGCAGAGGCTGTGAGGCTTTGTTGATCCAGCTCGTGGGAAACGGATATATAAATTCTGTGAGGAACGAGGATTTCCTTCCCTGCAGCAGCGCCTGTGCTTCCACGTTGCCTTTGGCACACGGTGCTCGAGCGGCGCTCTCAATGAACTGGAAAGAGCCAAATGACAGGAATGTTAATCACGACGCTTCATGCACCACCCTCACCCTTCACATACATCTTCCCGTCAGAGAAATATCCCTGAAGGGTAGTCGAGTCTTAGGGGGAGAAACAAGTGCCCGCAAACTTAGGGTGAAATGCAGGTTTCACTCTGCCGTCTGAAAAATCTTGCCCTGCACGTGACTGAGATCACGGCGTGTTAGATCCGTACCCAATCGCACATACAATTCCGCTGGTGGGCACACAGAGCTCCGGCAGAGCTCGAAGTTCCCAGAGCACGTGCAATACTCCTGGTGCCTGCAACAAGCAATGTCGTACACAGCACACTTCGACCTTGACTTCCTTTCAAGGAAAGGCCGCAGGGCAGGGTCATTGAATCGAGAGAGGGAAACACTTGGCTGCATTCCTCAGGTGAGACACAGGTCAAACTGTGCCGGCTGAAAAGCTCAGGTTCCCTTTGGGAAGCTCTTCGTTGTATGCGGGACGGGAAGGCCTTTGCTTGCAGGCTGTGGCCATTGCCAGGCTAGGACGGAGGAAACACCGCCTATCCCAGCACGCTTGTTAGCACGCATGGGAGAGAACTCACGCCCTGTTTCAGTCCCCTGCCAGCCATACATACACGTCAAGGACAGTGTTCCCAGAGATACCTTCCTGTAAATGGGAGAGAGGAAGTTTGACTGGGCAAAACTCAGCCTTGGCAGGCCGTCTGAACAGCTTACTCCCTTGACGGCTTTGGAGCAGAGAGCATCACGCAGCGTTCCGTGAAGCTCATGGTAGGCTGATTTTAGGGCTCTCGCCGACACTCCTCGGGCTCTAGCCCTCTCAACCTCTTCCGGCCCTTACTGGCCTTCTCTGACACACCTCGGCGAGTACAGAGCTTAGGGCGACACATTCCGTTTACGATGGGCAGCAGGAATTCACAGCAGTGTGTCAAGCCCTCCGGCCTTCTCTCCTTCGGCACGCAGAGGTTTTGCACTTCTTGCAAACACCTCAGCGGAGAGCCCAAAGTATTCCTGATCTCTTCAACAATGTAGTGCTGCACTAGACTTCAAATATGTCTTCGCTGCGAGATACATTAGAGCGTGTAGTCGTTGCTTCTGAAGGTGAGGAACGCTTCCCTAATGGGCTTTCAGGGAGAAACCTGCTGCGAGTGGCCGTCTGCAAGCCCTTGCGATCACATTCGTCAGCGGCGGTGGTGGCAGTCAAGTTCTGACAGCAAATGGAAATATCAGCTCTCCATGTTTACGAAACGCACCCCTCCGTGTGTCAAAGGCAAAAGTCTACCTTTCCTTCAGAGTCCTAAACCCTGTGAGACAAACATGGTGCGGGTGGCTCCATTCAAAGTGTTTCTCAGGATACCGGGGGAAACTTCCCATGCTAAGAGGGACGAATAGGCTCTGTTTCCTGTCCGGTCAAGTCCATTTCCAGGAACACATCAGAGTCCTTGGTAAAGCGCGTTGTGTGAATGGGCAGAGGAAGAAAGCACTCAGTGCTGGAGAAGGTTAGCTGGCTGACATTGCAGGCACAGTACGCAGCACTCTGTACTTTCACCTTGCCTGTGGCAAATGCATACATACTCTGATGAGGAAGAGACAAGCGGTGCAGGTCCTCTACTGGCTTTCCCACTTATTTGTAGATGACAACAGAGAAGCTTGCCCATGGAACTTGAGACCGGCTTATGTGCAAGTCTACCCAAAATGGAAGAGCCGTTTCCTCCTGCCCCCAGGGACACGTTCCGTACTTTGCCTGGGCAGAGGCTGTGAGGCTTTGTTGATCCAGCTCGTGGGAAACGGATATATAAATTCTGTGAGGAACGAGGATTTCCTTCCCTGCAGCAGCGCCTGTGCTTCCACGTTGCCTTTGGCACACGGTGCTCGAGCGGCGCTCTCAATGAACTGGAAAGAGCCAAATGACAGGAATGTTAATCACGACGCTTCATGCACCACCCTCACCCTTCACATACATCTTCCCGTCAGAGAAATATCCCTGAAGGGTAGTCGAGTCTTAGGGGGAGAAACAAGTGCCCGCAAACTTAGGGTGAAATGCAGGTTTCACTCTGCCGTCTGAAAAATCTTGCCCTGCACGTGACTGAGATCACGGCGTGTTAGATCCGTACCCAATCGCACATACAATTCCGCTGGTGGGCACACAGAGCTCCGGCAGAGCTCGAAGTTCCCAGAGCACGTGCAATACTCCTGGTGCCTGCAACAAGCAATGTCGTACACAGCACACTTCGACCTTGACTTCCTTTCAAGGAAAGGCCGCAGGGCAGGGTCATTGAATCGAGAGAGGGAAACACTTGGCTGCATTCCTCAGGTGAGACACAGGTCAAACTGTGCCGGCTGAAAAGCTCAGGTTCCCTTTGGGAAGCTCTTCGTTGTATGCGGGACGGGAAGGCCTTTGCTTGCAGGCTGTGGCCATTGCCAGGCTAGGACGGAGGAAACACCGCCTATCCCAGCACGCTTGTTAGCACGCATGGGAGAGAACTCACGCCCTGTTTCAGTCCCCTGCCAGCCATACATACACGTCAAGGACAGTGTTCCCAGAGATACCTTCCTGTAAATGGGAGAGAGGAAGTTTGACTGGGCACAACTCAGCCTTGGCAGGCCGTCTGAACAGCTTACTCCCTTGACGGCTTTGGAGCAGAGAGCATCACGCAGCGTTCCGTGAAGCTCATGGTAGGCTGATTTTAGGGCTCTCGCCGACACTCCTCGGGCTCTAGCCCTCTCAACCTCTTCCGGCCCTTACTGGCCTTCTCTGACACACCTCGGCGAGTACAGAGCTTAGGGCGACACATTCCGTTTACGATGGGCAGCAGGAATTCACAGCAGTGTGTCAAGCCCTCCGGCCTTCTCTCCTTCGGCACGCAGAGGTTTTGCACTTCTTGCAAACACCTCAGCGGAGAGCCCAAAGTATTCCTGATCTCTTCAACAATGTAGTGCTGCACTAGACTTCAAATATGTCTTCGCTGCGAGATACATTAGAGCGTGTAGTCGTTGCTTCTGAAGGTGAGGAACGCTTCCCTAATGGGCTTTCAGGGAGAAACCTGCTGCGAGTGGCCGTCTGCAAGCCCTTGCGATCACATTCGTCAGCGGCGGTGGTGGCAGTCAAGTTCTGACAGCAAATGGAAATATCAGCTCTCCATGTTTACGAAACGCACCCCTCCGTGTGTCAAAGGCAAAAGTCTACCTTTCCTTCAGAGTCCTAAACCCTGTGAGACAAACATGGTGCGGGTGGCTCCATTCAAAGTGTTTCTCAGGATACCGGGGGAAACTTCCCATGCTAAGAGGGACGAATAGGCTCTGTTTCCTGTCCGGTCAAGTCCATTTCCAGGAACACATCAGAGTCCTTGGTAAAGCGCGTTGTGTGAATGGGCAGAGGAAGAAAGCACTCAGTGCTGGAGAAGGTTAGCTGGCTGACATTGCAGGCACAGTACGCAGCACTCTGTACTTTCACCTTGCCTGTGGCAAATGCATACATACTCTGATGAGGAAGAGACAAGCGGTGCAGGTCCTCTACTGGCTTTCCCACTTATTTGTAGATGACAACAGAGAAGCTTGCCCATGGAACTTGAGACCGGCTTATGTGCAAGTCTACCCAAAATGGAAGAGCCGTTTCCTCCTGCCCCCAGGGACACGTTCCGTACTTTGCCTGGGCAGAGGCTGGGAGGCTTTGTTGATCCAGCTCGTGGGAAACGGATATATAAATTCTGTGAGGAACGAGGATTTCCTTCCCTGCAGCAGCGCCTGTGCTTCCACGTTGCCTTTGGCACACGGTGCTCGAGCGGCGCTCTCAATGAACTGGAAAGAGCCAAATGACAGGAATGTTAATCACGACGCTTCATGCACCACCCTCACCCTTCACATACATCTTCCCGTCAGAGAAATATCCCTGAAGGGTAGTCGAGTCTTAGGGGGAGAAACAAGTGCCCGCAAACTTAGGGTGAAATGCAGGTTTCACTCTGCCGTCTGAAAAATCTTGCCCTGCACGTGACTGAGATCACGGCGTGTTAGATCCGTACCCAATCGCACATACAATTCCGCTGGTGGGCACACAGAGCTCCGGCAGAGCTCGAAGTTCCCAGAGCACGTGCAATACTCCTGGTGCCTGCAACAAGCAATGTCGTACACAGCACACTTCGACCTTGACTTCCTTTCAAGGAAAGGCCGCAGGGCAGGGTCATTGAATCGAGAGAGGGAAACACTTGGCTGCATTCCTCAGGTGAGACACAGGTCAAACTGTGCCGGCTGAAAAGCTCAGGTTCCCTTTGGGAAGCTCTTCGTTGTATGCGGGACGGGAAGGCCTTTGCTTGCAGGCTGTGGCCATTGCCAGGCTAGGACGGAGGAAACACCGCCTATCCCAGCACGCTTGTTAGCACGCATGGGAGAGAACTCACGCCCTGTTTCAGTCCCCTGCCAGCCATACATACACGTCAAGGACAGTGTTCCCAGAGATACCTTCCTGTAAATGGGAGAGAGGAAGTTTGACTGGGCAAAACTCAGCCTTGGCAGGCCGTCTGAACAGCTTACTCCCTTGACGGCTTTGGAGCAGAGAGCATCACGCAGCGTTCCGTGAAGCTCATGGTAGGCTGATTTTAGGGCTCTCGCCGACACTCCTCGGGCTCTAGCCCTCTCAACCTCTTCCGGCCCTTACTGGCCTTCTCTGACACACCTCGGCGAGTACAGAGCTTAGGGCGACACATTCCGTTTACGATGGGCAGCAGGAATTCACAGCAGTGTGTCAAGCCCTCCGGCCTTCTCTCCTTCGGCACGCAGAGGTTTTGCACTTCTTGCAAACACCTCAGCGGAGAGCCCAAAGTATTCCTGATCTCTTCAACAATGTAGTGCTGCACTAGACTTCAAATATGTCTTCGCTGCGAGATACATTAGAGCGTGTAGTCGTTGCTTCTGAAGGTGAGGAACGCTTCCCTAATGGGCTTTCAGGGAGAAACCTGCTGCGAGTGGCCGTCTGCAAGCCCTTGCGATCACATTCGTCAGCGGCGGTGGTGGCAGTCAAGTTCTGACAGCAAATGGAAATATCAGCTCTCCATGTTTACGAAACGCACCCCTCCGTGTGTCAAAGGCAAAAGTCTACCTTTCCTTCAGAGTCCTAAACCCTGTGAGACAAACATGGTGCGGGTGGCTCCATTCAAAGTGTTTCTCAGGATACCGGGGGAAACTTCCCATGCTAAGAGGGACGAATAGGCTCTGTTTCCTGTCCGGTCAAGTCCATTTCCAGGAACACATCAGAGTCCTTGGTAAAGCGCGTTGTGTGAATGGGCAGAGGAAGAAAGCACTCAGTGCTGGAGAAGGTTAGCTGGCTGACATTGCAGGCACAGTACGCAGCACTCTGTACTTTCACCTTGCCTGTGGCAAATGCATACATACTCTGATGAGGAAGAGACAAGCGGTGCAGGTCCTCTACTGGCTTTCCCACTTATTTGTAGATGACAACAGAGAAGCTTGCCCATGGAACTTGAGACCGGCTTATGTGCAAGTCTACCCAAAATGGAAGAGCCGTTTCCTCCTGCCCCCAGGGACACGTTCCGTACTTTGCCTGGGCAGAGGCTGTGAGGCTTTGTTGATCCAGCTCGTGGGAAACGGATATATAAATTCTGTGAGGAACGAGGATTTCCTTCCCTGCAGCAGCGCCTGTGCTTCCACGTTGCCTTTGGCACACGGTGCTCGAGCGGCGCTCTCAATGAACTGGAAAGAGCCAAATGACAGGAATGTTAATCACGACGCTTCATGCACCACCCTCACCCTTCACATACATCTTCCCGTCAGAGAAATATCCCTGAAGGGTAGTCGAGTCTTAGGGGGAGAAACAAGTGCCCGCAAACTTAGGGTGAAATGCAGGTTTCACTCTGCCGTCTGAAAAATCTTGCCCTGCACGTGACTGAGATCACGGCGTGTTAGATCCGTACCCAATCGCACATACAATTCCGCTGGTGGGCACACAGAGCTCCGGCAGAGCTCGAAGTTCCCAGAGCACGTGCAATACTCCTGGTGGCTGCAACAAGCAATGTCGTACACAGCACACTTCGACCTTGACTTCCTTTCAAGGAAAGGCCGCAGGGCAGGGTCATTGAATCGAGAGAGGGAAACACTTGGCTGCATTCCTCAGGTGAGACACAGGTCAAACTGTGCCGGCTGAAAAGCTCAGGTTCCCTTTGGGAAGCTCTTCGTTGTATGCGGGACGGGAAGGCCTTTGCTTGCAGGCTGTGGCCATTGCCAGGCTAGGACGGAGGAAACACCGCCTATCCCAGCACGCTTGTTAGCACGCATGGGAGAGAACTCACGCCCTGTTTCAGTCCCCTGCCAGCCATACATACACGTCAAGGACAGTGTTCCCAGAGATACCTTCCTGTAAATGGGAGAGAGGAAGTTTGACTGGGCAAAACTCAGCCTTGGCAGGCCGTCTGAACAGCTTACTCCCTTGACGGCTTTGGAGCAGAGAGCATCACGCAGCGTTCCGTGAAGCTCATGGTAGGCTGATTTTAGGGCTCTCGCCGACACTCCTCGGGCTCTAGCCCTCTCAACCTCTTCCGGCCCTTACTGGCCTTCTCTGACACACCTCGGCGAGTACAGAGCTTAGGGCGACACATTCCGTTTACGATGGGCAGCAGGAATTCACAGCAGTGTGTCAAGCCCTCCGGCCTTCTCTCCTTCGGCACGCAGAGGTTTTGCACTTCTTGCAAACACCTCAGCGGAGAGCCCAAAGTATTCCTGATCTCTTCAACAATGTAGTGCTGCACTAGACTTCAAATATGTCTTCGCTGCGAGATACATTAGAGCGTGTAGTCGTTGCTTCTGAAGGTGAGGAACGCTTCCCTAATGGGCTTTCAGGGAGAAACCTGCTGCGAGTGGCCGTCTGCAAGCCCTTGCGATCACATTCGTCAGCGGCGGTGGTGGCAGTCAAGTTCTGACAGCAAATGGAAATATCAGCTCTCCATGTTTACGAAACGCACCCCTCCGTGTGTCAAAGGCAAAAGTCTACCTTTCCTTCAGAGTCCTAAACCCTGTGAGACAAACATGGTGCGGGTGGCTCCATTCAAAGTGTTTCTCAGGATACCGGGGGAAACTTCCCATGCTAAGAGGGACGAATAGGCTCTGTTTCCTGTCCGGTCAAGTCCATTTCCAGGAACACATCAGAGTCCTTGGTAAAGCGCGTTGTGTGAATGGGCAGAGGAAGAAAGCACTCAGTGCTGGAGAAGGTTAGCTGGCTGACATTGCAGGCACAGTACGCAGCACTCTGTACTTTCACCTTGCCTGTGGCAAATGCATACATACTCTGATGAGGAAGAGACAAGCGGTGCAGGTCCTCTACTGGCTTTCCCACTTATTTGTAGATGACAACAGAGAAGCTTGCCCATGGAACTTGAGACCGGCTTATGTGCAAGTCTACCCAAAATGGAAGAGCCGTTTCCTCCTGCCCCCAGGGACACGTTCCGTACTTTGCCTGGGCAGAGGCTGTGAGGCTTTGTTGATCCAGCTCGTGGGAAACGGATATATAAATTCTGTGAGGAACGAGGATTTCCTTCCCTGCAGCAGCGCCTGTGCTTCCACGTTGCCTTTGGCACACGGTGCTCGAGCGGCGCTCTCAATGAACTGGAAAGAGCCAAATGACAGGAATGTTAATCACGACGCTTCATGCACCACCCTCACCCTTCACATACATCTTCCCGTCAGAGAAATATCCCTGAAGGGTAGTCGAGTCTTAGGGGGAGAAACAAGTGCCCGCAAACTTAGGGTGAAATGCAGGTTTCACTCTGCCGTCTGAAAAATCTTGCCCTGCACGTGACTGAGATCACGGCGTGTTAGATCCGTACCCAATCGCACATACAATTCCGCTGGTGGGCACACAGAGCTCCGGCAGAGCTCGAAGTTCCCAGAGCACGTGCAATACTCCTGGTGCCTGCAACAAGCAATGTCGTACACAGCACACTTCGACCTTGACTTCCTTTCAAGGAAAGGCCGCAGGGCAGGGTCATTGAATCGAGAGAGGGAAACACTTGGCTGCATTCCTCAGGTGAGACACAGGTCAAACTGTGCCGGCTGAAAAGCTCAGGTTCCCTTTGGGAAGCTCTTCGTTGTATGCGGGACGGGAAGGCCTTTGCTTGCAGGCTGTGGCCATTGCCAGGCTAGGACGGAGGAAACACCGCCTATCCCAGCACGCTTGTTAGCACACATGGGAGAGAACTCACGCCCTGTTTCAGTCCCCTGCCAGCCATACATACACGTCAAGGACAGTGTTCCCAGAGATACCTTCCTGTAAATGGGAGAGAGGAAGTTTGACTGGGCAAAACTCAGCCTTGGCAGGCCGTCTGAACAGCTTACTCCCTTGACGGCTTTGGAGCAGAGAGCATCACGCAGCGTTCCGTGAAGCTCATGGTAGGCTGATTTTAGGGCTCTCGCCGACACTCCTCGGGCTCTAGCCCTCTCAACCTCTTCCGGCCCTTACTGGCCTTCTCTGACACACCTCGGCGAGTACAGAGCTTAGGGCGACACATTCCGTTTACGATGGGCAGCAGGAATTCACAGCAGTGTGTCAAGCCCTCCGGCCTTCTCTCCTTCGGCACGCAGAGGTTTTGCACTTCTTGCAAACACCTCAGCGGAGAGCCCAAAGTATTCCTGATCTCTTCAACAATGTAGTGCTGCACTAGACTTCAAATATGTCTTCGCTGCGAGATACATTAGAGCGTGTAGTCGTTGCTTCTGAAGGTGAGGAACGCTTCCCTAATGGGCTTTCAGGGAGAAACCTGCTGCGAGTGGCCGTCTGCAAGCCCTTGCGATCACATTCGTCAGCGGCGGTGGTGGCAGTCAAGTTCTGACAGCAAATGGAAATATCAGCTCTCCATGTTTACGAAACGCACCCCTCCGTGTGTCAAAGGCAAAAGTCTACCTTTCCTTCAGAGTCCTAAACCCTGTGAGACAAACATGGTGCGGGTGGCTCCATTCAAAGTGTTTCTCAGGATACCGGGGGAAACTTCCCATGCTAAGAGGGACGAATAGGCTCTGTTTCCTGTCCGGTCAAGTCCATTTCCAGGAACACATCAGAGTCCTTGGTAAAGCGCGTTGTGTGAATGGGCAGAGGAAGAAAGCACTCAGTGCTGGAGAAGGTTAGCTGGCTGACATTGCAGGCACAGTACGCAGCACTCTGTACTTTCACCTTGCCTGTGGCAAATGCATACATACTCTGATGAGGAAGAGACAAGCGGTGCAGGTCCTCTACTGGCTTTCCCACTTATTTGTAGATGACAACAGAGAAGCTTGCCCATGGAACTTGAGACCGGCTTATGTGCAAGTCTACCCAAAATGGAAGAGCCGTTTCCTCCTGCCCCCAGGGACACGTTCCGTACTTTGCCTGGGCAGAGGCTGGGAGGCTTTGTTGATCCAGCTCGTGGGAAACGGATATATAAATTCTGTGAGGAACGAGGATTTCCTTCCCTGCAGCAGCGCCTGTGCTTCCACGTTGCCTTTGGCACACGGTGCTCGAGCGGCGCTCTCAATGAACTGGAAAGAGCCAAATGACAGGAATGTTAATCACGACGCTTCATGCACCACCCTCACCCTTCACATACATCTTCCCGTCAGAGAAATATCCCTGAAGGGTAGTCGAGTCTTAGGGGGAGAAACAAGTGCCCGCAAACTTAGGGTGAAATGCAGGTTTCACTCTGCCGTCTGAAAAATCTTGCCCTGCACGTGACTGAGATCACGGCGTGTTAGATCCGTACCCAATCGCACATACAATTCCGCTGGTGGGCACACAGAGCTCCGGCAGAGCTCGAAGTTCCCAGAGCACGTGCAATACTCCTGGTGCCTGCAACAAGCAATGTCGTACACAGCACACTTCGACCTTGACTTCCTTTCAAGGAAAGGCCGCAGGGCAGGGTCATTGAATCGAGAGAGGGAAACACTTGGCTGCATTCCTCAGGTGAGACACAGGTCAAACTGTGCCGGCTGAAAAGCTCAGGTTCCCTTTGGGAAGCTCTTCGTTGTATGCGGGACGGGAAGGCCTTTGCTTGCAGGCTGTGGCCATTGCCAGGCTAGGACGGAGGAAACACCGCCTATCCCAGCACGCTTGTTAGCACGCATGGGAGAGAACTCACGCCCTGTTTCAGTCCCCTGCCAGCCATACATACACGTCAAGGACAGTGTTCCCAGAGATACCTTCCTGTAAATGGGAGAGAGGAAGTTTGACTGGGCAAAACTCAGCCTTGGCAGGCCGTCTGAACAGCTTACTCCCTTGACGGCTTTGGAGCAGAGAGCATCACGCAGCGTTCCGTGAAGCTCATGGTAGGCTGATTTTAGGGCTCTCGCCGACACTCCTCGGGCTCTAGCCCTCTCAACCTCTTCCGGCCCTTACTGGCCTTCTCTGACACACCTCGGCGAGTACAGAGCTTAGGGCGACACATTCCGTTTACGATGGGCAGCAGGAATTCACAGCAGTGTGTCAAGCCCTCCGGCCTTCTCTCCTTCGGCACGCAGAGGTTTTGCACTTCTTGCAAACACCTCAGCGGAGAGCCCAAAGTATTCCTGATCTCTTCAACAATGTAGTGCTGCACTAGACTTCAAATATGTCTTCGCTGCGAGATACATTAGAGCGTGTAGTCGTTGCTTCTGAAGGTGAGGAACGCTTCCCTAATGGGCTTTCAGGGAGAAACCTGCTGCGAGTGGCCGTCTGCAAGCCCTTGCGATCACATTCGTCAGCGGCGGTGGTGGCAGTCAAGTTCTGACAGCAAATGGAAATATCAGCTCTCCATGTTTACGAAACGCACCCCTCCGTGTGTCAAAGGCAAAAGTCTACCTTTCCTTCAGAGTCCTAAACCCTGTGAGACAAACATGGTGCGGGTGGCTCCATTCAAAGTGTTTCTCAGGATACCGGGGGAAACTTCCCATGCTAAGAGGGACGAATAGGCTCTGTTTCCTGTCCGGTCAAGTCCATTTCCAGGAACACATCAGAGTCCTTGGTAAAGCGCGTTGTGTGAATGGGCAGAGGAAGAAAGCACTCAGTGCTGGAGAAGGTTAGCTGGCTGACATTGCAGGCACAGTACGCAGCACTCTGTACTTTCACCTTGCCTGTGGCAAATGCATACATACTCTGATGAGGAAGAGACAAGCGGTGCAGGTCCTCTACTGGCTTTCCCACTTATTTGTAGATGACAACAGAGAAGCTTGCCCATGGAACTTGAGACCGGCTTATGTGCAAGTCTACCCAAAATGGAAGAGCCGTTTCCTCCTGCCCCCAGGGACACGTTCCGTACTTTGCCTGGGCAGAGGCTGTGAGGCTTTGTTGATCCAGCTCGTGGGAAACGGATATATAAATTCTGTGAGGAACGAGGATTTCCTTCCCTGCAGCAGCGCCTGTGCTTCCACGTTGCCTTTGGCACACGGTGCTCGAGCGGCGCTCTCAATGAACTGGAAAGAGCCAAATGACAGGAATGTTAATCACGACGCTTCATGCACCACCCTCACCCTTCACATACATCTTCCCGTCAGAGAAATATCCCTGAAGGGTAGTCGAGTCTTAGGGGGAGAAACAAGTGCCCGCAAACTTAGGGTGAAATGCAGGTTTCACTCTGCCGTCTGAAAAATCTTGCCCTGCACGTGACTGAGATCACGGCGTGTTAGATCCGTACCCAATCGCACATACAATTCCGCTGGTGGGCACACAGAGCTCCGGCAGAGCTCGAAGTTCCCAGAGCACGTGCAATACTCCTGGTGCCTGCAACAAGCAATGTCGTACACAGCACACTTCGACCTTGACTTCCTTTCAAGGAAAGGCCGCAGGGCAGGGTCATTGAATCGAGAGAGGGAAACACTTGGCTGCATTCCTCAGGTGAGACACAGGTCAAACTGTGCCGGCTGAAAAGCTCAGGTTCCCTTTGGGAAGCTCTTCGTTGTATGCGGGACGGGAAGGCCTTTGCTTGCAGGCTGTGGCCATTGCCAGGCTAGGACGGAGGAAACACCGCCTATCCCAGCACGCTTGTTAGCACGCATGGGAGAGAACTCACGCCCTGTTTCAGTCCCCTGCCAGCCATACATACACGTCAAGGACAGTGTTCCCAGAGATACCTTCCTGTAAATGGGAGAGAGGAAGTTTGACTGGGCAAAACTCAGCCTTGGCAGGCCGTCTGAACAGCTTACTCCCTTGACGGCTTTGGAGCAGAGAGCATCACGCAGCGTTCCGTGAAGCTCATGGTAGGCTGATTTTAGGGCTCTCGCCGACACTCCTCGGGCTCTAGCCCTCTCAACCTCTTCCGGCCCTTACTGGCCTTCTCTGACACACCTCGGCGAGTACAGAGCTTAGGGCGACACATTCCGTTTACGATGGGCAGCAGGAATTCACAGCAGTGTGTCAAGCCCTCCGGCCTTCTCTCCTTCGGCACGCAGAGGTTTTGCACTTCTTGCAAACACCTCAGCGGAGAGCCCAAAGTATTCCTGATCTCTTCAACAATGTAGTGCTGCACTAGACTTCAAATATGTCTTCGCTGCGAGATACATTAGAGCGTGTAGTCGTTGCTTCTGAAGGTGAGGAACGCTTCCCTAATGGGCTTTCAGGGAGAAACCTGCTGCGAGTGGCCGTCTGCAAGCCCTTGCGATCACATTCGTCAGCGGCGGTGGTGGCAGTCAAGTTCTGACAGCAAATGGAAATATCAGCTCTCCATGTTTACGAAACGCACCCCTCCGTGTGTCAAAGGCAAAAGTCTACCTTTCCTTCAGAGTCCTAAACCCTGTGAGACAAACATGGTGCGGGTGGCTCCATTCAAAGTGTTTCTCAGGATACCGGGGGAAACTTCCCATGCTAAGAGGGACGAATAGGCTCTGTTTCCTGTCCGGTCAAGTCCATTTCCAGGAACACATCAGAGTCCTTGGTAAAGCGCGTTGTGTGAATGGGCAGAGGAAGAAAGCACTCAGTGCTGGAGAAGGTTAGCTGGCTGACATTGCAGGCACAGTACGCAGCACTCTGTACTTTCACCTTGCCTGTGGCAAATGCATACACACTCTGATGAGGAAGAGACAAGCGGTGCAGGTCCTCTACTGGCTTTCCCACTTATTTGTAGATGACAACAGAGAAGCTTGCCCATGGAACTCGAGACCGGCTTATGTGCAAGTCTACCCAAAATGGAAGAGCCGTTTCCTCCTGCCCCCAGGGACACGTTCCGTACTTTGCCTGGGCAGAGGCTGTGAGGCTTTGTTGATCCAGCTCGTGGGAAACGGATATATAAATTCTGTGAGGAACGAGGATTTCCTTCCCTGCAGCAGCGCCTGTGCTTCCACGTTGCCTTTGGCACACGGTGCTCGAGCGGCGCTCTCAATGAACTGGAAAGAGCCAAATGACAGGAATGTTAATCACGACGCTTCATGCACCACCCTCACCCTTCACATACATCTTCCCCTCAGAGAAATATCCCTGAAGGGTAGTCGAGTCTTAGGGGGAGAAACAAGTGCCCGCAAACTTAGGGTGAAATGCAGGTTTCACTCTGCCGTCTGAAAAATCTTGCCCTGCACGTGACTGAGATCACGGCGTGTTAGATCCGTACCCAATCGCACATACAATTCTGCTGGTGGGCACACAGAGCTCCGGCAGAGCTCGAAGTTCCCAGAGCACGTGCAATACTCCTTGTGCCTGCAACAAGCAATGTGGTACACAGCACACTTCGACCTTGACTTCCTTTCAAGGAAAGGCCGCAGGGCAGGGTCATTGAATCGAGAGAGGGAAACACTTGGCTGCATTCCTCAGGTGAGACACAGGTCAAACTGTGCCGGCTGAAAAGCTCAGGTTCCCTTTGGGAAGCTCTTCGTTGTATGCGGGACGGGAAGGCCTTTGCTTGCAGGCTGTGGCCATTGCCAGGCTAGGACGGAGGAAACACCGCCTATCCCAGCACGCTTGTTAGCACGCATGGGAGAGAACTCACGCCCTGTTTCAGTCCCCTGCCAGCCATACATACACGTCAAGGACAGTGTTCCCAGAGATACCTTCCTGTAAATGGGAGAGAGGAAGTTTGACTGGGCAAAACTCAGCCTTGGCAGGCCGTCTGAACAGCTTACTCCCTTGACGGCTTTGGAGCAGAGAGCATCACGCAGCGTTCCGTGAAGCTCATGGTAGGCTGATTTTAGGGCTCTCGCCGACACTCCTCGGGCTCTAGCCCTCTCAACCTCTTCCGGCCCTTACTGGCCTTCTCTGACACACCTCGGCGAGTACAGAGCTTAGGGCGACACATTCCGTTTACGATGGGCAGCAGGAATTCACAGCAGTGTGTCAAGCCCTCCGGCCTTCTCTCCTTCGGCACGCAGAGGTTTTGCACTTCTTGCAAACACCTCAGCGGAGAGCCCAAAGTATTCCTGATCTCTTCAACAATGTAGTGCTGCACTAGACTTCAAATATGTCTTCGCTGCGAGATACATTAGAGCGTGTAGTCGTTGCTTCTGAAGGTGAGGAACGCTTCCCTAATGGGCTTTCAGGGAGAAACCTGCTGCGAGTGGCCGTCTGCAAGCCCTTGCGATCACATTCGTCAGCGGCGGTGGTGGCAGTCAAGTTCTGACAGCAAATGGAAATATCAGCTCTCCATGTTTACGAAACGCACCCCTCCGTGTGTCAAAGGCAAAAGTCTACCTTTCCTTCAGAGTCCTAAACCCTGTGAGACAAACATGGTGCGGGTGGCTCCATTCAAAGTGTTTCTCAGGATACCGGGGGAAACTTCCCATGCTAAGAGGGACGAATAGGCTCTGTTTCCTGTCCGGTCAAGTCCATTTCCAGGAACACATCAGAGTCCTTGGTAAAGCGCGTTGTGTGAATGGGCAGAGGAAGAAAGCACTCAGTGCTGGAGAAGGTTAGCTGGCTGACATTGCAGGCACAGTACGCAGCACTCTGTACTTTCACCTTGCCTGTGGCAAATGCATACACACTCTGATGAGGAAGAGACAAGCGGTGCAGGTCCTCTACTGGCTTTCCCACTTATTTGTAGATGACAACAGAGAAGCTTGCCCATGGAACTTGAGACCGGCTTATGTGCAAGTCTACCCAAAATGGAAGAGCCGTTTCCTCCTGCCCCCAGGGACACGTTCCGTACTTTGCCTGGGCAGAGGCTGTGAGGCTTTGTTGATCCAGCTCGTGGGAAACGGATATATAAATTCTGTGAGGAACGAGGATTTCCTTCCCTGCAGCAGCGCCTGTGCTTCCACGTTGCCTTTGGCACACGGTGCTCGAGCGGCGCTCTCAATGAACTGGAAAGAGCCAAATGACAGGAATGTTAATCACGACGCTTCATGCACCACCCTCACCCTTCACATACATCTTCCCCTCAGAGAAATATCCCTGAAGGGTAGTCGAGTCTTAGGGGGAGAAACAAGTGCCCGCAAACTTAGGGTGAAATGCAGGTTTCACTCTGCCGTCTGAAAAATCTTGCCCTGCACGTGACTGAGATCACGGCGTGTTAGATCCGTACCCAATCGCACATACAATTCCGCTGGTGGGCACACAGAGCTCCGGCAGAGCTCGAAGTTCCCAGAGCACGTGCAATACTCCTGGTGGCTGCAACAAGCAATGTCGTACACAGCACACTTCGACCTTGACTTCCTTTCAAGGAAAGGCCGCAGGGCAGGGTCATTGAATCGAGAGAGGGAAACACTTGGCTGCATTCCTCAGGTGAGACACAGGTCAAACTGTGCCGGCTGAAAAGCTCAGGTTCCCTTTGGGAAGCTCTTCGTTGTATGCGGGACGGGAAGGCCTTTGCTTGCAGGCTGTGGCCATTGCCAGGCTAGGACGGAGGAAACACCGCCTATCCCAGCACGCTTGTTAGCACGCATGGGAGAGAACTCACGCCCTGTTTCAGTCCCCTGCCAGCCATACATACACGTCAAGGACAGTGTTCCCAGAGATACCTTCCTGTAAATGGGAGAGAGGAAGTTTGACTGGGCAAAACTCAGCCTTGGCAGGCCGTCTGAACAGCTTACTCCCTTGACGGCTTTGGAGCAGAGAGCATCACGCAGCGTTCCGTGAAGCTCATGGTAGGCTGATTTTAGGGCTCTCGCCGACACTCCTCGGGCTCTAGCCCTCTCAACCTCTTCCGGCCCTTACTGGCCTTCTCTGACACACCTCGGCGAGTACAGAGCTTAGGGCGACACATTCCGTTTACGATGGGCAGCAGGAATTCACAGCAGTGTGTCAAGCCCTCCGGCCTTCTCTCCTTCGGCACGCAGAGCTTTTGCACTTCTTGCAAACACCTCAGCGGAGAGCCCAAAGTATTCCTGATCTCTTCAACAATGTAGTGCTGCACTAGACTTCAAATATGTCTTCGCTGCGAGATACATTAGAGCGTGTAGTCGTTGCTTCTGAAGGTGAGGAACGCTTCCCTAATGGGCTTTCAGGGAGAAACCTGCTGCGAGTGGCCGTCTGCAAGCCCTTGCGATCACATTCGTCAGCGGCGGTGGTGGCAGTCAAGTTCTGACAGCAAATGGAAATATCAGCTCTCCATGTTTACGAAACGCACCCCTCCGTGTGTCAAAGGCAAAAGTCTACCTTTCCTTCAGAGTCCTAAACCCTGTGAGACAAACATGGTGCGGGTGGCTCCATTCAAAGTGTTTCTCAGGATACCGGGGGAAACTTCCCATGCTAAGAGGGACGAATAGGCTCTGTTTCCTGTCCGGTCAAGTCCATTTCCAGGAACACATCAGAGTCCTTGGTAAAGCGCGTTGTGTGAATGGGCAGAGGAAGAAAGCACTCAGTGCTGGAGAAGGTTAGCTGGCTGACATTGCAGGCACAGTACGCAGCACTCTGTACTTTCACCTTGCCTGTGGCAAATGCATACACACTCTGATGAGGAAGAGACAAGCGGTGCAGGTCCTCTACTGGCTTTCCCACTTATTTGTAGATGACAACAGAGAAGCTTGCCCATGGAACTTGAGACCGGCTTATGTGCAAGTCTACCCAAAATGGAAGAGCCGTTTCCTCCTGCCCCCAGGGACACGTTCCGTACTTTGCCTGGGCAGAGGCTGTGAGGCTTTGTTGATCCAGCTCGTGGGAAACGGATATATAAATTCTGTGAGGAACGAGGATTTCCTTCCCTGCAGCAGCGCCTGTGCTTCCACGTTGCCTTTGGCACACGGTGCTCGAGCGGCGCTCTCAATGAACTGGAAAGAGCCAAATGACAGGAATGTTAATCACGACGCTTCATGCACCACCCTCACCCTTCACATACATCTTCCCCTCAGAGAAATATCCCTGAAGGGTAGTCGAGTCTTAGGGGGAGAAACAAGTGCCCGCAAACTTAGGGTGAAATGCAGGTTTCACTCTGCCGTCTGAAAAATCTTGCCCTGCACGTGACTGAGATCACGGCGTGTTAGATCCGTACCCAATCGCACATACAATTCCGCTGGTGGGCACACAGAGCTCCGGCAGAGCTCGAAGTTCCCAGAGCACGTGCAATACTCCTGGTGGCTGCAACAAGCAATGTCGTACACAGCACACTTCGACCTTGACTTCCTTTCAAGGAAAGGCCGCAGGGCAGGGTCATTGAATCGAGAGAGGGAAACACTTGGCTGCATTCCTCAGGTGAGACACAGGTCAAACTGTGCCGGCTGAAAAGCTCAGGTTCCCTTTGGGAAGCTCTTCGTTGTATGCGGGACGGGAAGGCCTTTGCTTGCAGGCTGTGGCCATTGCCAGGCTAGGACGGAGGAAACACCGCCTATCCCAGCACGCTTGTTAGCACGCATGGGAGAGAACTCACGCCCTGTTTCAGTCCCCTGCCAGCCATACATACACGTCAAGGACAGTGTTCCCAGAGATACCTTCCTGTAAATGGGAGAGAGGAAGTTTGACTGGGCAAAACTCAGCCTTGGCAGGCCGTCTGAACAGCTTACTCCCTTGACGGCTTTGGAGCAGAGAGCATCACGCAGCGTTCCGTGAAGCTCATGGTAGGCTGATTTTAGGGCTCTCGCCGACACTCCTCGGGCTCTAGCCCTCTCAACCTCTTCCGGCCCTTACTGGCCTTCTCTGACACACCTCGGCGAGTACAGAGCTTAGGGCGACACATTCCGTTTACGATGGGCAGCAGGAATTCACAGCAGTGTGTCAAGCCCTCCGGCCTTCTCTCCTTCGGCACGCAGAGCTTTTGCACTTCTTGCAAACACCTCAGCGGAGAGCCCAAAGTATTCCTGATCTCTTCAACAATGTAGTGCTGCACTAGACTTCAAATATGTCTTCGCTGCGAGATACATTAGAGCGTGTAGTCGTTGCTTCTGAAGGTGAGGAACGCTTCCCTAATGGGCTTTCAGGGAGAAACCTGCTGCGAGTGGCCGTCTGCAAGCCCTTGCGATCACATTCGTCAGCGGCGGTGGTGGCAGTCAAGTTCTGACAGCAAATGGAAATATCAGCTCTCCATGTTTACGAAACGCACCCCTCCGTGTGTCAAAGGCAAAAGTCTACCTTTCCTTCAGAGTCCTAAACCCTGTGAGACAAACATGGTGCGGGTGGCTCCATTCAAAGTGTTTCTCAGGATACCGGGGGAAACTTCCCATGCTAAGAGGGACGAATAGGCTCTGTTTCCTGTCCGGTCAAGTCCATTTCCAGGAACACATCAGAGTCCTTGGTAAAGCGCGTTGTGTGAATGGGCAGAGGAAGAAAGCACTCAGTGCTGGAGAAGGTTAGCTGGCTGACATTGCAGGCACAGTACGCAGCACTCTGTACTTTCACCTTGCCTGTGGCAAATGCATACACACTCTGATGAGGAAGAGACAAGCGGTGCAGGTCCTCTACTGGCTTTCCCACTTATTTGTAGATGACAACAGAGAAGCTTGCCCATGGAACTTGAGACCGGCTTATGTGCAAGTCTACCCAAAATGGAAGAGCCGTTTCCTCCTGCCCCCAGGGACACGTTCCGTACTTTGCCTGGGCAGAGGCTGTGAGGCTTTGTTGATCCAGCTCGTGGGAAACGGATATATAAATTCTGTGAGGAACGAGGATTTCCTTCCCTGCAGCAGCGCCTGTGCTTCCACGTTGCCTTTGGCACACGGTGCTCGAGCGGCGCTCTCAATGAACTGGAAAGAGCCAAATGACAGGAATGTTAATCACGACGCTTCATGCACCACCCTCACCCTTCACATACATCTTCCCCTCAGAGAAATATCCCTGAAGGGTAGTCGAGTCTTAGGGGGAGAAACAAGTGCCCGCAAACTTAGGGTGAAATGCAGGTTTCACTCTGCCGTCTGAAAAATCTTGCCCTGCACGTGACTGAGATCACGGCGTGTTAGATCCGTACCCAATCGCACATACAATTCCGCTGGTGGGCACACAGAGCTCCGGCAGAGCTCGAAGTTCCCAGAGCACGTGCAATACTCCTGGTGGCTGCAACAAGCAATGTCGTACACAGCACACTTCGACCTTGACTTCCTTTCAAGGAAAGGCCGCAGGGCAGGGTCATTGAATCGAGAGAGGGAAACACTTGGCTGCATTCCTCAGGTGAGACACAGGTCAAACTGTGCCGGCTGAAAAGCTCAGGTTCCCTTTGGGAAGCTCTTCGTTGTATGCGGGACGGGAAGGCCTTTGCTTGCAGGCTGTGGCCATTGCCAGGCTAGGACGGAGGAAACACCGCCTATCCCAGCACGCTTGTTAGCACGCATGGGAGAGAACTCACGCCCTGTTTCAGTCCCCTGCCAGCCATACATACACGTCAAGGACAGTGTTCCCAGAGATACCTTCCTGTAAATGGGAGAGAGGAAGTTTGACTGGGCAAAACTCAGCCTTGGCAGGCCGTCTGAACAGCTTACTCCCTTGACGGCTTTGGAGCAGAGAGCATCACGCAGCGTTCCGTGAAGCTCATGGTAGGCTGATTTTAGGGCTCTCGCCGACACTCCTCGGGCTCTAGCCCTCTCAACCTCTTCCGGCCCTTACTGGCCTTCTCTGACACACCTCGGCGAGTACAGAGCTTAGGGCGACACATTCCGTTTACGATGGGCAGCAGGAATTCACAGCAGTGTGTCAAGCCCTCCGGCCTTCTCTCCTTCGGCACGCAGAGGTTTTGCACTTCTTGCAAACACCTCAGCGGAGAGCCCAAAGTATTCCTGATCTCTTCAACAATGTAGTGCTGCACTAGACTTCAAATATGTCTTCGCTGCGAGATACATTAGAGCGTGTAGTCGTTGCTTCTGAAGGTGAGGAACGCTTCCCTAATGGGCTTTCAGGGAGAAACCTGCTGCGAGTGGCCGTCTGCAAGCCCTTGCGATCACATTCGTCAGCGGCGGTGGTGGCAGTCAAGTTCTGACAGCAAATGGAAATATCAGCTCTCCATGTTTACGAAACGCACCCCTCCGTGTGTCAAAGGCAAAAGTCTACCTTTCCTTCAGAGTCCTAAACCCTGTGAGACAAACATGGTGCGGGTGGCTCCATTCAAAGTGTTTCTCAGGATACCGGGGGAAACTTCCCATGCTAAGAGGGACGAATAGGCTCTGTTTCCTGTCCGGTCAAGTCCATTTCCAGGAACACATCAGAGTCCTTGGTAAAGCGCGTTGTGTGAATGGGCAGAGGAAGAAAGCACTCAGTGCTGGAGAAGGTTAGCTGGCTGACATTGCAGGCACAGTACGCAGCACTCTGTACTTTCACCTTGCCTGTGGCAAATGCATACACACTCTGATGAGGAAGAGACAAGCGGTGCAGGTCCTCTACTGGCTTTCCCACTTATTTGTAGATGACAACAGAGAAGCTTGCCCATGGAACTTGAGACCGGCTTATGTGCAAGTCTACCCAAAATGGAAGAGCCGTTTCCTCCTGCCCCCAGGGACACGTTCCGTACTTTGCCTGGGCAGAGGCTGTGAGGCTTTGTTGATCCAGCTCGTGGGAAACGGATATATAAATTCTGTGAGGAACGAGGATTTCCTTCCCTGCAGCAGCGCCTGTGCTTCCACGTTGCCTTTGGCACACGGTGCTCGAGCGGCGCTCTCAATGAACTGGAAAGAGCCAAATGACAGGAATGTTAATCACGACGCTTCATGCACCACCCTCACCCTTCACATACATCTTCCCGTCAGAGAAATATCTCTGACGGGTAGTCGAGTCTTAGGGGGAGAAACAAGTGCCCGCAAACTTAGGGTGAAATGCAGGTTTCACTCTGCCGTCTGAAAAATCTTGCCCTGCACGTGACTGAGATCACGGCGTGTTAGATCCGTACCCAATCGCACATACAATTCTGCTGGTGGGCACACAGAGCTCCGGCAGAGCTCGAAGTTCCCAGAGCACGTGCAATACTCCTTGTGCCTGCAACAAGCAATGTGGTACACAGCACACTTCGACCTTGACTTCCTTTCAAGGAAAGGCCGCAGGGCAGGGTCATTGAATCGAGAGAGGGAAACACTTGGCTGCATTCCTCAGGTGAGACACAGGTCAAACTGTGCCGGCTGAAAAGCTCAGGTTCCCTTTGGGAAGCTCTTCGTTGTATGCGGGACGGGAAGGCCTTTGCTTGCAGGCTGTGGCCATTGCCAGGCTAGGACGGAGGAAACACCGCCTATCCCAGCACGCTTGTTAGCACGCATGGGAGAGAACTCACGCCCTGTTTCAGTCCCCTGCCAGCCATACATACACGTCAAGGACAGTGTTCCCAGAGATACCTTCCTGTAAATGGGAGAGAGGAAGTTTGACTGGGCAAAACTCAGCCTTGGCAGGCCGTCTGAACAGCTTACTCCCTTGACGGCTTTGGAGCAGAGAGCATCACGCAGCGTTCCGTGAAGCTCATGGTAGGCTGATTTTAGGGCTCTCGCCGACACTCCTCGGGCTCTAGCCCTCTCAACCTCTTCCGGCCCTTACTGGCCTTCTCTGACACACCTCGGCGAGTACAGAGCTTAGGGCGACACATTCCGTTTACGATGGGCAGCAGGAATTCACAGCAGTGTGTCAAGCCCTCCGGCCTTCTCTCCTTCGGCACGCAGAGGTTTTGCACTTCTTGCAAACACCTCAGCGGAGAGCCCAAAGTATTCCTGATCTCTTCAACAATGTAGTGCTGCACTAGACTTCAAATATGTCTTCGCTGCGAGATACATTAGAGCGTGTAGTCGTTGCTTCTGAAGGTGAGGAACGCTTCCCTAATGGGCTTTCAGGGAGAAACCTGCTGCGAGTGGCCGTCTGCAAGCCCTTGCGATCACATTCGTCAGCGGCGGTGGTGGCAGTCAAGTTCTGACAGCAAATGGAAATATCAGCTCTCCATGTTTACGAAACGCACCCCTCCGTGTGTCAAAGGCAAAAGTCTACCTTTCCTTCAGAGTCCTAAACCCTGTGAGACAAACATGGTGCGGGTGGCTCCATTCAAAGTGTTTCTCAGGATACCGGGGGAAACTTCCCATGCTAAGAGGGACGAATAGGCTCTGTTTCCTGTCCGGTCAAGTCCATTTCCAGGAACACATCAGAGTCCTTGGTAAAGCGCGTTGTGTGAATGGGCAGAGGAAGAAAGCACTCAGTGCTGGAGAAGGTTAGCTGGCTGACATTGCAGGCACAGTACGCAGCACTCTGTACTTTCACCTTGCCTGTGGCAAATGCATACACACTCTGATGAGGAAGAGACAAGCGGTGCAGGTCCTCTACTGGCTTTCCCACTTATTTGTAGATGACAACAGAGAAGCTTGCCCATGGAACTTGAGACCGGCTTATGTGCAAGTCTACCCAAAATGGAAGAGCCGTTTCCTCCTGCCCCCAGGGACACGTTCCGTACTTTGCCTGGGCAGAGGCTGTGAGGCTTTGTTGATCCAGCTCGTGGGAAACGGATATATAAATTCTGTGAGGAACGAGGATTTCCTTCCCTGCAGCAGCGCCTGTGCTTCCACGTTGCCTTTGGCACACGGTGCTCGAGCGGCGCTCTCAATGAACTGGAAAGAGCCAAATGACAGGAATGTTAATCACGACGCTGCATGCACCACCCTCACCCTTCACATACATCTTCCCGTCAGAGAAATATCCCTGAAGGGTAGTCGAGTCTTAGGGGGAGAAACAAGTGCCCGCAAACTTAGGGTGAAATGCAGGTTTCACTCTGCCGTCTGAAAAATCTTGCCCTGCACGTGACTGAGATCACGGCGTGTTAGATCCGTACCCAATCGCACATACAATTCCGCTGGTGGGCACACAGAGCTCCGGCAGAGCTCGAAGTTCCCAGAGCACGTGCAATACTCCTTGTGCCTGCAACAAGCAATGTCGTACACAGCACACTTGGACCTTGACTTCCTTTCAAGGAAAGGCCGCAGGGCAGGGTCATTGAATCGAGAGAGGGAAACACTTGGCTGCATTCCTCAGGTGAGACACAGGTCAAACTGTGCCGGCTGAAAAGCTCAGGTTCCCTTTGGGAAGCTCTTCGTTGTATGCGGGACGGGAAGGCCTTTGCTTGCAGGCTGTGGCCATTGCCAGGCTAGGACGGAGGAAACACCGCCTATCCCAGCACGCTTGTTAGCACGCATGGGAGAGAACTCACGCCCTGTTTCAGTCCCCTGCCAGCCATACATACACGTCAAGGACAGTGTTCCCAGAGATACCTTCCTGTAAATGGGAGAGAGGAAGTTTGACTGGGCAAAACTCAGCCTTGGCAGGCCGTCTGAACAGCTTACTCCCTTGACGGCTTTGGAGCAGAGAGCATCACGCAGCGTTCCGTGAAGCTCATGGTAGGCTGATTTTAGGGCTCTCGCCGACACTCCTCGGGCTCTAGCCCTCTCAACCTCTTCCGGCCCTTACTGGCCTTCTCTGACACACCTCGGCGAGTACAGAGCTTAGGGCGACACATTCCGTTTACGATGGGCAGCAGGAATTCACAGCAGTGTGTCAAGCCCTCCGGCCTTCTCTCCTTCGGCACGCAGAGGTTTTGCACTTCTTGCAAACACCTCAGCGGAGAGCCCAAAGTATTCCTGATCTCTTCAACAATGTAGTGCTGCACTAGACTTCAAATATGTCTTCGCTGCGAGATACATTAGAGCGTGTAGTCGTTGCTTCTGAAGGTGAGGAACGCTTCCCTAATGGGCTTTCAGGGAGAAACCTGCTGCGAGTGGCCGTCTGCAAGCCCTTGCGATCACATTCGTCAGCGGCGGTGGTGGCAGTCAAGTTCTGACAGCAAATGGAAATATCAGCTCTCCATGTTTACGAAACGCACCCCTCCGTGTGTCAAAGGCAAAAGTCTACCTTTCCTTCAGAGTCCTAAACCCTGTGAGACAAACATGGTGCGGGTGGCTCCATTCAAAGTGTTTCTCAGGATACCGGGGGAAACTTCCCATGCTAAGAGGGACGAATAGGCTCTGTTTCCTGTCCGGTCAAGTCCATTTCCAGGAACACATCAGAGTCCTTGGTAAAGCGCGTTGTGTGAATGGGCAGAGGAAGAAAGCACTCAGTGCTGGAGAAGGTTAGCTGGCTGACATTGCAGGCACAGTACGCAGCACTCTGTACTTTCACCTTGCCTGTGGCAAATGCATACACACTCTGATGAGGAAGAGACAAGCGGTGCAGGTCCTCTACTGGCTTTCCCACTTATTTGTAGATGACAACAGAGAAGCTTGCCCATGGAACTTGAGACCGGCTTATGTGCAAGTCTACCCAAAATGGAAGAGCCGTTTCCTCCTGCCCCCAGGGACACGTTCCGTACTTTGCCTGGGCAGAGGCTGTGAGGCTTTGTTGATCCAGCTCGTGGGAAACGGATATATAAATTCTGTGAGGAACGAGGATTTCCTTCCCTGCAGCAGCGCCTGTGCTTCCACGTTGCCTTTGGCACACGGTGCTCGAGCGGCGCTCTCAATGAACTGGAAAGAGCCAAATGACAGGAATGTTAATCACGACGCTTCATGCACCACCCTCACCCTTCACATACATCTTCCCGTCAGAGAAATATCCCTGAAGGGTAGTCGAGTCTTAGGGGGAGAAACAAGTGCCCGCAAACTTAGGGTGAAATGCAGGTTTCACTCTGCCGTCTGAAAAATCTTGCCCTGCACGTGACTGAGATCACGGCGTGTTAGATCCGTACCCAATCGCACATACAATTCCGCTGGTGGGCACACAGAGCTCCGGCAGAGCTCGAAGTTCCCAGAGCACGTGCAATACTCCTTGTGCCTGCAACAAGCAATGTCGTACACAGCACACTTGGACCTTGACTTCCTTTCAAGGAAAGGCCGCAGGGCAGGGTCATTGAATCGAGAGAGGGAAACACTTGGCTGCATTCCTCAGGTGAGACACAGGTCAAACTGTGCCGGCTGAAAAGCTCAGGTTCCCTTTGGGAAGCTCTTCGTTGTATGCGGGACGGGAAGGCCTTTGCTTGCAGGCTGTGGCCATTGCCAGGCTAGGACGGAGGAAACACCGCCTATCCCAGCACGCTTGTTAGCACGCATGGGAGAGAACTCACGCCCTGTTTCAGTCCCCTGCCAGCCATACATACACGTCAAGGACAGTGTTCCCAGAGATACCTTCCTGTAAATGGGAGAGAGGAAGTTTGACTGGGCAAAACTCAGCCTTGGCAGGCCGTCTGAACAGCTTACTCCCTTGACGGCTTTGGAGCAGAGAGCATCACGCAGTGTTCCGTGAAGCTCATGGTAGGCTGATTTTAGGGCTCTCGCCGACACTCCTCGGGCTCTAGCCCTCTCAACCTCTTCCGGCCCTTACTGGCCTTCTCTGACACACCTCGGCGAGTACAGAGCTTAGGGCGACACATTCCGTTTACGATGGGCAGCAGGAATTCACAGCAGTGTGTCAAGCCCTCCGGCCTTCTCTCCTTCGGCACGCAGAGGTTTTGCACTTCTTGCAAACACCTCAGCGGAGAGCCCAAAGTATTCCTGATCTCTTCAACAATGTAGTGCTGCACTAGACTTCAAATATGTCTTCGCTGCGAGATACATTAGAGCGTGTAGTCGTTGCTTCTGAAGGTGAGGAACGCTTCCCTAATGGGCTTTCAGGGAGAAACCTGCTGCGAGTGGCCGTCTGCAAGCCCTTGCGATCACATTCGTCAGCGGCGGTGGTGGCAGTCAAGTTCTGACAGCAAATGGAAATATCAGCTCTCCATGTTTACGAAACGCACCCCTCCGTGTGTCAAAGGCAAAAGTCTACCTTTCCTTCAGAGTCCTAAACCCTGTGAGACAAACATGGTGCGGGTGGCTCCATTCAAAGTGTTTCTCAGGATACCGGGGGAAACTTCCCATGCTAAGAGGGACGAATAGGCTCTGTTTCCTGTCCGGTCAAGTCCATTTCCAGGAACACATCAGAGTCCTTGGTAAAGCGCGTTGTGTGAATGGGCAGAGGAAGAAAGCACTCAGTGCTGGAGAAGGTTAGCTGGCTGACATTGCAGGCACAGTACGCAGCACTCTGTACTTTCACCTTGCCTGTGGCAAATGCATACACACTCTGATGAGGAAGAGACAAGCGGTGCAGGTCCTCTACTGGCTTTCCCACTTATTTGTAGATGACAACAGAGAAGCTTGCCCATGGAACTTGAGACCGGCTTATGTGCAAGTCTACCCAAAATGGAAGAGCCGTTTCCTCCTGCCCCCAGGGACACGTTCCGTACTTTGCCTGGGCAGAGGCTGTGAGGCTTTGTTGATCCAGCTCGTGGGAAACGGATATATAAATTCTGTGAGGAACGAGGATTTCCTTCCCTGCAGCAGCGCCTGTGCTTCCACGTTGCCTTTGGCACACGGTGCTCGAGCGGCGCTCTCAATGAACTGGAAAGAGCCAAATGACAGGAATGTTAATCACGACGCTTCATGCACCACCCTCACCCTTCACATACATCTTCCCGTCAGAGAAATATCCCTGAAGGGTAGTCGAGTCTTAGGGGGAGAAACAAGTGCCCGCAAACTTAGGGTGAAATGCAGGTTTCACTCTGCCATCTGAAAAATCTTGCCCTGCACGTGACTGAGATCACGGCGTGTTAGATCCGTACCCAATCGCACATACAATTCCGCTGGTGGGCACACAGAGCTCCGGCAGAGCTCGAAGTTCCCAGAGCACGTGCAATACTCCTGGTGGCTGCAACAAGCAATGTCGTACACAGCACACTTCGACCTTGACTTCATTTCAAGGAAAGGCCGCAGGGCAGGGTCATTGAATCGAGAGAGGGAAACACTTGGCTGCATTCCTCAGGTGAGACACAGGTCAAACTGTGCCGGCTGAAAAGCTCAGGTTCCCTTTGGGAAGCTCTTCGTTGTATGCGGGACGGGAAGGCCTTTGCTTGCAGGCTGTGGCCATTGCCAGGCTAGGACGGAGGAAACACCGCCTATCCCAGCACGCTTGTTAGCACGCATGGGAGAGAACTCACGCCCTGTTTCAGTCCCCTGCCAGCCATACATACACGTCAAGGACAGTGTTCCCAGAGATACCTTCCTGTAAATGGGAGAGAGGAAGTTTGACTGGGCAAAACTCAGCCTTGGCAGGCCGTCTGAACAGCTTACTCCCTTGACGGCTTTGGAGCAGAGAGCATCACGCAGCGTTCCGTGAAGCTCATGGTAGGCTGATTTTAGGGCTCTCGCCGACACTCCTCGGGCTCTAGCCCTCTCAACCTCTTCCGGCCCTTACTGGCCTTCTCTGACACACCTCGGCGAGTACAGAGCTTAGGGCGACACATTCCGTTTACGATGGGCAGCAGGAATTCACAGCAGTGTGTCAAGCCCTCCGGCCTTCTCTCCTTCGGCACGCAGAGGTTTTGCACTTCTTGCAAACACCTCAGCGGAGAGCCCAAAGTATTCCTGATCTCTTCAACAATGTAGTGCTGCACTAGACTTCAAATATGTCTTCGCTGCGAGATACATTAGAGCGTGTAGTCGTTGCTTCTGAAGGTGAGGAACGCTTCCCTAATGGGCTTTCAGGGAGAAACCTGCTGCGAGTGGCCGTCTGCAAGCCCTTGCGATCACATTCGTCAGCGGCGGTGGTGGCAGTCAAGTTCTGACAGCAAATGGAAATATCAGCTCTCCATGTTTACGAAACGCACCCCTCCGTGTGTCAAAGGCAAAAGTCTACCTTTCCTTCAGAGTCCTAAACCCTGTGAGACAAACATGGTGCGGGTGGCTCCATTCAAAGTGTTTCTCAGGATACCGGGGGAAACTTCCCATGCTAAGAGGGACGAATAGGCTCTGTTTCCTGTCCGGTCAAGTCCATTTCCAGGAACACATCAGAGTCCTTGGTAAAGCGCGTTGTGTGAATGGGCAGAGGAAGAAAGCACTCAGTGCTGGAGAAGGTTAGCTGGCTGACATTGCAGGCACAGTACGCAGCACTCTGTACTTTCACCTTGCCTGTGGCAAATGCATACACACTCTGATGAGGAAGAGACAAGCGGTGCAGGTCCTCTACTGGCTTTCCCACTTATTTGTAGATGACAACAGAGAAGCTTGCCCATGGAACTTGAGACCGGCTTATGTGCAAGTCTACCCAAAATGGAAGAGCCGTTTCCTCCTGCCCCCAGGGACACGTTCCGTACTTTGCCTGGGCAGAGGCTGTGAGGCTTTGTTGATCCAGCTCGTGGGAAACGGATATATAAATTCTGTGAGGAACGAGGATTTCCTTCCCTGCAGCAGCGCCTGTGCTTCCACGTTGCCTTTGGCACACGGTGCTCGAGCGGCGCTCTCAATCAACTGGAAAGAGCCAAATGACAGGAATGTTAATCACGACGCTTCATGCACCACCCTCACCCTTCACATACATCTTCCCGTCAGAGAAATATCCCTGAAGGGTAGTCGAGTCTTAGGGGGAGAAACAAGTGCCCGCAAACTTAGGGTGAAATGCAGGTTTCACTCTGCCGTCTGAAAAATCTTGCCCTGCACGTGACTGAGATCACGGCGTGTTAGATCCGTACCCAATCGCACATACAATTCCGCTGGTGGGCACACAGAGCTCCGGCAGAGCTCGAAGTTCCCAGAGCACGTGCAATACTCCTGGTGCCTGCAACAAGCAATGTCGTACACAGCACACTTCGACCTTGACTTCCTTTCAAGGAAAGGCCGCAGGGCAGGGTCATTGAATCGAGAGAGGGAAACACTTGGCTGCATTCCTCAGGTGAGACACAGGTCAAACTGTGCCGGCTGAAAAGCTCAGGTTCCCTTTGGGAAGCTCTTCGTTGTATGCGGGACGGGAAGGCCTTTGCTTGCAGGCTGTGGCCATTGCCAGGCTAGGACGGAGGAAACACCGCCTATCCCAGCACGCTTGGTAGCACGCATGGGAGAGAACTCACGCCCTGTTTCAGTCCCCTGCCAGCCATACATACACGTCAAGGACAGTGTTCCCAGAGATACCTTCCTGTAAATGGGAGAGAGGAAGTTTGACTGGGCAAAACTCAGCCTTGGCAGGCCGTCTGAACAGCTTACTCCCTTGACGGCTTTGGAGCAGAGAGCATCACGCAGCGTTCCGTGAAGCTCATGGTAGGCTGATTTTAGGGCTCTCGCCGACACTCCTCGGGCTCTAGCCCTCTCAACCTCTTCCGGCCCTTACTGGCCTTCTCTGACACACCTCGGCGAGTACAGAGCTTAGGGCGACACATTCCGTTTACGATGGGCAGCAGGAATTCACAGCAGTGTGTCAAGCCCTCCGGCCTTCTCTCCTTCGGCACGCAGAGGTTTTGCACTTCTTGCAAACACCTCAGCGGAGAGCCCAAAGTATTCCTGATCTCTTCAACAATGTAGTGCTGCACTAGACTTCAAATATGTCTTCGCTGCGAGATACATTAGAGCGTGTAGTCGTTGCTTCTGAAGGTGAGGAACGCTTCCCTAATGGGCTTTCAGGGAGAAACCTGCTGCGAGTGGCCGTCTGCAAGCCCTTGCGATCACATTCGTCAGCGGCGGTGGTGGCAGTCAAGTTCTGACAGCAAATGGAAATATCAGCTCTCCATGTTTACGAAACGCACCCCTCCGTGTGTCAAAGGCAAAAGTCTACCTTTCCTTCAGAGTCCTAAACCCTGTGAGACAAACATGGTGCGGGTGGCTCCATTCAAAGTGTTTCTCAGGATACCGGGGGAAACTTCCCATGCTAAGAGGGACGAATAGGCTCTGTTTCCTGTCCGGTCAAGTCCATTTCCAGGAACACATCAGAGTCCTTGGTAAAGCGCGTTGTGTGAATGGGCAGAGGAAGAAAGCACTCAGTGCTGGAGAAGGTTAGCTGGCTGACATTGCAGGCACAGTACGCAGCACTCTGTACTTTCACCTTGCCTGTGGCAAATGCATACACACTCTGATGAGGAAGAGACAAGCGGTGCAGGTCCTCTACTGGCTTTCCCACTTATTTGTAGATGACAACAGAGAAGCTTGCCCATGGAACTTGAGACCGGCTTATGTGCAAGTCTACCCAAAATGGAAGAGCCGTTTCCTCCTGCCCCCAGGGACACGTTCCGTACTTTGCCTGGGCAGAGGCTGTGAGGCTTTGTTGATCCAGCTCGTGGGAAACGGATATATAAATTCTGTGAGGAACGAGGATTTCCTTCCCTGCAGCAGCGCCTGTGCTTCCACGTTGCCTTTGGCACACGGTGCTCGAGCGGCGCTCTCAATGAACTGGAAAGAGCCAAATGACAGGAATGTTAATCACGACGCTTCATGCACCACCCTCACCCTTCACATACATCTTCCCGTCAGAGAAATATCCCTGAAGGGTAGTCGAGTCTTAGGGGGAGAAACAAGTGCCCGCAAACTTAGGGTGAAATGCAGGTTTCACTCTGCCGTCTGAAAAATCTTGCCCTGCACGTGACTGAGATCACAGCGTGTTAGATCCGTACCCAATCGCACATACAATTCCGCTGGTGGGCACACAGAGCTCCGGCAGAGCTCGAAGTTCCCAGAGCACGTGCAATACTCCTTGTGCCTGCAACAAGCAATGTCGTACACAGCACACTTCGACCTTGACTTCCTTTCAAGGAAAGGCCGCAGGGCAGGGTCATTGAATCGAGAGAGGGAAACACTTGGCTGCATTCCTCAGGTGAGACACAGGTCAAACTGTGCCGGCTGAAAAGCTCAGGTTCCCTTTGGGAAGCTCTTCGTTGTATGCGGGACGGGAAGGCCTTTGCTTGCAGGCTGTGGCCATTGCCAGGCTAGGACGGAGGAAACACCGCCTATCCCAGCACGCTTGTTAGCACGCATGGGAGAGAACTCACGCCCTGTTTCAGTCCCCTGCCAGCCATACATACACGTCAAGGACAGTGTTCCCAGAGATACCTTCCTGTAAATGGGAGAGAGGAAGTTTGACTGGGCAAAACTCAGCCTTGGCAGGCCGTCTGAACAGCTTACTCCCTTGACGGCTTTGGAGCAGAGAGCATCACGCAGCGTTCCGTGAAGCTCATGGTAGGCTGATTTTAGGGCTCTCGCCGACACTCCTCGGGCTCTAGCCCTCTCAACCTCTTCCGGCCCTTACTGGCCTTCTCTGACACACCTCGGCGAGTACAGAGCTTAGGGCGACACATTCCGTTTACGATGGGCAGCAGGAATTCACAGCAGTGTGTCAAGCCCTCCGGCCTTCTCTCCTTCGGCACGCAGAGGTTTTGCACTTCTTGCAAACACCTCAGCGGAGAGCCCAAAGTATTCCTGATCTCTTCAACAATGTAGTGCTGCACTAGACTTCAAATATGTCTTCGCTGCGAGATACATTAGAGCGTGTAGTCGTTGCTTCTGAAGGTGAGGAACGCTTCCCTAATGGGCTTTCAGGGAGAAACCTGCTGCGAGTGGCCGTCTGCAAGCCCTTGCGATCACATTCGTCAGCGGCGGTGGTGGCAGTCAAGTTCTGACAGCAAATGGAAATATCAGCTCTCCATGTTTACGAAACGCACCCCTCCGTGTGTCAAAGGCAAAAGTCTACCTTTCCTTCAGAGTCCTAAACCCTGTGAGACAAACATGGTGCGGGTGGCTCCATTCAAAGTGTTTCTCAGGATACCGGGGGAAACTTCCCATGCTAAGAGGGACGAATAGGCTCTGTTTCCTGTCCGGTCAAGTCCATTTCCAGGAACACATCAGAGTCCTTGGTAAAGCGCGTTGTGTGAATGGGCAGAGGAAGAAAGCACTCAGTGCTGGAGAAGGTTAGCTGGCTGACATTGCAGGCACAGTACGCAGCACTCTGTACTTTCACCTTGCCTGTGGCAAATGCATACATACTCTGATGAGGAAGAGACAAGCGGTGCAGGTCCTCTACTGGCTTTCCCACTTATTTGTAGATGACAACAGAGAAGCTTGCCCATGGAACTTGAGACCGGCTTATGTGCAAGTCTACCCAAAATGGAAGAGCCGTTTCCTCCTGCCCCCAGGGACACGTTCCGTACTTTGCCTGGGCAGAGGCTGTGAGGCTTTGTTGATCCAGCTCGTGGGAAACGGATATATAAATTCTGTGAGGAACGAGGATTTCCTTCCCTGCAGCAGCGCCTGTGCTTCCACGTTGCCTTTGGCACACGGTGCTCGAGCGGCGCTCTCAATGAACTGGAAAGAGCCAAATGACAGGAATGTTAATCACGACGCTTCATGCACCACCCTCACCCTTCACATACATCTTCCCGTCAGAGAAATATCCCTGAAGGGTAGTCGAGTCTTAGGGGGAGAAACAAGTGCCCGCAAACTTAGGGTGAAATGCAGGTTTCACTCTGCCGTCTGAAAAATCTTGCCCTGCACGTGACTGAGATCACGGCGTGTTAGATCCGTACCCAATCGCACATACAATTCCGCTGGTGGGCACACAGAGCTCCGGCAGAGCTCGAAGTTCCCAGAGCACGTGCAATACTCCTTGTGCCTGCAACAAGCAATGTCGTACACAGCACACTTGGACCTTGACTTCCTTTCAAGGAAAGGCCGCAGGGCAGGGTCATTGAATCGAGAGAGGGAAACACTTGGCTGCATTCCTCAGGTGAGACACAGGTCAAACTGTGCCGGCTGAAAAGCTCAGGTTCCCTTTGGGAAGCTCTTCGTTGTATGCGGGACGGGAAGGCCTTTGCTTGCAGGCTGTGGCCATTGCCAGGCTAGGACGGAGGAAACACCGCCTATCCCAGCACGCTTGTTAGCACGCATGGGAGAGAACTCACGCCCTGTTTCAGTCCCCTGCCAGCCATACATACACGTCAAGGACAGTGTTCCCAGAGATACCTTCCTGTAAATGGGAGAGAGGAAGTTTGACTGGGCAAAACTCAGCCTTGGCAGGCCGTCTGAACAGCTTACTCCCTTGACGGCTTTGGAGCAGAGAGCATCACGCAGCGTTCCGTGAAGCTCATGGTAGGCTGATTTTAGGGCTCTCGCCGACACTCCTCGGGCTCTAGCCCTCTCAACCTCTTCCGGCCCTTACTGGCCTTCTCTGACACACCTCGGCGAGTACAGAGCTTAGGGCGACACATTCCGTTTACGATGGGCAGCAGGAATTCACAGCAGTGTGTCAAGCCCTCCGGCCTTCTCTCCTTCGGCACGCAGAGGTTTTGCACTTCTTGCAAACACCTCAGCGGAGAGCCCAAAGTATTCCTGATCTCTTCAACAATGTAGTGCTGCACTAGACTTCAAATATGTCTTCGCTGCGAGATACATTAGAGCGTGTAGTCGTTGCTTCTGAAGGTGAGGAACGCTTCCCTAATGGGCTTTCAGGGAGAAACCTGCTGCGAGTGGCCGTCTGCAAGCCCTTGCGATCACATTCGTCAGCGGCGGTGGTGGCAGTCAAGTTCTGACAGCAAATGGAAATATCAGCTCTCCATGTTTACGAAACGCACCCCTCCGTGTGTCAAAGGCAAAAGTCTACCTTTCCTTCAGAGTCCTAAACCCTGTGAGACAAACATGGTGCGGGTGGCTCCATTCAAAGTGTTTCTCAGGCTACCGAGGGAAACTTCCCATGCTAAGAGGGACGAATAGGCTCTGTTTCCTGTCCGGTCAAGTCCATTTCCAGGAACACATCAGAGTCCTTGGTAAAGCGCGTTGTGTGAATGGGCAGAGGAAGAAAGCACTCAGTGCTGGAGAAGGTTAGCTGGCTGACATTGCAGGCACAGTACGCAGCACTCTGTACTTTCACCTTGCCTGTGGCAAATGCATACACACTCTGATGAGGAAGAGACAAGCGGTGCAGGTCCTCTACTGGCTTTCCCACTTATTTGTAGATGACAACAGAGAAGCTTGCCCATGGAACTTGAGACCGGCTTATGTGCAAGTCTACCCAAAATGGAAGAGCCGTTTCCTCCTGCCCCCAGGGACACGTTCCGTACTTTGCCTGGGCAGAGGCTGTGAGGCTTTGTTGATCCAGCTCGTGGGAAACGGATATATAAATTCTGTGAGGAACGAGGATTTCCTTCCCTGCAGCAGCGCCTGTGCTTCCACGTTGCCTTTGGCACACGGTGCTCGAGCGGCGCTCTCAATGAACTGGAAAGAGCCAAATGACAGGAATGTTAATCACGACGCTTCATGCACCACCCTCACCCTTCACATACATCTTCCCGTCAGAGAAATATCTCTGACGGGTAGTCGAGTCTTAGGGGGAGAAACAAGTTCCCGCAAACTTAGGGTGAAATGCAGGTTTCACTCTGCCGTCTGAAAAATCTTGCCCTGCACGTGACTGAGATCACGGCGTGTTAGATCCGTACCCAATCGCACATACAATTCCGCTGGTGGGCACACAGAGCTCCGGCAGAGCTCGAAGTTCCCAGAGCACGTGCAATACTCCTGGTGGCTGCAACAAGCAATGTGGTACACAGCACACTTCGACCTTGACTTCCTTTCAAGGAAAGGCCGCAGGGCAGGGTCATTGAATCGAGAGAGGGAAACACTTGGCTGCATTCCTCAGGTGAGACACAGGTCAAACTGTGCCGTCTGAAAAGCTCAGGTTCCCTTTGGGAAGCTCTTCGTTGTATGCGGGACGGGAAGGCCTTTGCTTGCAGGCTGTGGCCATTGCCAGGCTAGGACGGAGGAAACACCGCCTCTCCCAGCACGCTTGGTAGCACGCATGGGAGAGAACTCACGCCCTGTTTCAGTCCCCTGCCAGCCATACATACACGTCAAGGACAGTGTTCCCAGAGATACCTTCCTGTAAATGGGAGAGAGGAAGTTTGACTGGGCAAAACTCAGCCTTGGCAGGCCGTCTGAACAGCTTACTCCCTTGACGGCTTTGGAGCAGAGAGCATCACGCAGCGTTCCGTGAAGCTCATGGTAGGCTGATTTTAGGGCTCTCGCCGACACTCCTCGGGCTCTAGCCCTCTCAACCTCTTCCGGCCCTTACTGGCCTTCTCTGACACACCTCGGCGAGTACAGAGCTTAGGGCGACACATTCCGTTTACGATGGGCAGCAGGAATTCACAGCAGTGTGTCAAGCCCTCCGGCCTTCTCTCCTTCGGCACGCAGAGGTTTTGCACTTCTTGCAAACACCTCAGCGGAGAGCCCAAAGTATTCCTGATCTCTTCAACAATGTAGTGCTGCACTAGACTTCAAATATGTCTTCGCTGCGAGATACATTAGAGCGTGTAGTCGTTGCTTCTGAAGGTGAGGAACGCTTCCCTAATGGGCTTTCAGGGAGAAACCTGCTGCGAGTGGCCGTCTGCAAGCCCTTGCGATCACATTCGTCAGCGGCGGTGGTGGCAGTCAAGTTCTGACAGCAAATGGAAATATCAGCTCTCCATGTTTACGAAACGCACCCCTCCGTGTGTCAAAGGCAAAAGTCTACCTTTCCTTCAGAGTCCTAAACCCTGTGAGACAAACATGGTGCGGGTGGCTCCATTCAAAGTGTTTCTCAGGATACCGGGGGAAACTTCCCATGCTAAGAGGGACGAATAGGCTCTGTTTCCTGTCCGGTCAAGTCCATTTCCAGGAACACATCAGAGTCCTTGGTAAAGCGCGTTGTGTGAATGGGCAGAGGAAGAAAGCACTCAGTGCTGGAGAAGGTTAGCTGGCTGACATTGCAGGCACAGTACGCAGCACTCTGTACTTTCACCTTGCCTGTGGCAAATGCATACACACTCTGATGAGGAAGAGACAAGCGGTGCAGGTCCTCTACTGGCTTTCCCACTTATTTGTAGATGACAACAGAGAAGCTTGCCCATGGAACTTGAGACCGGCTTATGTGCAAGTCTACCCAAAATGGAAGAGCCGTTTCCTCCTGCCCCCAGGGACACGTTCCGTACTTTGCCTGGGCAGAGGCTGTGAGGCTTTGTTGATCCAGCTCGTGGGAAACGGATATATAAATTCTGTGAGGAACGAGGATTTCCTTCCCTGCAGCAGCGCCTGTGCTTCCACGTTGCCTTTGGCACACGGTGCTCGAGCGGCGCTCTCAATGAACTGGAAAGAGCCAAATGACAGGAATGTAAATCACGACGCTTGATGCACCACCCTCACCCTTCACATACATCTTCCCCTCAGAGAAATATCCCGAAAAGGGTAGTCGAGTCTTAGGGGGAGAAACAAGTGCCCGCAAACTTAGGGTGAAATGCAGGTTTCACTCTGCCGTCTGAAAAATCTTGCCCTGCACGTGACTGAGATCACGGCGTGTTAGATCCGTACCCAATCGCACATACAATTCCGCTGGTGGGCACACAGAGCTCCGGCAGAGCTCGAAGTTCCCAGAGCACGTGCAATACTCCTGGTGGCTGCAACAAGCAATGTCGTACACAGCACACTTCGACCTTGACTTCCTTTCAAGGAAAGGCCGCAGGGCAGGGTCATTGAATCGAGAGAGGGAAACACTTGGCTGCATTCCTCAGGTGAGACACAGGTCAAACTGTGCCGTCTGAAAAGCTCAGGTTCCCTTTGGGAAGCTCTTCGTTGTATGCGGGACGGGAAGGCCTTTGCTTGCAGGCTGTGGCCATTGCCAGGCTAGGACGGAGGAAACACCGCCTCTCCCAGCACGCTTGGTAGCACGCATGGGAGAGAACTCACGCCCTGTTTCAGTCCCCTGCCAGCCATACATACACGTCAAGGACAGTGTTCCCAGAGATACCTTCCTGTAAATGGGAGAGAGGAAGTTTGACTGGGCAAAACTCAGCCTTGGCAGGCCGTCTGAACAGCTTACTCCCTTGACGGCTTTGGAGCAGAGAGCATCACGCAGCGTTCCGTGAAGCTCATGGTAGGCTGATTTTAGGGCTCTCGCCGACACTCCTCGGGCTCTAGCCCTCTCAACCTCTTCCGGCCCTTACTGGCCTTCTCTGACACACCTCGGCGAGTACAGAGCTTAGGGCGACACATTCCGTTTACGATGGGCAGCAGGAATTCACAGCAGTGTGTCAAGCCCTCCGGCCTTCTCTCCTTCGGCACGCAGAGGTTTTGCACTTCTTGCAAACACCTCAGCGGAGAGCCCAAAGTATTCCTGATCTCTTCAACAATGTAGTGCTGCACTAGACTTCAAATATGTCTTCGCTGCGAGATACATTAGAGCGTGTAGTCGTTGCTTCTGAAGGTGAGGAACGCTTCCCTAATGGGCTTTCAGGGAGAAACCTGCTGCGAGTGGCCGTCTGCAAGCCCTTGCGATCACATTCGTCAGCGGCGGTGGTGGCAGTCAAGTTCTGACAGCAAATGGAAATATCAGCTCTCCATGTTTACGAAACGCACCCCTCCGTGTGTCAAAGGCAAAAGTCTACCTTTCCTTCAGAGTCCTAAACCCTGTGAGACAAACATGGTGCGGGTGGCTCCATTCAAAGTGTTTCTCAGGATACCGGGGGAAACTTCCCATGCTAAGAGGGACGAATAGGCTCTGTTTCCTGTCCGGTCAAGTCCATTTCCAGGAACACATCAGAGTCCTTGGTAAAGCGCGTTGTGTGAATGGGCAGAGGAAGAAAGCACTCAGTGCTGGAGAAGGTTAGCTGGCTGACATTGCAGGCACAGTACGCAGCACTCTGTACTTTCACCTTGCCTGTGGCAAATGCATACACACTCTGATGAGGAAGAGACAAGCGGTGCAGGTCCTCTACTGGCTTTCCCACTTATTTGTAGATGACAACAGAGAAGCTTGCCCATGGAACTTGAGACCGGCTTATGTGCAAGTCTACCCAAAATGGAAGAGCCGTTTCCTCCTGCCCCCAGGGACACGTTCCGTACTTTGCCTGGGCAGAGGCTGTGAGGCTTTGTTGATCCAGCTCGTGGGAAACGGATATATAAATTCTGTGAGGAACGAGGATTTCCTTCCCTGCAGCAGCGCCTGTGCTTCCACGTTGCCTTTGGCACACGGTGCTCGAGCGGCGCTCTCAATGAACTGGAAAGAGCCAAATGACAGGAATGTTAATCACGACGCTTCATGCACCACCCTCACCCTTCACATACATCTTCCCGTCAGAGAAATATCCCTGAAGGGTAGTCGAGTCTTAGGGGGAGAAACAAGTGCCCGCAAACTTAGGGTGAAATGCAGGTTTCACTCTGCCGTCTGAAAAATCTTGCCCTGCACGTGACTGAGATCACGGCGTGTTAGATCCGTACCCAATCGCACATACAATTCCGCTGGTGGGCACACAGAGCTCCGGCAGAGCTCGAAGTTCCCAGAGCACGTGCAATACTCCTTGTGCCTGCAACAAGCAATGTCGTACACAGCACACTTCGACCTTGACTTCCTTTCAAGGAAAGGCCGCAGGGCAGGGTCATTGAATCGAGAGAGGGAAACACTTGGCTGCATTCCTCAGATGAGACACAGGTCAAACTGTGCCGGCTGAAAAGCTCAGGTTCCCTTTGGGAAGCTCTTCGTTGTATGCGGGACGGGAAGGCCTTTGCTTGCAGGCTGTGGCCATTGCCAGGCTAGGACGGAGGAAACACCGCCTATCCCAGCACGCTTGTTAGCACGCATGGGAGAGAACTCACGCCCTGTTTCAGTCCCCTGCCAGCCATACATACACGTCAAGGACAGTGTTCCCAGAGATACCTTCCTGTAAATGGGAGAGAGGAAGTTTGACTGGGCAAAACTCAGCCTTGGCAGGCCGTCTGAACAGCTTACTCCCTTGACGGCTTTGGAGCAGAGAGCATCACGCAGCGTTCCGTGAAGCTCATGGTAGGCTGATTTTAGGGCTCTCGCCGACACTCCTCGGGCTCTAGCCCTCTCAACCTCTTCCGGCCCTTACTGGCCTTCTCTGACACACCTCGGCGAGTACAGAGCTTAGGGCGACACATTCCGTTTACGATGGGCAGCAGGAATTCACAGCAGTGTGTCAAGCCCTCCGGCCTTCTCTCCTTCGGCACGCAGAGGTTTTGCACTTCTTGCAAACACCTCAGCGGAGAGCCCAAAGTATTCCTGATCTCTTCAACAATGTAGTGCTGCACTAGACTTCAAATATGTCTTCGCTGCGAGATACATTAGAGCGTGTAGTCGTTGCTTCTGAAGGTGAGGAACGCTTCCCTAATGGGCTTTCAGGGAGAAACCTGCTGCGAGTGGCCGTCTGCAAGCCCTTGCGATCACATTCGTCAGCGGCGGTGGTGGCAGTCAAGTTCTGACAGCAAATGGAAATATCAGCTCTCCATGTTTACGAAACGCACCCCTCCGTGTGTCAAAGGCAAAAGTCTACCTTTCCTTCAGAGTCCTAAACCCTGTGAGACAAACATGGTGCGGGTGGCTCCATTCAAAGTGTTTCTCAGGATACCGGGGGAAACTTCCCATGCTAAGAGGGACGAATAGGCTCTGTTTCCTGTCCGGTCAAGTCCATTTCCAGGAACACATCAGAGTCCTTGGTAAAGCGCGTTGTGTGAATGGGCAGAGGAAGAAAGCACTCAGTGCTGGAGAAGGTTAGCTGGCTGACATTGCAGGCACAGTACGCAGCACTCTGTACTTTCACCTTGCCTGTGGCAAATGCATACACACTCTGATGAGGAAGAGACAAGCGGTGCAGGTCCTCTACTGGCTTTCCCACTTATTTGTAGATGACAACAGAGAAGCTTGCCCATGGAACTTGAGACCGGCTTATGTGCAAGTCTACCCAAAATGGAAGAGCCGTTTCCTCCTGCCCCCAGGGACACGTTCCGTACTTTGCCTGGGCAGAGGCTGTGAGGCTTTGTTGATCCAGCTCGTGGGAAACGGATATATAAATTCTGTGAGGAACGAGGATTTCCTTCCCTGCAGCAGCGCCTGTGCTTCCACGTTGCCTTTGGCACACGGTGCTCGAGCGGCGCTCTCAATGAACTGGAAAGAGCCAAATGACAGGAATGTTAATCACGACGCTTCATGCACCACCCTCACCCTTCACATACATCTTCCCGTCAGAGAAATATCCCTGAAGGGTAGTCGAGTCTTAGGGGGAGAAACAAGTGCCCGCAAACTTAGGGTGAAATGCAGGTTTCACTCTGCCGTCTGAAAAATCTTGCCCTGCACGTGACTGAGATCACGGCGTGTTAGATCCGTACCCAATCGCACATACAATTCCGCTGGTGGGCACACAGAGCTCCGGCAGAGCTCGAAGTTCCCAGAGCACGTGCAATACTCCTGGTGCCTGCAACAAGCAATGTCGTACACAGCACACTTCGACCTTGACTTCCTTTCAAGGAAAGGCCGCAGGGCAGGGTCATTGAATCGAGAGAGGGAAACACTTGGCTGCATTCCTCAGGTGAGACACAGGTCAAACTGTGCCGGCTGAAAAGCTCAGGTTCCCTTTGGGAAGCTCTTCGTTGTATGCGGGACGGGAAGGCCTTTGCTTGCAGGCTGTGGCCATTGCCAGGCTAGGACGGAGGAAACACCGCCTATCCCAGCACGCTTGGTAGCACGCATGGGAGAGAACTCACGCCCTGTTTCAGTCCCTTGCCAGCCATACATACACGTCAAGGACAGTGTTCCCAGAGATACCTTCCTGTAAATGGGAGAGAGGAAGTTTGACTGGGCAAAACTCAGCCTTGGCAGGCCGTCTGAACAGCTTACTCCCTTGACGGCTTTGGAGCAGAGAGCATCACGCAGCGTTCCGTGAAGCTCATGGTAGGCTGATTTTAGGGCTCTCGCCGACACTCCTCGGGCTCTAGCCCTCTCAACCTCTTCCGGCCCTTACTGGCCTTCTCTGACACACCTCGGCGAGTACAGAGCTTAGGGCGACACATTCCGTTTATGATGGGCAGCAGGAATTCACAGCAGTGTGTCAAGCCCTCCGGCCTTCTCTCCTTCGGCACGCAGAGGTTTTGCACTTCTTGCAAACACCTCAGCGGAGAGCCCAAAGTATTCCTGATCTCTTCAACAATGTAGTGCTGCACTAGACTTCAAATATGTCTTCGCTGCGAGATACATTAGAGCGTGTAGTCGTTGCTTCTGAAGGTGAGGAACGCTTCCCTAATGGGCTTTCAGGGAGAAACCTGCTGCGAGTGGCCGTCTGCAAGCCCTTGCGATCACATTCGTCAGCGGCGGTGGTGGCAGTCAAGTTCTGACAGCAAATGGAAATATCAGCTCTCCATGTTTACGAAACGCACCCCTCCGTGTGTCAAAGGCAAAAGTCTACCTTTCCTTCAGAGTCCTAAACCCTGTGAGACAAACATGGTGCGGGTGGCTCCATTCAAAGTGTTTCTCAGGATACCGGGGGAAACTTCCCATGCTAAGAGGGACGAATAGGCTCTGTTTCCTGTCCGGTCAAGTCCATTTCCAGGAACACATCAGAGTCCTTGGTAAAGCGCGTTGTGTGAATGGGCAGAGGAAGAAAGCACTCAGTGCTGGAGAAGGTTAGCTGGCTGACATTGCAGGCACAGTACGCAGCACTCTGTACTTTCACCTTGCCTGTGGCAAATGCATACATACTCTGATGAGGAAGAGACAAGCGGTGCAGGTCCTCTACTGGCTTTCCCACTTATTTGTAGATGACAACAGAGAAGCTTGCCCATGGAACTTGAGACCGGCTTATGTGCAAGTCTACCCAAAATGGAAGAGCCGTTTCCTCCTGCCCCCAGGGACACGTTCCGTACTTTGCCTGGGCAGAGGCTGTGAGGCTTTGTTGATCCAGCTCGTGGGAAACGGATATATAAATTCTGTGAGGAACGAGGATTTCCTTCCCTGCAGCAGCGCCTGTGCTTCCACGTTGCCTTTGGCACACGGTGCTCGAGCGGCGCTCTCAATGAACTGGAAAGAGCCAAATGACAGGAATGTTAATCACGACGCTTCATGCACCACCCTCACCCTTCACATACATCTTCCCGTCAGAGAAATATCCCTGAAGGGTAGTCGAGTCTTAGGGGGAGAAACAAGTGCCCGCAAACTTAGGGTGAAATGCAGGTTTCACTCTGCCGTCTGAAAAATCTTGCCCTGCACGTGACTGAGATCACGGCGTGTTAGATCCGTACCCAATCGCACATACAATTCCGCTGGTGGGCACACAGAGCTCCGGCAGAGCTCGAAGTTCCCAGAGCACGTGCAATACTCCTGGTGGCTGCAACAAGCAATGTCGTACACAGCACACTTCGACCTTGACTTCCTTTCAAGGAAAGGCCGCAGGGCAGGGTCATTGAATCGAGAGAGGGAAACACTTGGCTGCATTCCTCAGGTGAGACACAGGTCAAACTGTGCCGTCTGAAAAGCTCAGGTTCCCTTTGGGAAGCTCTTCGTTGTATGCGGGACGGGAAGGCCTTTGCTTGCAGGCTGTGGCCATTGCCAGGCTAGGACGGAGGAAACACCGCCTCTCCCAGCACGCTTGTTAGCACGCATGGGAGAGAACTCACGCCCTGTTTCAGTCCCCTGCCAGCCATACATACACGTCAAGGACAGTGTTCCCAGAGATACCTTCCTGTAAATGGGAGAGAGGAAGTTTGACTGGGCAAAACTCAGCCTTGGCAGGCCGTCTGAACAGCTTACTCCCTTGACGGCTTTGGAGCAGAGAGCATCACGCAGCGTTCCGTGAAGCTCATGGTAGGCTGATTTTAGGGCTCTCGCCGACACTCCTCGGGCTCTAGCCCTCTCAACCTCTTCCGGCCCTTACTGGCCTTCTCTGACACACCTCGGCGAGTACAGAGCTTAGGGCGACACATTCCGTTTACGATGGGCAGCAGGAATTCACAGCAGTGTGTCAAGCCCTCCGGCCTTCTCTCCTTCGGCACGCAGAGGTTTTGCACTTCTTGCAAACACCTCAGCGGAGAGCCCAAAGTATTCCTGATCTCTTCAACAATGTAGTGCTGCACTAGACTTCAAATATGTCTTCGCTGCGAGATACATTAGAGCGTGTAGTCGTTGCTTCTGAAGGTGAGGAACGCTTCCCTAATGGGCTTTCAGGGAGAAACCTGCTGCGAGTGGCCGTCTGCAAGCCCTTGCGATCACATTCGTCAGCGGCGGTGGTGGCAGTCAAGTTCTGACAGCAAATGGAAATATCAGCTCTCCATGTTTACGAAACGCACCCCTCCGTGTGTCAAAGGCAAAAGTCTACCTTTCCTTCAGAGTCCTGAACCCTGTGAGACAAACATGGTGCGGGTGGCTCCATTCAAAGTGTTTCTCAGGATACCGGGGGAAACTTCCCATGCTAAGAGGGACGAATAGGCTCTGTTTCCTGTCCGGTCAAGTCCATTTCCAGGAACACATCAGAGTCCTTGGTAAAGCGCGTTGTGTGAATGGGCAGAGGAAGAAAGCACTCAGTGCTGGAGAAGGTTAGCTGGCTGACATTGCAGGCACAGTACGCAGCACTCTGTACTTTCACCTTGCCTGTGGCAAATGCATACATACTCTGATGAGGAAGAGACAAGCGGTGCAGGTCCTCTACTGGCTTTCCCACTTATTTGTAGATGACAACAGAGAAGCTTGCCCATGGAACTTGAGACCGGCTTATGTGCAAGTCTACCCAAAATGGAAGAGCCGTTTCCTCCTGCCCCCAGGGACACGTTCCGTACTTTGCCTGGGCAGAGGCTGTGAGGCTTTGTTGATCCAGCTCGTGGGAAATGGATATATAAATTCTGTGAGGAACGAGGATTTCCTTCCCTGCAGCAGCGCCTGTGCTTCCACGTTGCCTTTGGCACACGGTGCTCGAGCGGCGCTCTCAATGAACTGGAAAGAGCCAAATGACAGGAATGTTAATCACGACGCTTCATGCACCACCCTCACCCTTCACATACATCTTCCCGTCAGAGAAATATCCCTGAAGGGTAGTCGAGTCTTAGGGGGAGAAACAAGTGCCCGCAAACTTAGGGTGAAATGCAGGTTTCACTCTGCCGTCTGAAAAATCTTGCCCTGCACGTGACTGAGATCACGGCGTGTTAGATCCGTACCCAATCGCACATACAATTCCGCTGGTGGGCACACAGAGCTCCGGCAGAGCTCGAAGTTCCCAGAGCACGTGCAATACTCCTGGTGGCTGCAACAAGCAATGTCGTACACAGCACACTTCGACCTTGACTTCCTTTCAAGGAAAGGCCGCAGGGCAGGGTCATTGAATCGAGAGAGGGAAACACTTGGCTGCATTCCTCAGGTGAGACACAGGTCAAACTGTGCCGTCTGAAAAGCTCAGGTTCCCTTTGGGAAGCTCTTCGTTGTATGCGGGACGGGAAGGCCTTTGCTTGCAGGCTGTGGCCATTGCCAGGCTAGGACGGAGGAAACACCGCCTCTCCCAGCACGCTTGTTAGCACGCATGGGAGAGAACTCACGCCCTGTTTCAGTCCCCTGCCAGCCATACATACACGTCAAGGACAGTGTTCCCAGAGATACCTTCCTGTAAATGGGAGAGAGGAAGTTTGACTGGGCAAAACTCAGCCTTGGCAGGCCGTCTGAACAGCTTACTCCCTTGACGGCTTTGGAGCAGAGAGCATCACGCAGCGTTCCGTGAAGCTCATGGTAGGCTGATTTTAGGGCTCTCGCCGACACTCCTCGGGCTCTAGCCCTCTCAACCTCTTCCGGCCCTTACTGGCCTTCTCTGACACACCTCGGCGAGTACAGAGCTTAGGGCGACACATTCCGTTTACGATGGGCAGCAGGAATTCACAGCAGTGTGTCAAGCCCTCCGGCCTTCTCTCCTTCGGCACGCAGAGGTTTTGCACTTCTTGCAAACACCTCAGCGGAGAGCCCAAAGTATTCCTGATCTCTTCAACAATGTAGTGCTGCACTAGACTTCAAATATGTCTTCGCTGCGAGATACATTAGAGCGTGTAGTCGTTGCTTCTGAAGGTGAGGAACGCTTCCCTAATGGGCTTTCAGGGAGAAACCTGCTGCGAGTGGCCGTCTGCAAGCCCTTGCGATCACATTCGTCAGCGGCGGTGGTGGCAGTCAAGTTCTGACAGCAAATGGAAATATCAGCTCTCCATGTTTACGAAACGCACCCCTCCGTGTGTCAAAGGCAAAAGTCTACCTTTCCTTCAGAGTCCTGAACCCTGTGAGACAAACATGGTGCGGGTGGCTCCATTCAAAGTGTTTCTCAGGATACCGGGGGAAACTTCCCATGCTAAGAGGGACGAATAGGCTCTGTTTCCTGTCCGGTCAAGTCCATTTCCAGGAACACATCAGAGTCCTTGGTAAAGCGCGTTGTGTGAATGGGCAGAGGAAGAAAGCACTCAGTGCTGGAGAAGGTTAGCTGGCTGACATTGCAGGCACAGTACGCAGCACTCTGTACTTTCACCTTGCCTGTGGCAAATGCATACATACTCTGATGAGGAAGAGACAAGCGGTGCAGGTCCTCTACTGGCTTTCCCACTTATTTGTAGATGACAACAGAGAAGCTTGCCCATGGAACTTGAGACCGGCTTATGTGCAAGTCTACCCAAAATGGAAGAGCCGTTTCCTCCTGCCCCCAGGGACACGTTCCGTACTTTGCCTGGGCAGAGGCTGTGAGGCTTTGTTGATCCAGCTCGTGGGAAACGGATATATAAATTCTGTGAGGAACGAGGATTTCCTTCCCTGCAGCAGCGCCTGTGCTTCCACGTTGCCTTTGGCACACGGTGCTCGAGCGGCGCTCTCAATGAACTGGAAAGAGCCAAATGACAGGAATGTTAATCACGACGCTTCATGCACCACCCTCACCCTTCACATACATCTTCCCGTCAGAGAAATATCCCTGAAGGGTAGTCGAGTCTTAGGGGGAGAAACAAGTGCCCGCAAACTTAGGGTGAAATGCAGGTTTCACTCTGCCGTCTGAAAAATCTTGCCCTGCACGTGACTGAGATCACGGCGTGTTAGATCCGTACCCAATCGCACATACAATTCCGCTGGTGGGCACACAGAGCTCCGGCAGAGCTCGAAGTTCCCAGAGCACGTGCAATACTCCTGGTGGCTGCAACAAGCAATGTCGTACACAGCACACTTCGACCTTGACTTCCTTTCAAGGAAAGGCCGCAGGGCAGGGTCATTGAATCGAGAGAGGGAAACACTTGGCTGCATTCCTCAGGTGAGACACAGGTCAAACTGTGCCGGCTGAAAAGCTCAGGTTCCCTTTGGGAAGCTCTTCGTTGTATGCGGGACGGGAAGGCCTTTGCTTGCAGGCTGTGGCCATTGCCAGGCTAGGACGGAGGAAACACCGCCTCTCCCAGCACGCTTGGTAGCACGCATGGGAGAGAACTCACGCCCTGTTTCAGTCCCCTGCCAGCCATACATACACGTCAAGGACAGTGTTCCCAGAGATACCTTCCTGTAAATGGGAGAGAGGAAGTTTGACTGGGCAAAACTCAGCCTTGGCAGGCCGTCTGAACAGCTTACTCCCTTGACGGCTTTGGAGCAGAGAGCATCACGCAGCGTTCCGTGAAGCTCATGGTAGGCTGATTTTAGGGCTCTCGCCGACACTCCTCGGGCTCTAGCCCTCTCAACCTCTTCCGGCCCTTACTGGCCTTCTCTGACACACCTCGGCGAGTACAGAGCTTAGGGCGACACATTCCGTTTACGATGGGCAGCAGGAATTCACAGCAGTGTGTCAAGCCCTCCGGCCTTCTCTCCTTCGGCACGCAGAGGTTTTGCACTTCTTGCAAACACCTCAGCGGAGAGCCCAAAGTATTCCTGATCTCTTCAACAATGTAGTGCTGCACTAGACTTCAAATATGTCTTCGCTGCGAGATACATTAGAGCGTGTAGTCGTTGCTTCTGAAGGTGAGGAACGCTTCCCTAATGGGCTTTCAGGGAGAAACCTGCTGCGAGTGGCCGTCTGCAAGCCCTTGCGATCACATTCGTCAGCGGCGGTGGTGGCAGTCAATTTCTGACAGCAAATGGAAATATCAGCTCTCCATGTTTACGAAACGCACCCCTCCGTGTGTCAAAGGCAAAAGTCTACCTTTCCTTCAGAGTCCTGAACCCTGTGAGACAAACATGGTGCGGGTGGCTCCATTCAAAGTGTTTCTCAGGATACCGGGGGAAACTTCCCATGCTAAGAGGGACGAATAGGCTCTGTTTCCTGTCCGGTCAAGTCCATTTCCAGGAACACATCAGAGTCCTTGGTAAAGCGCGTTGTGTGAATGGGCAGAGGAAGAAAGCACTCAGTGCTGGAGAAGGTTAGCTGGCTGACATTGCAGGCACAGTACGCAGCACTCTGTACTTTCACCTTGCCTGTGGCAAATGCATACATACTCTGATGAGGAAGAGACAAGCGGTGCAGGTCCTCTACTGGCTTTCCCACTTATTTGTAGATGACAACAGAGAAGCTTGCCCATGGAACTTGAGACCGGCTTATGTGCAAGTCTACCCAAAATGGAAGAGCCGTTTCCTCCTGCCCCCAGGGACACGTTCCGTACTTTGCCTGGGCAGAGGCTGTGAGGCTTTGTTGATCCAGCTCGTGGGAAACGGATATATAAATTCTGTGAGGAACGAGGATTTCCTTCCCTGCAGCAGCGCCTGTGCTTCCACGTTGCCTTTGGCACACGGTGCTCGAGCGGCGCTCTCAATGAACTGTAAAGAGCCAAATGACAGGAATGTTAATCACGACGCTTCATGCACCACCCTCACCCTTCACATACATCTTCCCGTCAGAGAAATATCCCTGAAGGGTAGTCGAGTCTTAGGGGGAGAAACAAGTGCCCGCAAACTTAGGGTGAAATGCAGGTTTCACTCTGCCGTCTGAAAAATCTTGCCCTGCACGTGACTGAGATCACGGCGTGTTAGATCCGTACCCAATCGCACATACAATTCCGCTGGTGGGCACACAGAGCTCCGGCAGAGCTCGAAGTTCCCAGAGCACGTGCAATACTCCTTGTGCCTGCAACAAGCAATGTCGTACACAGCACACTTCGACCTTGACTTCCTTTCAAGGAAAGGCCGCAGGGCAGGGTCATTGAATCGAGAGAGGGAAACACTTGGCTGCATTCCTCAGGTGAGACACAGGTCAAACTGTGCCGTCTGAAAAGCTCAGGTTCCCTTTGGGAAGCTCTTCGTTGTATGCGGGACGGGAAGGCCTTTGCTTGCAGGCTGTGGCCATTGCCAGGCTAGGACGGAGGAAACACCGCCTATCCCAGCACGCTTGGTAGCACGCATGGGAGAGAACTCACGCCCTGTTTCAGTCCCCTGCCAGCCATACATACACGTCAAGGACAGTGTTCCCAGAGATACCTTCCTGTAAATGGGAGAGAGGAAGTTTGACTGGGCAAAACTCAGCCTTGGCAGGCCGTCTGAACAGCTTACTCCCTTGACGGCTTTGGAGCAGAGAGCATCACGCAGCGTTCCGTGAAGCTCATGGTAGGCTGATTTTAGGGCTCTCGCCGACACTCCTCGGGCTCTAGCCCTCTCAACCTCTTCCGGCCCTTACTGGCCTTCTCTGACACACCTCGGCGAGTACAGAGCTTAGGGCGACACATTCCGTTTACGATGGGCAGCAGGAATTCACAGCAGTGTGTCAAGCCCTCCGGCCTTCTCTCCTTCGGCACGCAGAGGTTTTGCACTTCTTGCAAACACCTCAGCGGAGAGCCCAAAGTATTCCTGATCTCTTCAACAATGTAGTGCTGCACTAGACTTCAAATATGTCTTCGCTGCGAGATACATTAGAGCGTGTAGTCGTTGCTTCTGAAGGTGAGGAACGCTTCCCTAATGGGCTTTCAGGGAGAAACCTGCTGCGAGTGGCCGTCTGCAAGCCCTTGCGATCACATTCGTCAGCGGCGGTGGTGGCAGTCAAGTTCTGACAGCAAATGGAAATATCAGCTCTCCATGTTTACGAAACGCACCCCTCCGTGTGTCAAAGGCAAAAGTCTACCTTTCCTTCAGAGTCCTAAACCCTGTGAGACAAACATGGTGCGGGTGGCTCCATTCAAAGTGTTTCTCAGGATACCGGGGGAAACTTCCCATGCTAAGAGGGACGAATAGGCTCTGTTTCCTGTCCGGTCAAGTCCATTTCCAGGAACACATCAGAGTCCTTGGTAAAGCGCGTTGTGTGAATGGGCAGAGGAAGAAAGCACTCAGTGCTGGAGAAGGTTAGCTGGCTGACATTGCAGGCACAGTACGCAGCACTCTGTACTTTCACCTTGCCTGTGGCAAATGCATACATACTCTGATGAGGAAGAGACAAGCGGTGCAGGTCCTCTACTGGCTTTCCCACTTATTTGTAGATGACAACAGAGAAGCTTGCCCATGGAACTTGAGACCGGCTTATGTGCAAGTCTACCCAAAATGGAAGAGCCGTTTCCTCCTGCCCCCAGGGACACGTTCCGTACTTTGCCTGGGCAGAGGCTGTGAGGCTTTGTTGATCCAGCTCGTGGGAAACGGATATATAAATTCTGTGAGGAACGAGGATTTCCTTCCCTGCAGCAGCGCCTGTGCTTCCACGTTGCCTTTGGCACACGGTGCTCGAGCGGCGCTCTCAATGAACTGGAAAGAGCCAAATGACAGGAATGTTAATCACGACGCTTCATGCACCACCCTCACCCTTCACATACATCTTCCCGTCAGAGAAATATCCCTGAAGGGTAGTCGAGTCTTAGGGGGAGAAACAAGTGCCCGCAAACTTAGGGTGAAATGCAGGTTTCACTCTGCCGTCTGAAAAATCTTGCCCTGCACGTGACTGAGATCACGGCGTGTTAGATCCGTACCCAATCGCACATACAATTCCGCTGGTGGGCACACAGAGCTCCGGCAGAGCTCGAAGTTCCCAGAGCACGTGCAATACTCCTGGTGGCTGCAACAAGCAATGTCGTACACAGCACACTTCGACCTTGACTTCCTTTCAAGGAAAGGCCGCAGGGCAGGGTCATTGAATCGAGAGAGGGAAACACTTGGCTGCATTCCGCAGGTGAGACACAGGTCAAACTGTGCCGGCTGAAAAGCTCAGGTTCCCTTTGGGAAGCTCTTCGTTGTATGCGGGACGGGAAGGCCTTTGCTTGCAGGCTGTGGCCATTGCCAGGCTAGGACGGAGGAAACACCGCCTCTCCCAGCACGCTTGGTAGCACGCATGGGAGAGAACTCACACCCTGTTTCAGTCCCCTGCCAGCCATACATACACGTCAAGGACAGTGTTCCCAGAGATACCTTCCTGTAAATGGGAGAGAGGAAGTTTGACTGGGCAAAACTCAGCCTTGGCAGGCCGTCTGAACAGCTTACTCCCTTGACGGCTTTGGAGCAGAGAGCATCACGCAGCGTTCCGTGAAGCTCATGGTAGGCTGATTTTAGGGCTCTCGCCGACACTCCTTGGGCTCTAGCCCTCTCAACCTCTTCCGGCCCTTACTGGCCTTCTCTGACACACCTCGGCGAGTACAGAGCTTAGGGCGACACATTCCGTTTACGATGGGCAGCAGGAATTCACAGCAGTGTGTCAAGCCCTCCGGCCTTCTCTCCTTCGGCACGCAGAGGTTTTGCACTTCTTGCAAACACCTCAGCGGAGAGCCCAAAGTATTCCTGATCTCTTCAACAATGTAGTGCTGCACTAGACTTCAAATATGTCTTCGCTGCGAGATACATTAGAGCGTGTAGTCGTTGCTTCTGAAGGTGAGGAACGCTTCCCTAATGGGCTTTCAGGGAGAAACCTGCTGCGAGTGGCCGTCTGCAAGCCCTTGCGATCACATTCGTCAGCGGCGGTGGTGGCAGTCAAGTTCTGACAGCAAATGGAAATATCAGCTCTCCATGTTTACGAAACGCACCCCTCCGTGTGTCAAAGGCAAAAGTCTACCTTTCCTTCAGAGTCCTAAACCCTGTGAGACAAACATGGTGCGGGTGGCTCCATTCAAAGTGTTTCTCAGGATACCGAGGGAAACTTCCCATGCTAAGAGGGACGAATAGGCTCTGTTTCCTGTCCGGTCAAGTCCATTTCCAGGAACACATCAGAGTCCTTGGTAAAGCGCGTTGTGTGAATGGGCAGAGGAAGAAAGCACTCAGTGCTGGAGAAGGTTAGCTGGCTGACATTGCAGGCACAGTACGCAGCACTCTGTACTTTCACCTTGCCTGTGGCAAATGCATACATACTCTGATGAGGAAGAGACAAGCGGTGCAGGTCCTCTACTGGCTTTCCCACTTATTTGTAGATGACAACAGAGAAGCTTGCCCATGGAACTTGAGACCGGCTTATGTGCAAGTCTACCCAAAATGGAAGAGCCGTTTCCTCCTGCCCCCAGGGACACGTTCCGTACTTTGCCTGGGCAGAGGCTGTGAGGCTTTGTTGATCCAGCTCGTGGGAAACGGATATATAAATTCTGTGAGGAACGAGGATTTCCTTCCCTGCAGCAGCGCCTGTGCTTCCACGTTGCCTTTGGCACACGGTGCTCGAGCGGCGCTCTCAATGAACTGGAAAGAGCCAAATGACAGGAATGTAAATCACGACGCTTGATGCACCACCCTCACCCTTCACATACATCTTCACCTCAGAGAAATATCCCGAAAAGGGTAGTCGAGTCTTAGGGGGAGAAACAAGTGCCCGCAAACTTAGGGTGAAATGCAGGTTTCACTCTGCCGTCTGAAAAATCTTGCCCTGCACGTGACTGAGATCACGGCGTGTTAGATCCGTACCCAATAGCACATACAATTCCGCTGGTGGGCACACAGAGCTCCGGCAGAGCTCGAAGTTCCCAGAGCACGTGCAATACTCCTGGTGGCTGCAACAAGCAATGTGGTACACAGCACACTTCGACCTTGACTTCCTTTCAAGGAAAGGCCGCAGGGCAGGGTCATTGAATCGAGAGAGGGAAACACTTGGCTGCATTCCTCAGGTGAGACACAGGTCAAACTGTGCCGTCTGAAAAGCTCAGGTTCCCTTTGGGAAGCTCTTCGTTGTATGCGGGACGGGAAGGCCTTTGCTTGCAGGCTGTGGCCATTGCCAGGCTAGGACGGAGGAAACACCGCCTCTCCCAGCACGCTTGGTAGCACGCATGGGAGAGAACTCACGCCCTGTTTCAGTCCCCTGCCAGCCATACATACACGTCAAGGACAGTGTTCCCAGAGATACCTTCCTGTAAATGGGAGAGAGGAAGTTTGACTGGGCAAAACTCAGCCTTGGCAGGCCGTCTGAACAGCTTACTCCCTTGACGGCTTTGGAGCAGAGAGCATCACGCAGCGTTCCGTGAAGCTCATGGTAGGCTGATTTTAGGGCTCTCGCCGACACTCCTCGGGCTCTAGCCCTCTCAACCTCTTCCGGCCCTTACTGGCCTTCTCTGACACACCTCGGCGAGTACAGAGCTTAGGGCGACACATTCCGTTTACGATGGGCAGCAGGAATTCACAGCAGTGTGTCAAGCCCTCCGGCCTTCTCTCCTTCGGCACGCAGAGGTTTTGCACTTCTTGCAAACACCTCAGCGGAGAGCCCAAAGTATTCCTGATCTCTTCAACAATGTAGTGCTGCACTAGACTTCAAATATGTCTTCGCTGCGAGATACATTAGAGCGTGTAGTCGTTGCTTCTGAAGGTGAGGAACGCTTCCCTAATGGGCTTTCAGGGAGAAACCTGCTGCGAGTGGCCGTCTGCAAGCCCTTGCGATCACATTCGTCAGCGGCGGTGGTGGCAGTCAAGTTCTGACAGCAAATGGAAATATCAGCTCTCCATGTTTACGAAACGCACCCCTCCGTGTGTCAAAGGCAAAAGTCTACCTTTCCTTCAGAGTCCTAAACCCTGTGAGACAAACATGGTGCGGGTGGCTCCATTCAAAGTGTTTCTCAGGATACCGGGGGAAACTTCCCATGCTAAGAGGGACGAATAGGCTCTGTTTCCTGTCCGGTCAAGTCCATTTCCAGGAACACATCAGAGTCCTTGGTAAAGCGCGTTGTGTGAATGGGCAGAGGAAGAAAGCACTCAGTGCTGGAGAAGGTTAGCTGGCTGACATTGCAGGCACAGTACGCAGCACTCTGTACTTTCACCTTGCCTGTGGCAAATGCATACACACTCTGATGAGGAAGAGACAAGCGGTGCAGGTCCTCTACTGGCTTTCCCACTTATTTGTAGATGACAACAGAGAAGCTTGCCCATGGAACTTGAGACCGGCTTATGTGCAAGTCTACCCAAAATGGAAGAGCCGTTTCCTCCTGCCCCCAGGGACACGTTCCGTACTTTGCCTGGGCAGAGGCTGTGAGGCTTTGTTGATCCAGCTCGTGGGAAACGGATATATAAATTCTGTGAGGAACGAGGATTTCCTTCCCTGCAGCAGCGCCTGTGCTTCCACGTTGCCTTTGGCACACGGTGCTCGAGCGGCGCTCTCAATGAACTGGAAAGAGCCAAATGACAGGAATGTAAATCACGACGCTTGATGCACCACCCTCACCCTTCACATACATCTTCCCCTCAGAGAAATATCCCGAAAAGGGTAGTCGAGTCTTAGGGGGAGAAACAAGTGCCCGCAAACTTAGGGTGAAATGCAGGTTTCACTCTGCCGTCTGAAAAATCTTGCCCTGCACGTGACTGAGATCACGGCGTGTTAGATCCGTACCCAATCGCACATACAATTCCGCTGGTGGGCACACAGAGCTCCGGCAGAGCTCGAAGTTCCCAGAGCACGTGCAATACTCCTGGTGGCTGCAACAAGCAATGTCGTACACAGCACACTTCGACCTTGACTTCCTTTCAAGGAAAGGCCGCAGGGCAGGGTCATTGAATCGAGAGAGGGAAACACTTGGCTGCATTCCTCAGGTGAGACACAGGTCAAACTGTGCCGGCTGAAAAGCTCAGGTTCCCTTTGGGAAGCTCTTCGTTGTATGCGGGACGGGAAGGCCTTTGCTTGCAGGCTGTGGCCATTGCCAGGCTAGGACGGAGGAAACACCGCCTATCCCAGCACGCTTGGTAGCACGCATGGGAGAGAACTCACGCCCTGTTTCAGTCCCCTGCCAGCCATACATACACGTCAAGGACAGTGTTCCCAGAGATACCTTCCTGTAAATGGGAGAGAGGAAGTTTGACTGGGCAAAACTCAGCCTTGGCAGGCCGTCTGAACAGCTTACTCCCTTGACGGCTTTGGAGCAGAGAGCATCACGCAGCGTTCCGTGAAGCTCATGGTAGGCTGATTTTAGGGCTCTCGCCGACACTCCTCGGGCTCTAGCCCTCTCAACCTCTTCCGGCCCTTACTGGCCTTCTCTGACACACCTCGGCGAGTACAGAGCTTAGGGCGACACATTCCGTTTACGATGGGCAGCAGGAATTCACAGCAGTGTGTCAAGCCCTCCGGCCTTCTCTCCTTCGGCACGCAGAGGTTTTGCACTTCTTGCAAACACCTCAGCGGAGAGCCCAAAGTATTCCTGATCTCTTCAACAATGTAGTGCTGCACTAGACTTCAAATATGTCTTCGCTGCGAGATACATTAGAGCGTGTAGTCGTTGCTTCTGAAGGTGAGGAACGCTTCCCTAATGGGCTTTCAGGGAGAAACCTGCTGCGAGTGGCCGTCTGCAAGCCCTTGCGATCACATTCGTCAGCGGCGGTGGTGGCAGTCAAGTTCTGACAGCAAATGGAAATATCAGCTCTCCATGTTTACGAAACGCACCCCTCCGTGTGTCAAAGGCAAAAGTCTACCTTTCCTTCAGAGTCCTAAACCCTGTGAGACAAACATGGTGCGGGTGGCTCCATTCAAAGTGTTTCTCAGGATACCGGGGGAAACTTCCCATGCTAAGAGGGACGAATAGGCTCTGTTTCCTGTCCGGTCAAGTCCATTTCCAGGAACACATCAGAGTCCTTGGTAAAGCGCGTTGTGTGAATGGGCAGAGGAAGAAAGCACTCAGTGCTGGAGAAGGTTAGCTGGCTGACATTGCAGGCACAGTACGCAGCACTCTGTACTTTCACCTTGCCTGTGGCAAATGCATACACACTCTGATGAGGAAGAGACAAGCGGTGCAGGTCCTCTACTGGCTTTCCCACTTATTTGTAGATGACAACAGAGAAGCTTGCCCATGGAACTTGAGACCGGCTTATGTGCAAGTCTACCCAAAATGGAAGAGCCGTTTCCTCCTGCCCCCAGGGACACGTTCCGTACTTTGCCTGGGCAGAGGCTGTGAGGCTTTGTTGATCCAGCTCGTGGGAAACGGATATATAAATTCTGTGAGGAACGAGGATTTCCTTCCCTGCAGCAGCGCCTGTGCTTCCACGTTGCCTTTGGCACACGGTGCTCGAGCGGCGCTCTCAATGAACTGGAAAGAGCCAAATGACAGGAATGTAAATCACGACGCTTGATGCACCACCCTCACCCTTCACATACATCTTCCCCTCAGAGAAATATCCCGAAAAGGGTAGTCGAGTCTTAGGGGGAGAAACAAGTGCCCGCAAACTTAGGGTGAAATGCAGGTTTCACTCTGCCGTCTGAAAAATCTTGCCCTGCACGTGACTGAGATCACGGCGTGTTAGATCCGTACCCAATCGCACATACAATTCCGCTGGTGGGCACACAGAGCTCCGGCAGAGCTCGAAGTTCCCAGAGCACGTGCAATACTCCTGGTGGCTGCAACAAGCAATGTCGTACACAGCACACTTCGACCTTGACTTCCTTTCAAGGAAAGGCCGCAGGGCAGGGTCATTGAATCGAGAGAGGGAAACACTTGGCTGCATTCCTCAGGTGAGACACAGGTCAAACTGTGCCGGCTGAAAAGCTCAGGTTCCCTTTGGGAAGCTCTTCGTTGTATGCGGGACGGGAAGGCCTTTGCTTGCAGGCTGTGGCCATTGCCAGGCTAGGACGGAGGAAACACCGCCTATCCCAGCACGCTTGGTAGCACGCATGGGAGAGAACTCACGCCCTGTTTCAGTCCCCTGCCAGCCATACATACACGTCAAGGACAGTGTTCCCAGAGATACCTTCCTGTAAATGGGAGAGAGGAAGTTTGACTGGGCAAAACTCAGCCTTGGCAGGCCGTCTGAACAGCTTACTCCCTTGACGGCTTTGGAGCAGAGAGCATCACGCAGCGTTCCGTGAAGCTCATGGTAGGCTGATTTTAGGGCTCTCGCCGACACTCCTCGGGCTCTAGCCCTCTCAACCTCTTCCGGCCCTTACTGGCCTTCTCTGACACACCTCGGCGAGTACAGAGCTTAGGGCGACACATTCCGTTTACGATGGGCAGCAGGAATTCACAGCAGTGTGTCAAGCCCTCCGGCCTTCTCTCCTTCGGCACGCAGAGGTTTTGCACTTCTTGCAAACACCTCAGCGGAGAGCCCAAAGTATTCCTGATCTCTTCAACAATGTAGTGCTGCACTAGACTTCAAATATGTCTTCGCTGCGAGATACATTAGAGCGTGTAGTCGTTGCTTCTGAAGGTGAGGAACGCTTCCCTAATGGGCTTTCAGGGAGAAACCTGCTGCGAGTGGCCGTCTGCAAGCCCTTGCGATCACATTCGTCAGCGGCGGTGGTGGCAGTCAAGTTCTGACAGCAAATGGAAATATCAGCTCTCCATGTTTACGAAACGCACCCCTCCGTGTGTCAAAGGCAAAAGTCTACCTTTCCTTCAGAGTCCTAAACCCTGTGAGACAAACATGGTGCGGGTGGCTCCATTCAAAGTGTTTCTCAGGATACCGGGGGAAACTTCCCATGCTAAGAGGGACGAATAGGCTCTGTTTCCTGTCCGGTCAAGTCCATTTCCAGGAACACATCAGAGTCCTTGGTAAAGCGCGTTGTGTGAATGGGCAGAGGAAGAAAGCACTCAGTGCTGGAGAAGGTTAGCTGGCTGACATTGCAGGCACAGTACGCAGCACTCTGTACTTTCACCTTGCCTGTGGCAAATGCATACACACTCTGATGAGGAAGAGACAAGCGGTGCAGGTCCTCTACTGGCTTTCCCACTTATTTGTAGATGTCAACAGAGAAGCTTGCCCATGGAACTTGAGACCGGCTTATGTGCAAGTCTACCCAAAATGGAAGAGCCGTTTCCTCCTGCCCCCAGGGACACGTTCCGTACTTTGCCTGGGCAGAGGCTGTGAGGCTTTGTTGATCCAGCTCGTGGGAAATGGATATATAAATTCTGTGAGGAACGAGGATTTCCTTCCCTGCAGCAGCGCCTGTGCTTCCACGTTGCCTTTGGCACACGGTGCTCGAGCGGCGCTCTCAATGAACTGGAAAGAGCCAAATGACAGGAATGTTAATCACGACGCTTCATGCACCACCCTCACCCTTCACATACATCTTCCCGTCAGAGAAATATCCCTGAAGGGTAGTCGAGTCTTAGGGGGAGAAACAAGTGCCCGCAAACTTAGGGTGAAATGCAGGTTTCACTCTGCCGTCTGAAAAATCTTGCCCTGCACGTGACTGAGATCACGGCGTGTTAGATCCGTACCCAATCGCACATACAATTCCCCTGGTGGGCACACAGAGCTCCGGCAGAGCTCGAAGTTCCCAGAGCACGTGCAATACTCCTGGTGGCTGCAACAAGCAATGTCGTACACAGCACACTTCGACCTTGACTTCCTTTCAAGGAAAGGCCGCAGGGCAGGGTCATTGAATCGAGAGAGGGAAACACTTGGCTGCATTCCTCAGGTGAGACACAGGTCAAACTGTGCCGTCTGAAAAGCTCAGGTTCCCTTTGGGAAGCTCTTCGTTGTATGCGGGACGGGAAGGCCTTTGCTTGCAGGCTGTGGCCATTGCCAGGCTAGGACGGAGGAAACACCGCCTATCCCAGCACGCTTGGTAGCACGCATGGGAGAGAACTCACGCCCTGTTTCAGTCCCCTGCCAGCCATACATACACGTCAAGGACAGTGTTCCCAGAGATACCTTCCTGTAAATGGGAGAGAGGAAGTTTGACTGGGCAAAACTCAGCCTTGTCAGGCCGTCTGAACAGCTTACTCCCTTGACGGCTTTGGAGCAGAGAGCATCACGCAGCGTTCCGTGAAGCTCATGGTAGGCTGATTTTAGGGCTCTCGCCGACACTCCTCGGGCTCTAGCCCTCTCAACCTCTTCCGGCCCTTACTGGCCTTCTCTGACACACCTCGGCGAGTACAGAGCTTAGGGCGACACATTCCGTTTACGATGGGCAGCAGGAATTCACAGCAGTGTGTCAAGCCCTCCGGCCTTCTCTCCTTCGGCACGCAGAGGTTTTGCACTTCTTGCAAACACCTCAGCGGAGAGCCCAAAGTATTCCTGATCTCTTCAACAATGTAGTGCTGCACTAGACTTCAAATATGTCTTCGCTGCGAGATACATTAGAGCGTGTAGTCGTTGCTTCTGAAGGTGAGGAACGCTTCGCTAATGGGCTTTCAGGGAGAAACCTGCTGCGAGTGGCCGTCTGCAAGCCCTTGCGATCACATTCGTCAGCGGCGGTGGTGGCAGTCAAGTTCTGACAGCAAATGGAAATATCAGCTCTCCATGTTTACGAAACGCACCCCTCCGTGTGTCAAAGGCAAAAGTCTACCTTTCCTTCAGAGTCCTAAACCCTGTGAGACAAACATGGTGCGGGTGGCTCCATTCAAAGTGTTTCTCAGGATACCGGGGGAAACTTCCCATGCTAAGAGGGACGAATAGGCTCTGTTTCCTGTCCGGTCAAGTCCATTTCCAGGAACACATCAGAGTCCTTGGTAAAGCGCGTTGTGTGAATGGGCAGAGGAAGAAAGCACTCAGTGCTGGAGAAGGTTAGCTGGCTGACATTGCAGGCACAGTACGCAGCACTCTGTACTTTCACCTTGCCTGTGGCAAATGCATACACACTCTGATGAGGAAGAGACAAGCGGTGCAGGTCCTCTACTGGCTTTCCCACTTATTTGTAGATGTCAACAGAGAAGCTTGCCCATGGAACTTGAGACCGGCTTATGTGCAAGTCTACCCAAAATGGAAGAGCCGTTTCCTCCTGCCCCCAGGGACACGTTCCGTACTTTGCCTGGGCAGAGGCTGTGAGGCTTTGTTGATCCAGCTCGTGGGAAATGGATATATAAATTCTGTGAGGAACGAGGATTTCCTTCCCTGCAGCAGCGCCTGTGCTTCCACGTTGCCTTTGGCACACGGTGCTCGAGCGGCGCTCTCAATGAACTGGAAAGAGCCAAATGACAGGAATGTTAATCACGACGCTTCATGCACCACCCTCACCCTTCACATACATCTTCCCGTCAGAGAAATATCCCTGAAGGGTAGTCGAGTCTTAGGGGGAGAAACAAGTGCCCGCAAACTTAGGGTGAAATGCAGGTTTCACTCTGCCGTCTGAAAAATCTTGCCCTGCACGTGACTGAGATCACGGCGTGTTAGATCCGTACCCAATCGCACATACAATTCCCCTGGTGGGCACACAGAGCTCCGGCAGAGCTCGAAGTTCCCAGAGCACGTGCAATACTCCTGGTGGCTGCAACAAGCAATGTCGTACACAGCACACTTCGACCTTGACTTCCTTTCAAGGAAAGGCCGCAGGGCAGGGTCATTGAATCGAGAGAGGGAAACACTTGGCTGCATTCCTCAGGTGAGACACAGGTCAAACTGTGCCGGCTGAAAAGCTCAGGTTCCCTTTGGGAAGCTCTTCGTTGTATGCGGGACGGGAAGGCCTTTGCTTGCAGGCTGTGGCCATTGCCAGGCTAGGACGGAGGAAACACCGCCTATCCCAGCACGCTTGGTAGCACGCATGGGAGAGAACTCACGCCCTGTTTCAGTCCCCTGCCAGCCATACATACACGTCAAGGACAGTGTTCCCAGAGATACCTTCCTGTAAATGGGAGAGAGGAAGTTTGACTGGGCAAAACTCAGCCTTGGCAGGCCGTCTGAACAGCTTACTCCCTTGACGGCTTTGGAGCAGAGAGCATCACGCAGCGTTCCGTGAAGCTCATGGTAGGCTGATTTTAGGGCTCTCGCCGACACTCCTCGGGCTCTAGCCCTCTCAACCTCTTCCGGCCCTTACTGGCCTTCTCTGACACACCTCGGCGAGTACAGAGCTTAGGGCGACACATTCCGTTTACGATGGGCAGCAGGAATTCACAGCAGTGTGTCAAGCCCTCCGGCCTTCTCTCCTTCGGCACGCAGAGGTTTTGCACTTCTTGCAAACACCTCAGCGGAGAGCCCAAAGTATTCCTGATCTCTTCAACAATGTAGTGCTGCACTAGACTTCAAATATGTCTTCGCTGCGAGATACATTAGAGCGTGTAGTCGTTGCTTCTGAAGGTGAGGAACGCTTCCCTAATGGGCTTTCAGGGAGAAACCTGCTGCGAGTGGCCGTCTGCAAGCCCTTGCGATCACATTCGTCAGCGGCGGTGGTGGCAGTCAAGTTCTGACAGCAAATGGAAATATCAGCTCTCCATGTTTACGAAACGCACCCCTCCGTGTGTCAAAGGCAAAAGTCTACCTTTCCTTCAGAGTCCTAAACCCTGTGAGACAAACATGGTGCGGGTGGCTCCATTCAAAGTGTTTCTCAGGATACCGGGGGAAACTTCCCATGCTAAGAGGGACGAATAGGCTCTGTTTCCTGTCCGGTCAAGTCCATTTCCAGGAACACATCAGAGTCCTTGGTAAAGCGCGTTGTGTGAATGGGCAGAGGAAGAAAGCACTCAGTGCTGGAGAAGGTTAGCTGGCTGACATTGCAGGCACAGTACGCAGCACTCTGTACTTTCACCTTGCCTGTGGCAAATGCATACATACTCTGATGAGGAAGAGACAAGCGGTGCAGGTCCTCTACTGGCTTTCCCACTTATTTGTAGATGACAACAGAGAAGCTTGCCCATGGAACTTGAGACCGGCTTATGTGCAAGTCTACCCAAAATGGAAGAGCCGTTTCCTCCTGCCCCCAGGGACACGTTCCGTACTTTGCCTGGGCAGAGGCTGTGAGGCTTTGTTGATCCAGCTCGTGGGAAACGGATATATAAATTCTGTGAGGAACGAGGATTTCCTTCCCTGCAGCAGCGCCTGTGCTTCCACGTTGCCTTTGGCACACGGTGCTCGAGCGGCGCTCTCAATGAACTGGAAAGAGCCAAATGACAGGAATGTTAATCACGACGCTTCATGCACCACCCTCACCGTTCACATACATCTTCCCCTCAGAGAAATATCCCTGAAGGGTAGTCGAGTCTTAGGGGGAGAAACAAGTGCCCGCAAACTTAGGGTGAAATGCAGGTTTCACTCTGCCGTCTGAAAAATCTTGCCCTGCACGTGACTGAGATCACGGCGTGTTAGATCCGTACCCAATCGCACATACAATTCCGCTGGTGGGCACACAGAGCTCCGGCAGAGCTCGAAGTTCCCAGAGCACGTGCAATACTCCTGGTGGCTGCAACAAGCAATGTCGTACACAGCACACTTCGACCTTGACTTCCTTTCAAGGAAAGGCTGCAGGGCAGGGTCATTGAATCGAGAGAGGGAAACACTTGGCTGCATTCCTCAGGTGAGACACAGGTCAAACTGTGCCGTCTGAAAAGCTCAGGTTCCCTTTGGGAAGCTCTTCGTTGTATGCGGGACGGGAAGGCCTTTGCTTGCAGGCTGTGGCCATTGCCAGGCTAGGACGGAGGAAACACCGCCTCTCCCAGCACGCTTGGTAGCACGCATGGGAGAGAACTCACGCCCTGTTTCAGTCCCCTGCCAGCCATACATACACGTCAAGGACAGTGTTCCCAGAGATACCTTCCTGTAAATGGGAGAGAGGAAGTTTGACTGGGCAAAACTCAGCCTTGGCAGGCCGTCTGAACAGCTTACTCCCTTGACGGCTTTGGAGCAGAGAGCATCACGCAGCGTTCCGTGAAGCTCATGGTAGGCTGATTTTAGGGCTCTCGCCGACACTCCTCGGGCTCTAGCCCTCTCAACCTCTTCCGGCCCTTACTGGCCTTCTCTGACACACCTCGGCGAGTACAGAGCTTAGGGCGACACATTCCGTTTACGATGGGCAGCAGGAATTCACAGCAGTGTGTCAAGCCCTCCGGCCTTCTCTCCTTCGGCACGCAGAGGTTTTGCACTTCTTGCAAACACCTCAGCGGAGAGCCCAAAGTATTCCTGATCTCTTCAACAATGTAGTGCTGCACTAGACTTCAAATATGTCTTCGCTGCGAGATACATTAGAGCGTGTAGTCGTTGCTTCTGAAGGTGAGGAACGCTTCCCTAATGGGCTTTCAGGGAGAAACCTGCTGCGAGTGGCCGTCTGCAAGCCCTTGCGATCACATTCGTCAGCGGCGGTGGTGGCAGTCAAGTTCTGACAGCAAATGGAAATATCAGCTCTCCATGTTTACGAAACGCACCCCTCCGTGTGTCAAAGGCAAAAGACTACCTTTCCTTCAGAGTCCTAAACCCTGTGAGACAAACATGGTGCGGGTGGCTCCATTCAAAGTGTTTCTCAGGATACCGGGGGAAACTTCCCATGCTAAGAGGGACGAATAGGCTCTGTTTCCTGTCCGGTCAAGTCCATTTCCAGGAACACATCAGAGTCCTTGGTAAAGCGCGTTGTGTGAATGGGCAGAGGAAGAAAGCACTCAGTGCTGGAGAAGGTTAGCTGGCTGACATTGCAGGCACAGTACGCAGCACTCTGTACTTTCACCTTGCCTGTGGCAAATGCATACATACTCTGATGAGGAAGAGACAAGCGGTGCAGGTCCTCTACTGGCTTTCCCACTTATTTGTAGATGACAACAGAGAAGCTTGCCCATGGAACTTGAGACCGGCTTATGTGCAAGTCTACCCAAAATGGAAGAGCCGTTTCCTCCTGCCCCCAGGGACACGTTCCGTACTTTGCCTGGGCAGAGGCTGTGAGGCTTTGTTGATCCAGCTCGTGGGAAACGGATATATAAATTCTGTGAGGAACGAGGATTTCCTTCCCTGCAGCAGCGCCTGTGCTTCCACGTTGCCTTTGGCACACGGTGCTCGAGCGGCGCTCTCAATGAACTGGAAAGAGCCAAATGACAGGAATGTTAATCACGACGCTTCATGCACCACCCTCACCCTTCACATACATCTTCCCGTCAGAGAAATATCCCTGAAGGGTAGTCGAGTCTTAGGGGGAGAAACAAGTGCCCGCAAACTTAGGGTGAAATGCAGGTTTCACTCTGCCGTCTGAAAAATCTTGCCCTGCACGTGACTGAGATCACGGCGTGTTAGATCTGTACCCAATCGCACATACAATTCCGCTGGTGGGCACACAGAGCTCCGGCAGAGCTCGAAGTTCCCAGAGCACGTGCAATACTCCTTGTGCCTGCAACAAGCAATGTCGTACACAGCACACTTCGACCTTGACTTCCTTTCAAGGAAAGGCCGCAGGGCAGGGTCATTGAATCGAGAGAGGGAAACACTTGGCTGCATTCCTCAGGTGAGACACAGGTCAAACTGTGCCGTCTGAAAAGCTCAGGTTCCCTTTGGGAAGCTCTTCGTTGTATGCGGGACGGGAAGGCCTTTGCTTGCAGGCTGTGGCCATTGCCAGGCTAGGACGGAGGAAACACCGCCTATCCCAGCACGCTTGTTAGCACGCATGGGAGAGAACTCACGCCCTGTTTCAGTCCCCTGCCAGCCATACATACACGTCAAGGACAGTGTTCCCAGAGATACCTTCCTGTAAATGGGAGAGAGGAAGTTTGACTGGGCAAAACTCAGCCTTGGCAGGCCGTCTGAACAGCTTACTCCCTTGACGGCTTTGGAGCAGAGAGCATCACGCAGCGTTCCGTGAAGCTCATGGTAGGCTGATTTTAGGGCTCTCGCCGACACTCCTCGGGCTCTAGCCCTCTCAACCTCTTCCGGCCCTTACTGGCCTTCTCTGACACACCTCGGCGAGTACAGAGCTTAGGGCGACACATTCCGTTTACGATGGGCAGCAGGAATTCACAGCAGTGTGTCAAGCCCTCCGGCCTTCTCTCCTTCGGCACGCAGAGGTTTTGCACTTCTTGCAAACACCTCAGCGGAGAGCCCAAAGTATTCCTGATCTCTTCAACAATGTAGTGCTGCACTAGACTTCAAATATGTCTTCGCTGCGAGATACATTAGAGCGTGTAGTCGTTGCTTCTGAAGGTGAGGAACGCTTCGCTAATGGGCTTTCAGGGAGAAACCTGCTGCGAGTGGCCGTCTGCAAGCCCTTGCGATCACATTCGTCAGCGGCGGTGGTGGCAGTCAAGTTCTGACAGCAAATGGAAATATCAGCTCTCCATGTTTACGAAACGCACCCCTCCGTGTGTCAAAGGCAAAAGTCTACCTTTCCTTCAGAGTCCTAAACCCTGTGAGACAAACATGGTGCGGGTGGCTCCATTCAAAGTGTTTCTCAGGATACCGGGGGAAACTTCCCATGCTAAGAGGGACGAATAGGCTCTGTTTCCTGTCCGGTCAAGTCCATTTCCAGGAACACATCAGAGTCCTTGGTAAAGCGCGTTGTGTGAATGGGCAGAGGAAGAAAGCACTCAGTGCTGGAGAAGGTTAGCTGGCTGACATTGCAGGCACAGTACGCAGCACTCTGTACTTTCACCTTGCCTGTGGCAAATGCATACATACTCTGATGAGGAAGAGACAAGCGGTGCAGGTCCTCTACTGGCTTTCCCACTTATTTGTAGATGACAACAGAGAAGCTTGCCCATGGAACTTGAGACCGGCTTATGTGCAAGTCTACCCAAAATGGAAGAGCCGTTTCCTCCTGCCCCCAGGGACACGTTCCGTACTTTGCCTGGGCAGAGGCTGTGAGGCTTTGTTGATCCAGCTCGTGGGAAACGGATATATAAATTCTGTGAGGAACGAGGATTTCCTTCCCTGCAGCAGCGCCTGTGCTTCCACGTTGCCTTTGGCACACGGTGCTCGAGCGGCGCTCTCAATGAACTGGAAAGAGCCAAATGACAGGAATGTTAATCACGACGCTTGATGCACCACCCTCACCCTTCACATACATCTTCCCCTCAGAGAAATATCCCTAAAAGGGTAGTCGAGTCTTAGGGGGAGAAACAAGTGCCCGCAAACTTAGGGTGAAATGCAGGTTTCACTCTGCCGTCTGAAAAATCTTGCCCTGCACGTGACTGAGATCACGGCGTGTTAGATCCGTACCCAATCGCACATACAATTCCGCTGGTGGGCACACAGAGCTCCCGCAGAGCTCGAAGTTCCCAGAGCACCTGCAATACTCCTGGTGGCTGCAACAAGCAATGTCGTACACAGCACACTTGGACCTTGACTTCCTTTCAAGGAAAGGCCGCAGGGCAGGGTCATTGAATCGAGAGAGGGAAACACTTGGCTGCATTCCTCAGGTGAGACACAGGTCAAACTGTGCCGGCTGAAAAGCTCAGGTTCCCTTTGGGAAGCTCTTCGTTGTATGCGGGACGGGAAGGCCTTTGCTTGCAGGCTGTGGCCATTGCCAGGCTAGGACGGAGGAAACACCGCCTATCCCAGCACGCTTGTTAGCACGCATGGGAGAGAACTCACGCCCTGTTTCAGTCCCCTGCCAGCCATACATACACGTCAAGGACAGTGTTCCCAGAGATACCTTCCTGTAAATGGGAGAGAGGAAGTTTGACTGGGCAAAACTCAGCCTTGGCAGGCCGTCTGAACAGCTTACTCCCTTGACGGCTTTGGAGCAGAGAGCATCACGCAGCGTTCCGTGAAGCTCATGGTAGGCTGATTTTAGGGCTCTCGCCGACACTCCTCGGGCTCTAGCCCTCTCAACCTCTTCCGGCCCTTACTGGCCTTCTCTGACACACCTCGGCGAGTACAGAGCTTAGGGCGACACATTCCGTTTACGATGGGCAGCAGGAATTCACAGCAGTGTGTCAAGCCCTCCGGCCTTCTCTCCTTCGGCACGCAGAGGTTTTGCACTTCTTGCAAACACCTCAGCGGAGAGCCCAAAGTATTCCTGATCTCTTCAACAATGTAGTGCTGCACTAGACTTCAAATATGTCTTCGCTGCGAGATACATTAGAGCGTGTAGTCGTTGCTTCTGAAGGTGAGGAACGCTTCCCTAATGGGCTTTCAGGGAGAAACCTGCTGCGAGTGGCCGTCTGCAAGCCCTTGCGATCACATTCGTCAGCGGCGGTGGTGGCAGTCAAGTTCTGACAGCAAATGGAAATATCAGCTCTCCATGTTTACGAAACGCACCCCTCCGTGTGTCAAAGGCAAAAGTCTACCTTTCCTTCAGAGTCCTAAACCCTGTGAGACAAACATGGTGCGGGTGGCTCCATTCAAAGTGTTTCTCAGGATACCGGGGGAAACTTCCCATGCTAAGAGGGACGAATAGGCTCTGTTTCCTGTCCGGTCAAGTCCATTTCCAGGAACACATCAGAGTCCTTGGTAAAGCGCGTTGTGTGAATGGGCAGAGGAAGAAAGCACTCAGTGCTGGAGAAGGTTAGTTGGCTGACATTGCAGGCACAGTACGCAGCACTCTGTACTTTCACCTTGCCTGTGGCAAATGCATACACACTCTGATGAGGAAGAGACAAGCGGTGCAGGTCCTCTACTGGCTTTCCCACTTATTTGTAGATGTCAACAGAGAAGCTTGCCCATGGAACTTGAGACCGGCTTATGTGCAAGTCTACCCAAAATGGAAGAGCCGTTTCCTCCTGCCCCCAGGGACACGTTCCGTACTTTGCCTGGGCAGAGGCTGTGAGGCTTTGTTGATCCAGCTCGTGGGAAACGGATATATAAATTCTGTGAGGAACGAGGATTTCCTTCCCTGCAGCAGCGCCTGTGCTTCCACGTTGCCTTTGGCACACGGTGCTCGAGCGGCGCTCTCAATGAACTGGAAAGAGCCAAATGACAGGAATGTTAATCACGACGCTTCATGCACCACCCTCACCCTTCACATACATCTTCCCGTCAGAGAAATATCCCTGAAGGGTAGTCGAGTCTTAGGGGGAGAAACAAGTGCCCGCAAACTTAGGGTGAAATGCAGGTTTCACTCTGCCGTCTGAAAAATCTTGCCCTGCACGTGACTGAGATCACGGCGTGTTAGATCCGTACCCAATCGCACATACAATTCCGCTGGTGGGCACACAGAGCTCCGGCAGAGCTCGAAGTTCCCAGAGCACGTGCAATACTCCTGGTGGCTGCAACAAGCAATGTCGTACACAGCACACTTCGACCTTGACTTCCTTTCAAGGAAAGGCCGCAGGGCAGGGTCATTGAATCGAGAGAGGGAAACACTTGGCTGCATTCCTCAGGTGAGACACAGGTCAAACTGTGCCGGCTGAAAAGCTCAGGTTCCCTTTGGGAAGCTCTTCGTTGTATGCGGGACGGGAAGGCCTTTGCTTGCAGGCTGTGGCCATTGCCAGGCTAGGACGGAGGAAACACCGCCTATCCCAGCACGCTTGGTAGCACGCATGGGAGAGAACTCACGCCCTGTTTCAGTCCCCTGCCAGCCATACATACACGTCAAGGACAGTGTTCCCAGAGATACCTTCCTGTAAATGGGAGAGAGGAAGTTTGACTGGGCAAAACTCAGCCTTGGCAGGCCGTCTGAACAGCTTACTCCCTTGACGGCTTTGGAGCAGAGAGCATCACGCAGCGTTCCGTGAAGCTCATGGTAGGCTGATTTTAGGGCTCTCGCCGACACTCCTCGGGCTCTAGCCCTCTCAACCTCTTCCGGCCCTTACTGGCCTTCTCTGACACACCTCGGCGAGTACAGAGCTTAGGGCGACACATTCCGTTTACGATGGGCAGCAGGAATTCACAGCAGTGTGTCAAGCCCTCCGGCCTTCTCTCCTTCGGCACGCAGAGGTTTTGCACTTCTTGCAAACACCTCAGCGGAGAGCCCAAAGTATTCCTGATCTCTTCAACAATGTAGTGCTGCACTAGACTTCAAATATGTCTTCGCTGCGAGATACATTAGAGCGTGTAGTCGTTGCTTCTGAAGGTGAGGAACGCTTCCCTAATGGGCTTTCAGGGAGAAACCTGCTGCGAGTGGCCGTCTGCAAGCCCTTGCGATCACATTCGTCAGCGGCGGTGGTGGCAGTCAAGTTCTGACAGCAAATGGAAATATCAGCTCTCCATGTTTACGAAACGCACCCCTCCGTGTGTCAAAGGCAAAAGTCTACCTTTCCTTCAGAGTCCTAAACCCTGTGAGACAAACATGGTGCGGGTGGCTCCATTCAAAGTGTTTCTCAGGATACCGGGGGAAACTTCCCATGCTAAGAGGGACGAATAGGCTCTGTTTCCTGTCCGGTCAAGTCCATTTCCAGGAACACATCAGAGTCCTTGGTAAAGCGCGTTGTGTGAATGGGCAGAGGAAGAAAGCACTCAGTGCTGGAGAAGGTTAGCTGGCTGACATTGCAGGCACAGTACGCAGCACTCTGTACTTTCACCTTGCCTGTGGCAAATGCATACATACTCTGATGAGGAAGAGACAAGCGGTGCAGGTCCTCTACTGGCTTTCCCACTTATTTGTAGATGACAACAGAGAAGCTTGCCCATGGAACTTGAGACCGGCTTATGTGCAAGTCTACCCAAAATGGAAGAGCCGTTTCCTCCTGCCCCCAGGGACACGTTCCGTACTTTGCCTGGGCAGAGGCTGTGAGGCTTTGTTGATCCAGCTCGTGGGAAACGGATATATAAATTCTGTGAGGAACGAGGATTTCCTTCCCTGCAGCAGCGCCTGTGCTTCCACGTTGCCTTTGGCACACGGTGCTCGAGCGGCGCTCTCAATGAACTGGAAAGAGCCAAATGACAGGAATGTTAATCACGACGCTTCATGCACCACCCTCACCCTTCACATACATCTTCCCGTCAGAGAAATATCCCTGAAGGGTAGTCGAGTCTTAGGGGGAGAAACAAGTGCCCGCAAACTTAGGGTGAAATGCAGGTTTCACTCTGCCGTCTGAAAAATCTTGCCCTGCACCTGACTGAGATCACGGCGTGTTAGATCCGTACCCAATCGCACATACAATTCCGCTGGTGGGCACACAGAGCTCCCGCAGAGCTCGAAGTTCCCAGAGCACGTGCAATACTCCTGGTGGCTGCAACAAGCAATGTCGTACACAGCACACTTGGACCTTGACTTCCTTTCAAGGAAAGGCCGCAGGGCAGGGTCATTGAATCGAGAGAGGGAAACACTTGGCTGCATTCCTCAGGTGAGACACAGGTCAAACTGTGCCGGCTGAAAAGCTCAGGTTCCCTTTGGGAAGCTCTTCGTTGTATGCGGGACGGGAAGGCCTTTGCTTGCAGGCTGTGGCCATTGCCAGGCTAGGACGGAGGAAACACCGCCTATCCCAGCACGCTTGTTAGCACGCATGGGAGAGAACTCACGCCCTGTTTCAGTCCCCTGCCAGCCATACATACACGTCAAGGACAGTGTTCCCAGAGATACCTTCCTGTAAATGGGAGAGAGGAAGTTTGACTGGGCAAAACTCAGCCTTGGCAGGCCGTCTGAACAGCTTACTCCCTTGACGGCTTTGGAGCAGAGAGCATCACGCAGCGTTCCGTGAAGCTCATGGTAGGCTGATTTTAGGGCTCTCGCCGACACTCCTCGGGCTCTAGCCCTCTCAACCTCTTCCGGCCCTTACTGGCCTTCTCTGACACACCTCGGCGAGTACAGAGCTTAGGGCGACACATTCCGTTTACGATGGGCAGCAGGAATTCACAGCAGTGTGTCAAGCCCTCCGGCCTTCTCTCCTTCGGCACGCAGAGGTTTTGCACTTCTTGCAAACACCTCAGCGGAGAGCCCAAAGTATTCCTGATCTCTTCAACAATGTAGTGCTGCACTAGACTTCAAATATGTCTTCGCTGCGAGATACATTAGAGCGTGTAGTCGTTGCTTCTGAAGGTGAGGAACGCTTCCCTAATGGGCTTTCAGGGAGAAACCTGCTGCGAGTGGCCGTCTGCAAGCCCTTGCGATCACATTCGTCAGCGGCGGTGGTGGCAGTCAAGTTCTGACAGCAAATGGAAATATCAGCTCTCCATGTTTACGAAACGCACCCCTCCGTGTGTCAAAGGCAAAAGTCTACCTTTCCTTCAGAGTCCTAAACCCTGTGAGACAAACATGGTGCGGGTGGCTCCATTCAAAGTGTTTCTCAGGATACCGGGGGAAACTTCCCATGCTAAGAGGGACGAATAGGCTCTGTTTCCTGTCCGGTCAAGTCCATTTCCAGGAACACATCAGAGTCCTTGGTAAAGCGCGTTGTGTGAATGGGCAGAGGAAGAAAGCACTCAGTGCTGGAGAAGGTTAGCTGGCTGACATTGCAGGCACAGTACGCAGCACTCTGTACTTTCACCTTGCCTGTGGCAAATGCATACATACTCTGATGAGGAAGAGACAAGCGGTGCAGGTCCTCTACTGGCTTTCCCACTTATTTGTAGATGACAACAGAGAAGCTTGCCCATGGAACTTGAGACCGGCTTATGTGCAAGTCTACCCAAAATGGAAGAGCCGTTTCCTCCTGCCCCCAGGGACACGTTCCGTACTTTGCCTGGGCAGAGGCTGTGAGGCTTTGTTGATCCAGCTCGTGGGAAACGGATATATAAATTCTGTGAGGAACGAGGATTTCCTTCCCTGCAGCAGCGCCTGTGCTTCCACGTTGCCTTTGGCACACGGTGCTCGAGCGGCGCTCTCAATGAACTGGAAAGAGCCAAATGACAGGAATGTTAATCACGACGCTTCATGCACCACCCTCACCCTTCACATACATCTTCCCGTCAGAGAAATATCCCTGAAGGGTAGTCGAGTCTTAGGGGGAGAAACAAGTGCCCGCAAACTTAGGGTGAAATGCAGGTTTCACTCTGCCGTCTGAAAAATCTTGCCCTGCACCTGACTGAGATCACGGCGTGTTAGATCCGTACCCAATCGCACATACAATTCCGCTGGTGGGCACACAGAGCTCCCGCAGAGCTCGAAGTTCCCAGAGCACGTGCAATACTCCTGGTGGCTGCAACAAGCAATGTCGTACACAGCACACTTGGACCTTGACTTCCTTTCAAGGAAAGGCCGCAGGGCAGGGTCATTGAATCGAGAGAGGGAAACACTTGGCTGCATTCCTCAGGTGAGACACAGGTCAAACTGTGCCGGCTGAAAAGCTCAGGTTCCCTTTGGGAAGCTCTTCGTTGTATGCGGGACGGGAAGGCCTTTGCTTGCAGGCTGTGGCCATTGCCAGGCTAGGACGGAGGAAACACCGCCTATCCCAGCACGCTTGTTAGCACGCATGGGAGAGAACTCACGCCCTGTTTCAGTCCCCTGCCAGCCATACATACACGTCAAGGACAGTGTTCCCAGAGATACCTTCCTGTAAATGGGAGAGAGGAAGTTTGACTGGGCAAAACTCAGCCTTGGCAGGCCGTCTGAACAGCTTACTCCCTTGACGGCTTTGGAGCAGAGAGCATCACGCAGCGTTCCGTGAAGCTCATGGTAGGCTGATTTTAGGGCTCTCGCCGACACTCCTCGGGCTCTAGCCCTCTCAACCTCTTCCGGCCCTTACTGGCCTTCTCTGACACACCTCGGCGAGTACAGAGCTTAGGGCGACACATTCCGTTTACGATGGGCAGCAGGAATTCACAGCAGTGTGTCAAGCCCTCCGGCCTTCTCTCCTTCGGCACGCAGAGGTTTTGCACTTCTTGCAAACACCTCAGCGGAGAGCCCAAAGTATTCCTGATCTCTTCAACAATGTAGTGCTGCACTAGACTTCAAATATGTCTTCGCTGCGAGATACATTAGAGCGTGTAGTCGTTGCTTCTGAAGGTGAGGAACGCTTCCCTAATGGGCTTTCAGGGAGAAACCTGCTGCGAGTGGCCGTCTGCAAGCCCTTGCGATCACATTCGTCAGCGGCGGTGGTGGCAGTCAAGTTCTGACAGCAAATGGAAATATCAGCTCTCCATGTTTACGAAACGCACCCCTCCGTGTGTCAAAGGCAAAAGTCTACCTTTCCTTCAGAGTCCTAAACCCTGTGAGACAAACATGGTGCGGGTGGCTCCATTCAAAGTGTTTCTCAGGATACCGGGGGAAACTTCCCATGCTAAGAGGGACGAATAGGCTCTGTTTCCTGTCCGGTCAAGTCCATTTCCAGGAACACATCAGAGTCCTTGGTAAAGCGCGTTGTGTGAATGGGCAGAGGAAGAAAGCACTCAGTGCTGGAGAAGGTTAGTTGGCTGACATTGCAGGCACAGTACGCAGCACTCTGTACTTTCACCTTGCCTGTGGCAAATGCATACACACTCTGATGAGGAAGAGACAAGCGGTGCAGGTCCTCTACTGGCTTTCCCACTTATTTGTAGATGTCAACAGAGAAGCTTGCCCATGGAACTTGAGACCGGCTTATGTGCAAGTCTACCCAAAATGGAAGAGCCGTTTCCTCCTGCCCCCAGGGACACGTTCCGTACTTTGCCTGGGCAGAGGCTGTGAGGCTTTGTTGATCCAGCTCGTGGGAAACGGATATATAAATTCTGTGAGGAACGAGGATTTCCTTCCCTGCAGCAGCGCCTGTGCTTCCACGTTGCCTTTGGCACACGGTGCTCGAGCGGCGCTCTCAATGAACTGGAAAGAGCCAAATGACAGGAATGTTAATCACGACGCTTCATGCACCACCCTCACCCTTCACATACATCTTCCCGTCAGAGAAATATCCCTGAAGGGTAGTCGAGTCTTAGGGGGAGAAACAAGTGCCCGCAAACTTAGGGTGAAATGCAGGTTTCACTCTGCCGTCTGAAAAATCTTGCCCTGCACGTGACTGAGATCACGGCGTGTTAGATCCGTACCCAATCGCACATACAATTCCGCTGGTGGGCACACAGAGCTCCGGCAGAGCTCGAAGTTCCCAGAGCACGTGCAATACTCCTGGTGGCTGCAACAAGCAATGTCGTACACAGCACACTTCGACCTTGACTTCCTTTCAAGGAAAGGCCGCAGGGCAGGGTCATTGAATCGAGAGAGGGAAACACTTGGCTGCATTCCTCAGGTGAGACACAGGTCAAACTGTGCCGGCTGAAAAGCTCAGGTTCCCTTTGGGAAGCTCTTCGTTGTATGCGGGACGGGAAGGCCTTTGCTTGCAGGCTGTGGCCATTGCCAGGCTAGGACGGAGGAAACACCGCCTATCCCAGCACGCTTGGTAGCACGCATGGGAGAGAACTCACGCCCTGTTTCAGTCCCCTGCCAGCCATACATACACGTCAAGGACAGTGTTCCCAGAGATACCTTCCTGTAAATGGGAGAGAGGAAGTTTGACTGGGCAAAACTCAGCCTTGGCAGGCCGTCTGAACAGCTTACTCCCTTGACGGCTTTGGAGCAGAGAGCATCACGCAGCGTTCCGTGAAGCTCATGGTAGGCTGATTTTAGGGCTCTCGCCGACACTCCTCGGGCTCTAGCCCTCTCAACCTCTTCCGGCCCTTACTGGCCTTCTCTGACACACCTCGGCGAGTACAGAGCTTAGGGCGACACATTCCGTTTACGATGGGCAGCAGGAATTCACAGCAGTGTGTCAAGCCCTCCGGCCTTCTCTCCTTCGGCACGCAGAGGTTTTGCACTTCTTGCAAACACCTCAGCGGAGAGCCCAAAGTATTCCTGATCTCTTCAACAATGTAGTGCTGCACTAGACTTCAAATATGTCTTCGCTGCGAGATACATTAGAGCGTGTAGTCGTTGCTTCTGAAGGTGAGGAACGCTTCCCTAATGGGCTTTCAGGGAGAAACCTGCTGCGAGTGGCCGTCTGCAAGCCCTTGCGATCACATTCGTCAGCAGCGGTGGTGGCAGTCAAGTTCTGACAGCAAATGGAAATATCAGCTCTCCATGTTTACGAAACGCACCCCTCCGTGTGTCAAAGGCAAAAGTCTACCTTTCCTTCAGAGTCCTAAACCCTGTGAGACAAACATGGTGCGGGTGGCTCCATTCAAAGTGTTTCTCAGGATACCGGGGGAAACTTCCCATGCTAAGAGGGACGAATAGGCTCTGTTTCCTGTCCGGTCAAGTCCATTTCCAGGAACACATCAGAGTCCTTGGTAAAGCGCGTTGTGTGAATGGGCAGAGGAAGAAAGCACTCAGTGCTGGAGAAGGTTAGCTGGCTGACATTGCAGGCACAGTACGCAGCACTCTGTACTTTCACCTTGCCTGTGGCAAATGCATACACACTCTGATGAGGAAGAGACAAGCGGTGCAGGTCCTCTACTGGCTTTCCCACTTATTTGTAGATGACAACAGAGAAGCTTGCCCATGGAACTTGAGACCGGCTTATGTGCAAGTCTACCCAAAATGGAAGAGCCGTTTCCTCCTGCCCCCAGGGACACGTTCCGTACTTTGCCTGGGCAGAGGCTGTGAGGCTTTGTTGATCCAGCTCGTGGGAAACGGATATATAAATTCTGTGAGGAACGAGGATTTCCTTCCCTGCAGCAGCGCCTGTGCTTCCACGTTGCCTTTGGCACACGGTGCTCGAGCGGCGCTCTCAATGAACTGGAAAGAGCCAAATGACAGGAATGTTAATCACGACGCTTGATGCACCACCCTCACCCTTCACATACATCTTCCCCTCAGAGAAATATCCCTAAAAGGGTAGTCGAGTCTTAGGGGGAGAAACAAGTGCCCGCAAACTTAGGGTGAAATGCAGGTTTCACTCTGCCGTCTGAAAAATCTTGCCCTGCACCTGACTGAGATCACGGCGTGTTAGATCCGTACCCAATCGCACATACAATTCCGCTGGTGGGCACACAGAGCTCCGGCAGAGCTCGAAGTTCCCAGAGCACGTGCAATACTCCTGGTGGCTGCAACAAGCAATGTCGTACACAGCACACTTGGACCTTGACTTCCTTTCAAGGAAAGGCCGCAGGGCAGGGTCATTGAATCGAGAGAGGGAAACACTTGGCTGCATTCCTCAGGTGAGACACAGGTCAAACTGTGCCGTCTGAAAAGCTCAGGTTCCCTTTGGGAAGCTCTTCGTTGTATGCGGGACGGGAAGGCCTTTGCTTGCAGGCTGTGGCCTTTGCCAGGCTAGGACGGAGGAAACACCGCCTATCCCAGCACGCTTGTTAGCACGCATGGGAGAGAACTCACGCCCTGTTTCAGTCCCCTGCCAGCCATACATACACGTCAAGGACAGTGTTCCCAGAGATACCTTCCTGTAAATGGGAGAGAGGAAGTTTGACTGGGCAAAACTCAGCCTTGGCAGGCCGTCTGAACAGCTTACTCCCTTGACGGCTTTGGAGCAGAGAGCATCACGCAGCGTTCCGTGAAGCTCATGGTAGGCTGATTTTAGGGCTCTCGCCGACACTCCTCGGGCTCTAGCCCTCTCAACCTCTTCCGGCCCTTACTGGCCTTCTCTGACACACCTCGGCGAGTACAGAGCTTAGGGCGACACATTCCGTTTACGATGGGCAGCAGGAATTCACAGCAGTGTGTCAAGCCCTCCGGCCTTCTCTCCTTCGGCACGCAGAGGTTTTGCACTTCTTGCAAACACCTCAGCGGAGAGCCCAAAGTATTCCTGATCTCTTCAACAATGTAGTGCTGCACTAGACTTCAAATATGTCTTCGCTGCGAGATACATTAGAGCGTGTAGTCGTTGCTTCTGAAGGTGAGGAACGCTTCCCTAATGGGCTTTCAGGGAGAAACCTGCTGCGAGTGGCCGTCTGCAAGCCCTTGCGATCACATTCGTCAGCGGCGGTGGTGGCAGTCAAGTTCTGACAGCAAATGGAAATATCAGCTCTCCATGTTTACGAAACGCACCCCTCCGTGTGTCAAAGGCAAAAGTCTACCTTTCCTTCAGAGTCCTAAACCCTGTGAGACAAACATGGTGCGGGTGGCTCCATTCAAAGTGTTTCTCAGGATACCGGGGGAAACTTCCCATGCTAAGAGGGACGAATAGGCTCTGTTTCCTGTCCGGTCAAGTCCATTTCCAGGAACACATCAGAGTCCTTGGTAAAGCGCGTTGTGTGAATGGGCAGAGGAAGAAAGCACTCAGTGCTGGAGAAGGTTAGCTGGCTGACATTGCAGGCACAGTACGCAGCACTCTGTACTTTCACCTTGCCTGTGGCAAATGCATACACACTCTGATGAGGAAGAGACAAGCGGTGCAGGTCCTCTACTGGCTTTCCCACTTATTTGTAGATGACAACAGAGAAGCTTGCCCATGGAACTTGAGACCGGCTTATGTGCAAGTCTACCCAAAATGGAAGAGCCGTTTCCTCCTGCCCCCAGGGACACGTTCCGTACTTTGCCTGGGCAGAGGCTGTGAGGCTTTGTTGATCCAGCTCGTGGGAAACGGATATATAAATTCTGTGAGGAACGAGGATTTCCTTCCCTGCAGCAGCGCCTGTGCTTCCACGTTGCCTTTGGCACACGGTGCTCGAGCGGCGCTCTCAATGAACTGGAAAGAGCCAAATGACAGGAATGTTAATCACGACGCTTGATGCACCACCCTCACCCTTCACATACATCTTCCCCTCAGAGAAATATCCCTAAAAGGGTAGTCGAGTCTTAGGGGGAGAAACAAGTGCCCGCAAACTTAGGGTGAAATGCAGGTTTCACTCTGCCGTCTGAAAAATCTTGCCCTGCACCTGACTGAGATCACGGCGTGTTAGATCCGTACCCAATCGCACATACAATTCCGCTGGTGGGCACACAGAGCTCCGGCAGAGCTCGAAGTTCCCAGAGCACGTGCAATACTCCTGGTGGCTGCAACAAGCAATGTCGTACACAGCACACTTGGACCTTGACTTCCTTTCAAGGAAAGGCCGCAGGGCAGGGTCATTGAATCGAGAGAGGGAAACACTTGGCTGCATTCCTCAGGTGAGACACAGGTCAAACTGTGCCGTCTGAAAAGCTCAGGTTCCCTTTGGGAAGCTCTTCGTTGTATGCGGGACGGGAAGGCCTTTGCTTGCAGGCTGTGGCCTTTGCCAGGCTAGGACGGAGGAAACACCGCCTATCCCAGCACGCTTGTTAGCACGCATGGGAGAGAACTCACGCCCTGTTTCAGTCCCCTGCCAGCCATACATACACGTCAAGGACAGTGTTCCCAGAGATACCTTCCTGTAAATGGGAGAGAGGAAGTTTGACTGGGCAAAACTCAGCCTTGGCAGGCCGTCTGAACAGCTTACTCCCTTGACGGCTTTGGAGCAGAGAGCATCACGCAGCGTTCCGTGAAGCTCATGGTAGGCTGATTTTAGGGCTCTCGCCGACACTCCTCGGGCTCTAGCACTCTCAACCTCTTCCGGCCCTTACTGGCCTTCTCTGACACACCTCGGCGAGTACAGAGCTTAGGGCGACACATTCCGTTTACGATGGGCAGCAGGAATTCACAGCAGTGTGTCAAGCCCTCCGGCCTTCTCTCCTTCGGCACGCAGAGGTTTTGCACTTCTTGCAAACACCTCAGCGGAGAGCCCAAAGTATTCCTGATCTCTTCAACAATGTAGTGCTGCACTAGACTTCAAATATGTCTTCGCTGCGAGATACATTAGAGCGTGTAGTCGTTGCTTCTGAAGGTGAGGAACGCTTCCCTAATGGGCTTTCAGGGAGAAACCTGCTGCGAGTGGCCGTCTGCAAGCCCTTGCGATCACATTCGTCAGCGGCGGTGGTGGCAGTCAAGTTCTGACAGCAAATGGAAATATCAGCTCTCCATGTTTACGAAACGCACCCCTCCGTGTGTCAAAGGCAAAAGTCTACCTTTCCTTCAGAGTCCTAAACCCTGTGAGACAAACATGGTGCGGGTGGCTCCATTCAAAGTGTTTCTCAGGATACCGGGGGAAACTTCCCATGCTAAGAGGGACGAATAGGCTCTGTTTCCTGTCCGGTCAAGTCCATTTCCAGGAACACATCAGAGTCCTTGGTAAAGCGCGTTGTGTGAATGGGCAGAGGAAGAAAGCACTCAGTGCTGGAGAAGGTTAGCTGGCTGACATTGCAGGCACAGTACGCAGCACTCTGTACTTTCACCTTGCCTGTGGCAAATGCATACACACTCTGATGAGGAAGAGACAAGCGGTGCAGGTCCTCTACTGGCTTTCCCACTTATTTGTAGATGACAACAGAGAAGCTTGCCCATGGAACTTGAGACCGGCTTATGTGCAAGTCTACCCAAAATGGAAGAGCCGTTTCCTCCTGCCCCCAGGGACACGTTCCGTACTTTGCCTGGGCAGAGGCTGTGAGGCTTTGTTGATCCAGCTCGTGGGAAACGGATATATAAATTCTGTGAGGAACGAGGATTTCCTTCCCTGCAGCAGCGCCTGTGCTTCCACGTTGCCTTTGGCACACGGTGCTCGAGCGGCGCTCTCAATGAACTGGAAAGAGCCAAATGACAGGAATGTTAATCACGACGCTTCATGCACCACCCTCACCCTTCACATACATCTTCCCCTCAGAGAAATATCCCTGAAGGGTAGTCGAGTCTTAGGGGGAGAAACAAGTGCCCGCAAACTTAGGGTGAAATGCAGGTTTCACTCTGCCGTCTGAAAAATCTTGCCCTGCACGTGACTGAGATCACGGCGTGTTAGATCCGTACCCAATCGCACATACAATTCCGCTGGTGGGCACACAGAGCTCCGGCAGAGCTCGAAGTTCCCAGAGCACGTGCAATACTCCTGGTGCCTGCAACAAGCAATGTCGTACACAGCACACTTCGACCTTGACTTCCTTTCAAGGAAAGGCCGCAGGGCAGGGTCATTGAATCGAGAGAGGGAAACACTTGGCTGCATTCCTCAGGTGAGACACAGGTCAAACTGTGCCGGCTGAAAAGCTCAGGTTCCCTTTGGGAAGCTCTTCGTTGTATGCGGGACGGGAAGGCCTTTGCTTGCAGGCTGTGGCCATTGCCAGGCTAGGACGGAGGAAACACCGCCTATCCCAGCACGCTTGTTAGCACGCATGGGAGAGAACTCACGCCCTGTTTCAGTCCCCTGCCAGCCATACATACACGTCAAGGACAGTGTTCCCAGAGATACCTTCCTGTAAATGGGAGAGAGGAAGTTTGACTGGGCAAAACTCAGCCTTGGCAGGCCGTCTGAACAGCTTACTCCCTTGACGGCTTTGGAGCAGAGAGCATCACGCAGCGTTCCGTGAAGCTCATGGTAGGCTGATTTTAGGGCTCTCGCCGACACTCCTCGGGCTCTAGCCCTCTCAACCTCTTCCGGCCCTTACTGGCCTTCTCTGACACACCTCGGCGAGTACAGAGCTTAGGGCGACACATTCCGTTTACGATGGGCAGCAGGAATTCACAGCAGTGTGTCAAGCCCTCCGGCCTTCTCTCCTTCGGCACGCAGAGGTTTTGCACTTCTTGCAAACACCTCAGCGGAGAGCCCAAAGTATTCCTGATCTCTTCAACAATGTAGTGCTGCACTAGACTTCAAATATGTCTTCGCTGCGAGATACATTAGAGCGTGTAGTCGTTGCTTCTGAAGGTGAGGAACGCTTCCCTAATGGGCTTTCAGGGAGAAACCTGCTGCGAGTGGCCGTCTGCAAGCCCTTGCGATCACATTCGTCAGCGGCGGTGGTGGCAGTCAAGTTCTGACAGCAAATGGAAATATCAGCTCTCCATGTTTACGAAACGCACCCCTCCGTGTGTCAAAGGCAAAAGTCTACCTTTCCTTCAGAGTCCTAAACCCTGTGAGACAAACATGGTGCGGGTGGCTCCATTCAAAGTGTTTCTCAGGATACCGGGGGAAACTTCCCATGCTAAGAGGGACGAATAGGCTCTGTTTCCTGTCCGGTCAAGTCCATTTCCAGGAACACATCAGAGTCCTTGGTAAAGCGCATTGTGTGAATGGGCAGAGGAAGAAAGCACTCAGTGCTGGAGAAAGTTAGCTGGCTGACATTGCAGGCACAGTACGCAGCACTCTGTACTTTCACCTTGCCTGTGGCAAATGCATACACACTCTGATGAGGAAGAGACAAGCGGTGCAGGTCCTCTACTGGCTTTCCCACTTATTTGTAGATGACAACAGAGAAGCTTGCCCATGGAACTTGAGACCGGCTTATGTGCAAGTCTACCCAAAATGGAAGAGCCGTTTCCTCCTGCCCCCAGGGACACGTTCCGTACTTTGCCTGGGCAGAGGCTGTGAGGCTTTGTTGATCCAGCTCGTGGGAAACGGATATATAAATTCTGTGAGGAACGAGGATTTCCTTCCCTGCAGCAGCGCCTGTGCTTCCACGTTGCCTTTGGCACACGGTGCTCGAGCGGCGCTCTCAATGAACTGGAAAGAGCCAAATGACAGGAATGTTAATCACGACGCTTCATGCACCACCCTCACCCTTCACATACATCTTCCCGTCAGAGAAATATCCCTGAAGGGTAGTCGAGTCTTAGGGGGAGAAACAAGTGCCCGCAAACTTAGGGTGAAATGCAGGTTTCACTCTGCCGTCTGAAAAATCTTGCCCTGCACGTGACTGAGATCACGGCGTGTTAGATCCGTACCCAATCGCACATACAATTCCGCTGGTGGGCACACAGAGCTCCGGCAGAGCTCGAAGTTCCCAGAGCACGTGCAATACTCCTTGTGCCTGCAACAAGCAATGTCGTACACAGCACACTTCGACCTTGACTTCCTTTCAAGGAAAGGCCGCAGGGCAGGGTCATTGAATCGAGAGAGGGAAACACTTGGCTGCATTCCTCAGGTGAGACACAGGTCAAACTGTGCCGGCTGAAAAGCTCAGGTTCCCTTTGGGAAGCTCTTCGTTGTATGCGGGACGGGAAGGCCTTTGCTTGCAGGCTGTGGCCATTGCCAGGCTAGGACGGAGGAAACACCGCCTATCCCAGCACGCTTGTTAGCACGCATGGGAGAGAACTCACGCCCTGTTTCAGTCCCCTGCCAGCCATACATACACGTCAAGGACAGTGTTCCCAGAGATACCTTCCTGTAAATGGGAGAGAGGAAGTTTGACTGGGCAAAACTCAGCCTTGGCAGGCCGTCTGAACAGCTTACTCCCTTGACGGCTTTGGAGCAGAGAGCATCACGCAGCGTTCCGTGAAGCTCATGGTAGGCTGATTTTAGGGCTCTCGCCGACACTCCTCGGGCTCTAGCCCTCTCAACCTCTTCCGGCCCTTACTGGCCTTCTCTGACACACCTCGGCGAGTACAGAGCTTAGGGCGACACATTCCGTTTACGATGGGCAGCAGGAATTCACAGCAGTGTGTCAAGCCCTCCGGCCTTCTCTCCTTCGGCACGCAGAGGTTTTGCACTTCTTGCAAACACCTCAGCGGAGAGCCCAAAGTATTCCTGATCTCTTCAACAATGTAGTGCTGCACTAGACTTCAAATATGTCTTCGCTGCGAGATACATTAGAGCGTGTAGTCGTTGCTTCTGAAGGTGAGGAACGCTTCCCTAATGGGCTTTCAGGGAGAAACCTGCTGCGAGTGGCCGTCTGCAAGCCCTTGCGATCACATTCGTCAGCGGCGGTGGTGGCAGTCAAGTTCTGACAGCAAATGGAAATATCAGCTCTCCATGTTTACGAAACGCACCCCTCCGTGTGTCAAAGGCAAAAGTCTACCTTTCCTTCAGAGTCCTAAACCCTGTGAGACAAACATGGTGCGGGTGGCTCCATTCAAAGTGTTTCTCAGGATACCGGGGGAAACTTCCCATGCTAAGAGGGACGAATAGGCTCTGTTTCCTGTCCGGTCAAGTCCATTTCCAGGAACACATCAGAGTCCTTGGTAAAGCGCGTTGTGTGAATGGGCAGAGGAAGAAAGCACTCAGTGCTGGAGAAGGTTAGCTGGCTGACATTGCAGGCACAGTACGCAGCACTCTGTACTTTCACCTTGCCTGTGGCAAATGCATACACACTCTGATGAGGAAGAGACAAGCGGTGCAGGTCCTCTACTGGCTTTCCCACTTATTTGTAGATGTCAACAGAGAAGCTTGCCCATGGAACTTGAGACCGGCTTATGTGCAAGTCTACCCAAAATGGAAGAGCCGTTTCCTCCTGCCCCCAGGGACACGTTCCGTACTTTGCCTGGGCAGAGGCTGTGAGGCTTTGTTGATCCAGCTCGTGGGAAACGGATATATAAATTCTGTGAGGAACGAGGATTTCCTTCCCTGCAGCAGCGCCTGTGCTTCCACGTTGCCTTTGGCACACGGTGCTCGAGCGGCGCTCTCAATGAACTGGAAAGAGCCAAATGACAGGAATGTTAATCACGACGCTTCATGCACCACCCTCACCCTTCACATACATCTTCCCGTCAGAGAAATATCCCTGAAGGGTAGTCGAGTCTTAGGGGGAGAAACAAGTGCCCGCAAACTTAGGGTGAAATGCAGGTTTCACTCTGCCGTCTGAAAAATCTTGCCCTGCACGTGACTGAGATCACGGCGTGTTAGATCCGTACCCAATCGCACATACAATTCCGCTGGTGGGCACACAGAGCTCCGGCAGAGCTCGAAGTTCCCAGAGCACGTGCAATACTCCTTGTGCCTGCAACAAGCAATGTCGTACACAGCACACTTCGACCTTGACTTCCTTTCAAGGAAAGGCCGCAGGGCAGGGTCATTGAATCGAGAGAGGGAAACACTTGGCTGCATTCCTCAGGTGAGACACAGGTCAAACTGTGCCGGCTGAAAAGCTCAGGTTCCCTTTGGGAAGCTCTTCGTTGTATGCGGGACGGGAAGGCCTTTGCTTGCAGGCTGTGGCCATTGCCAGGCTAGGACGGAGGAAACACCGCCTATCCCAGCACGCTTGTTAGCACGCATGGGAGAGAACTCACGCCCTGTTTCAGTCCCCTGCCAGCCATACATACACGTCAAGGACAGTGTTCCCAGAGATACCTTCCTGTAAATGGGAGAGAGGAAGTTTGACTGGGCAAAACTCAGCCTTGGCAGGCCGTCTGAACAGCTTACTCCCTTGACGGCTTTGGAGCAGAGAGCATCACGCAGCGTTCCGTGAAGCTCATGGTAGGCTGATTTTAGGGCTCTCGCCGACACTCCTCGGGCTCTAGCCCTCTCAACCTCTTCCGGCCCTTACTGGCCTTCTCTGACACACCTCGGCGAGTACAGAGCTTAGGGCGACACATTCCGTTTACGATGGGCAGCAGGAATTCACAGCAGTGTGTCAAGCCCTCCGGCCTTCTCTCCTTCGGCACGCAGAGGTTTTGCACTTCTTGCAAACACCTCAGCGGAGAGCCCAAAGTATTCCTGATCTCTTCAACAATGTAGTGCTGCACTAGACTTCAAATATGTCTTCGCTGCGAGATACATTAGAGCGTGTAGTCGTTGCTTCTGAAGGTGAGGAACGCTTCCCTAATGGGCTTTCAGGGAGAAACCTGCTGCGAGTGGCCGTCTGCAAGCCCTTGCGATCACATTCGTCAGCGGCGGTGGTGGCAGTCAAGTTCTGACAGCAAATGGAAATATCAGCTCTCCATGTTTACGAAACGCACCCCTCCGTGTGTCAAAGGCAAAAGTCTACCTTTCCTTCAGAGTCCTAAACCCTGTGAGACAAACATGGTGCGGGTGGCTCCATTCAAAGTGTTTCTCAGGATACCGGGGGAAACTTCCCATGCTAAGAGGGACGAATAGGCTCTGTTTCCTGTCCGGTCAAGTCCATTTCCAGGAACACATCAGAGTCCTTGGTAAAGCGCGTTGTGTGAATGGGCAGAGGAAGAAAGCACTCAGTGCTGGAGAAGGTTAGCTGGCTGACATTGCAGGCACAGTACGCAGCACTCTGTACTTTCACCTTGCCTGTGGCAAATGCATACACACTCTGATGAGGAAGAGACAAGCGGTGCAGGTCCTCTACTGGCTTTCCCACTTATTTGTAGATGTCAACAGAGAAGCTTGCCCATGGAACTTGAGACCGGCTTATGTGCAAGTCTACCCAAAATGGAAGAGCCGTTTCCTCCTGCCCCCAGGGACACGTTCCGTACTTTGCCTGGGCAGAGGCTGTGAGGCTTTGTTGATCCAGCTCGTGGGAAACGGATATATAAATTCTGTGAGGAACGAGGATTTCCTTCCCTGCAGCAGCGCCTGTGCTTCCACGTTGCCTTTGGCACACGGTGCTCGAGCGGCGCTCTCAATGAACTGGAAAGAGCCAAATGACAGGAATGTTAATCACGACGCTTCATGCACCACCCTCACCCTTCACATACATCTTCCCGTCAGAGAAATATCCCTGAAGGGTAGTCGAGTCTTAGGGGGAGAAACAAGTGCCCGCAAACTTAGGGTGAAATGCAGGTTTCACTCTGCCGTCTGAAAAATCTTGCCCTGCACGTGACTGAGATCACGGCGTGTTAGATCCGTACCCAATCGCACATACAATTCCGCTGGTGGGCACACAGAGCTCCGGCAGAGCTCGAAGTTCCCAGAGCACGTGCAATACTCCTGGTGGCTGCAACAAGCAATGTCGTACACAGCACACTTCGACCTTGACTTCCTTTCAAGGAAAGGCCGCAGGGCAGGGTCATTGAATCGAGAGAGGGAAACACTTGGCTGCATTCCTCAGGTGAGACACAGGTCAAACTGTGCCGGCTGAAAAGCTCAGGTTCCCTTTGGGAAGCTCTTCGTTGTATGCGGGACGGGAAGGCCTTTGCTTGCAGGCTGTGGCCATTGCCAGGCTAGGACGGAGGAAACACCGCCTATCCCAGCACGCTTGGTAGCACGCATGGGAGAGAACTCACGCCCTGTTTCAGTCCCCTGCCAGCCATACATACACGTCAAGGACAGTGTTCCCAGAGATACCTTCCTGTAAATGGGAGAGAGGAAGTTTGACTGGGCAAAATTCAGCCTTGGCAGGCCGTCTGAACAGCTTACTCCCTTGACGGCTTTGGAGCAGAGAGCATCACGCAGCGTTCCGTGAAGCTCATGGTAGGCTGATTTTAGGGCTCTCGCCGACACTCCTCGGGCTCTAGCCCTCTCAACCTCTTCCGGCCCTTACTGGCCTTCTCTGACACACCTCGGTGAGTACAGAGCTTAGGGCGACACATTCCGTTTACGATGGGCAGCAGGAATTCACAGCAGTGTGTCAAGCCCTCCGGCCTTCTCTCCTTCGGCACGCAGAGGTTTTGCACTTCTTGCAAACACCTCAGCGGAGAGCCCAAAGTATTCCTGATCTCTTCAACAATGTAGTGCTGCACTAGACTTCAAATATGTCTTCGCTGCGAGATACATTAGAGCGTGTAGTCGTTGCTTCTGAAGGTGAGGAACGCTTCCCTAATGGGCTTTCAGGGAGAAACCTGCTGCGAGTGGCCGTCTGCAAGCCCTTGCGATCACATTCGTCAGCGGCGGTGGTGGCAGTCAAGTTCTGACAGCAAATGGAAATATCAGCTCTCCATGTTTACGAAACGCACCCCTCCGTGTGTCAAAGGCAAAAGTCTACCTTTCCTTCAGAGTCCTAAACCCTGTGAGACAAACATGGTGCGGGTGGCTCCATTCAAAGTGTTTCTCAGGATACCGGGGGAAACTTCCCATGCTAAGAGGGACGAATAGGCTCTGTTTCCTGTCCGGTCAAGTCCATTTCCAGGAACACATCAGAGTCCTTGGTAAAGCGCGTTGTGTGAATGGGCAGAGGAAGAAAGCACTCAGTGCTGGAGAAGGTTAGCTGGCTGACATTGCAGGCACAGTACGCAGCACTCTGTACTTTCACCTTGCCTGTGGCAAATGCATACATACTCTGATGAGGAAGAGACAAGCGGTGCAGGTCCTCTACTGGCTTTCCCACTTATTTGTAGATGACAACAGAGAAGCTTGCCCATGGAACTTGAGACCGGCTTATGTGCAAGTCTACCCAAAATGGAAGAGCCGTTTCCTCCTGCCCCCAGGGACACGTTCCGTACTTTGCCTGGGCAGAGGCTGTGAGGCTTTGTTGATCCAGCTCGTGGGAAACGGATATATAAATTCTGTGAGGAACGAGGATTTCCTTCCCTGCAGCAGCGCCTGTGCTTCCACGTTGCCTTTGGCACACGGTGCTCGAGCGGCGCTCTCAATGAACTGGAAAGAGCCAAATGACAGGAATGTTAATCACGACGCTTCATGCACCACCCTCACCCTTCACATACATCTTCCCGTCAGAGAAATATCCCTGAAGGGTAGTCGAGTCTTAGGGGGAGAAACAAGTGCCCGCAAACTTAGGGTGAAATGCAGGTTTCACTCTGCCGTCTGAAAAATCTTGCCCTGCACGTGACTGAGATCACGGCGTGTTAGATCCGTACCCAATCGCACATACAATTCCGCTGGTGGGCACACAGAGCTCCGGCAGAGCTCGAAGTTCCCAGAGCACGTGCAATACTCCTTGTGCCTGCAACAAGCAATGTCGTACACAGCACACTTCGACCTTGACTTCCTTTCAAGGAAAGGCCGCAGGGCAGGGTCATTGAATCGAGAGAGGGAAACACTTGGCTGCATTCCTCAGGTGAGACACAGGTCAAACTGTGCCGTCTGAAAAGCTCAGGTTCCCTTTGGGAAGCTCTTCGTTGTATGCGGGACGGGAAGGCCTTTGCTTGCAGGCTGTGGCCATTGCCAGGCTAGGACGGAGGAAACACCGCCTCTCCCAGCACGCTTGGTAGCACGCATGGGAGAGAACTCACGCCCTGTTTCAGTCCCCTGCCAGCCATACATACACGTCAAGGACAGTGTTCCCAGAGATACCTTCCTGTAAATGGGAGAGAGGAAGTTTGACTGGGCAAAACTCAGCCTTGGCAGGCCGTCTGAACAGCTTACTCCCTTGACGGCTTTGGAGCAGAGAGCATCACGCAGCGTTCCGTGAAGCTCATGGTAGGCTGATTTTAGGGCTCTCGCCGACACTCCTCGGGCTCTAGCACTCTCAACCTCTTCCGGCCCTTACTGGCCTTCTCTGACACACCTCGGCGAGTACAGAGCTTAGGGCGACACATTCCGTTTACGATGGGCAGCAGGAATTCACAGCAGTGTGTCAAGCCCTCCGGCCTTCTCTCCTTCGGCACGCAGAGGTTTTGCACTTCTTGCAAACACCTCAGCGGAGAGCCCAAAGTATTCCTGATCTCTTCAACAATGTAGTGCTGCACTAGACTTCAAATATGTCTTCGCTGCGAGATACATTAGAGCGTGTAGTCGTTGCTTCTGAAGGTGAGGAACGCTTCCCTAATGGGCTTTCAGGGAGAAACCTGCTGCGAGTGGCCGTCTGCAAGCCCTTGCGATCACATTCGTCAGCGGCGGTGGTGGCAGTCAAGTTCTGACAGCAAATGGAAATATCAGCTCTCCATGTTTACGAAACGCACCCCTCCGTGTGTCAAAGGCAAAAGTCTACCTTTCCTTCAGAGTCCTAAACCCTGTGAGACAAACATGGTGCGGGTGGCTCCATTCAAAGTGTTTCTCAGGATACCGGGGGAAACTTCCCATGCTAAGAGGGACGAATAGGCTCTGTTTCCTGTCCGGTCAAGTCCATTTCCAGGAACACATCAGAGTCCTTGGTAAAGCGCGTTGTGTGAATGGGCAGAGGAAGAAAGCACTCAGTGCTGGAGAAGGTTAGCTGGCTGACATTGCAGGCACAGTACGCAGCACTCTGTACTTTCACCTTGCCTGTGGCAAATGCATACACACTCTGATGAGGAAGAGACAAGCGGTGCAGGTCCTCTACTGGCTTTCCCACTTATTTGTAGATGACAACAGAGAAGCTTGCCCATGGAACTTGAGACCGGCTTATGTGCAAGTCTACCCAAAATGGAAGAGCCGTTTCCTCCTGCCCCCAGGGACACGTTCCGTACTTTGCCTGGGCAGAGGCTGTGAGGCTTTGTTGATCCAGCTCGTGGGAAACGGATATATAAATTCTGTGAGGAACGAGGATTTCCTTCCCTGCAGCAGCGCCTGTGCTTCCACGTTGCCTTTGGCACACGGTGCTCGAGCGGCGCTCTCAATGAACTGGAAAGAGCCAAATGACAGGAATGTTAATCACGACGCTTGATGCACCACCCTCACCCTTCACATACATCTTCCCCTCAGAGAAATATCCCTAAAAGGGTAGTCGAGTCTTAGGGGGAGAAACAAGTGCCCGCAAACTTAGGGTGAAATGCAGGTTTCACTCTGCCGTCTGAAAAATCTTGCCCTGCACGTGACTGAGATCACGGCGTGTTAGATCCGTACCCAATCGCACATACAATTCCGCTGGTGGGCACACAGAGCTCCGGCAGAGCTCGAAGTTCCCAGAGCACGTGCAATACTCCTGGTGCCTGCAACAAGCAATGTCGTACACAGCACACTTCGACCTTGACTTCCTTTCAAGGAAAGGCCGCAGGGCAGGGTCATTGAATCGAGAGAGGGAAACACTTGGCTGCATTCCTCAGGTGAGACACAGGTCAAACTGTGCCGGCTGAAAAGCTCAGGTTCCCTTTGGGAAGCTCTTCGTTGTATGCGGGACGGGAAGGCCTTTGCTTGCAGGCTGTGGCCATTGCCAGGCTAGGACGGAGGAAACACCGCCTATCCCAGCACGCTTGTTAGCACGCATGGGAGAGAACTCACGCCCTGTTTCAGTCCCCTGCCAGCCATACATACACGTCAAGGACAGTGTTCCCAGAGATACCTTCCTGTAAATGGGAGAGAGGAAGTTTGACTGGGCAAAACTCAGCCTTGGCAGGCCGTCTGAACAGCTTACTCCCTTGACGGCTTTGGAGCAGAGAGCATCACGCAGCGTTCCGTGAAGCTCATGGTAGGCTGATTTTAGGGCTCTCGCCGACACTCCTCGGGCTCTAGCCCTCTCAACCTCTTCCGGCCCTTACTGGCCTTCTCTGACACACCTCGGCGAGTACAGAGCTTAGGGCGACACATTCCGTTTACGATGGGCAGCAGGAATTCACAGCAGTGTGTCAAGCCCTCCGGCCTTCTCTCCTTCGGCACGCAGAGGTTTTGCACTTCTTGCAAACACCTCAGCGGAGAGCCCAAAGTATTCCTGATCTCTTCAACAATGTAGTGCTGCACTAGACTTCAAATATGTCTTCGCTGCGAGATACATTAGAGCGTGTAGTCGTTGCTTCTGAAGGTGAGGAACGCTTCCCTAATGGGCTTTCAGGGAGAAACCTGCTGCGAGTGGCCGTCTGCAAGCCCTTGCGATCACATTCGTCAGCGGCGGTGGTGGCAGTCAAGTTCTGACAGCAAATGGAAATATCAGCTCTCCATGTTTACGAAACGCACCCCTCCGTGTGTCAAAGGCAAAAGTCTACCTTTCCTTCAGAGTCCTAAACCCTGTGAGACAAACATGGTGCGGGTGGCTCCATTCAAAGTGTTTCTCAGGATACCGGGGGAAACTTCCCATGCTAAGAGGGACGAATAGGCTCTGTTTCCTGTCCGGTCAAGTCCATTTCCAGGAACACATCAGAGTCCTTGGTAAAGCGCGTTGTGTGAATGGGCAGAGGAAGAAAGCACTCAGTGCTGGAGAAGGTTAGCTGGCTGACATTGCAGGCACAGTACGCAGCACTCTGTACTTTCACCTTGCCTGTGGCAAATGCATACATACTCTGATGAGGAAGAGACAAGCGGTGCAGGTCCTCTACTGGCTTTCCCACTTATTTGTAGATGACAACAGAGAAGCTTGCCCATGGAACTTGAGACCGGCTTATGTGCAAGTCTACCCAAAATGGAAGAGCCGTTTCCTCCTGCCCCCAGGGACACGTTCCGTACTTTGCCTGGGCAGAGGCTGTGAGGCTTTGTTGATCCAGCTCGTGGGAAACGGATATATAAATTCTGTGAGGAACGAGGATTTCCTTCCCTGCAGCAGCGCCTGTGCTTCCACGTTGCCTTTGGCACACGGTGCTCGAGCGGCGCTCTCAATGAACTGGAAAGAGCCAAATGACAGGAATGTTAATCACGACGCTTCATGCACCACCCTCACCCTTCACATACATCTTCCCGTCAGAGAAATATCCCTGAAGGGTAGTCGAGTCTTAGGGGGAGAAACAAGTGCCCGCAAACTTAGGGTGAAATGCAGGTTTCACTCTGCCGTCTGAAAAATCTTGCCCTGCACGTGACTGAGATCACGGCGTGTTAGATCCGTACCCAATCGCACATACAATTCCGCTGGTGGGCACACAGAGCTCCGGCAGAGCTCGAAGTTCCCAGAGCACGTGCAATACTCCTGGTGCCTGCAACAAGCAATGTCGTACACAGCACACTTCGACCTTGACTTCCTTTCAAGGAAAGGCCGCAGGGCAGGGTCATTGAATCGAGAGAGGGAAACACTTGGCTGCATTCCTCAGGTGAGACACAGGTCAAACTGTGCCGGCTGAAAAGCTCAGGTTCCCTTTGGGAAGCTCTTCGTTGTATGCGGGACGGGAAGGCCTTTGCTTGCAGGCTGTGGCCATTGCCAGGCTAGGACGGAGGAAACACCGCCTATCCCAGCACGCTTGTTAGCACGCATGGGAGAGAACTCACGCCCTGTTTCAGTCCCCTGCCAGCCATACATACACGTCAAGGACAGTGTTCCCAGAGATACCTTCCTGTAAATGGGAGAGAGGAAGTTTGACTGGGCAAAACTCAGCCTTGGCAGGCCGTCTGAACAGCTTACTCCCTTGACGGCTTTGGAGCAGAGAGCATCACGCAGCGTTCCGTGAAGCTCATGGTAGGCTGATTTTAGGGCTCTCGCCGACACTCCTCGGGCTCTAGCCCTCTCAACCTCTTCCGGCCCTTACTGGCCTTCTCTGACACACCTCGGCGAGTACAGAGCTTAGGGCGACACATTCCGTTTACGATGGGCAGCAGGAATTCACAGCAGTGTGTCAAGCCCTCCGGCCTTCTCTCCTTCGGCACGCAGAGGTTTTGCACTTCTTGCAAACACCTCAGCGGAGAGCCCAAAGTATTCCTGATCTCTTCAACAATGTAGTGCTGCACTAGACTTCAAATATGTCTTCGCTGCGAGATACATTAGAGCGTGTAGTCGTTGCTTCTGAAGGTGAGGAACGCTTCCCTAATGGGCTTTCAGGGAGAAACCTGCTGCGAGTGGCCGTCTGCAAGCCCTTGCGATCACATTCGTCAGCGGCGGTGGTGGCAGTCAAGTTCTGACAGCAAATGGAAATATCAGCTCTCCATGTTTACGAAACGCACCCCTCCGTGTGTCAAAGGCAAAAGTCTACCTTTCCTTCAGAGTCCTAAACCCTGTGAGACAAACATGGTGCGGGTGGCTCCATTCAAAGTGTTTCTCAGGATACCGGGGGAAACTTCCCATGCTAAGAGGGACGAATAGGCTCTGTTTCCTGTCCGGTCAAGTCCATTTCCAGGAACACATCAGAGTCCTTGGTAAAGCGCGTTGTGTGAATGGGCAGAGGAAGAAAGCACTCAGTGCTGGAGAAGGTTAGCTGGCTGACATTGCAGGCACAGTACGCAGCACTCTGTACTTTCACCTTGCCTGTGGCAAATGCATACACACTCTGATGAGGAAGAGACAAGCGGTGCAGGTCCTCTACTGGCTTTCCCACTTATTTGTAGATGACAACAGAGAAGCTTGCCCATGGAACTTGAGACCGGCTTATGTGCAAGTCTACCCAAAATGGAAGAGCCGTTTCCTCCTGCCCCCAGGGACACGTTCCGTACTTTGCCTGGGCAGAGGCTGTGAGGCTTTGTTGATCCAGCTCGTGGGAAACGGATATATAAATTCTGTGAGGAACGAGGATTTCCTTCCCTGCAGCAGCGCCTGTGCTTCCACGTTGCCTTTGGCACACGGTGCTCGAGCGGCGCTCTCAATGAACTGGAAAGAGCCAAATGACAGGAATGTTAATCACGACGCTTCATGCACCACCCTCACCCTTCACATACATCTTCCCGTCAGAGAAATATCCCTGAAGGGTAGTCGAGTCTTAGGGGGAGAAACAAGTGCCCGCAAACTTAGGGTGAAATGCAGGTTTCACTCTGCCGTCTGAAAAATCTTGCCCTGCACGTGACTGAGATCACGGCGTGTTAGATCCGTACCCAATCGCACATACAATTCCGCTGGTGGGCACACAGAGCTCCGGCAGAGCTCGAAGTTCCCAGAGCACGTGCAATACTCCTGGTGGCTGCAACAAGCAATGTGGTACACAGCACACTTGGACCTTGACTTCCTTTCAAGGAAAGGCCGCAGGGCAGGGTCATTGAATCGAGAGAGGGAAACACTTGGCTGCATTCCTCAGGTGAGACACAGGTCAAACTGTGCCGGCTGAAAAGCTCAGGTTCCCTTTGGGAAGCTCTTCGTTGTATGCGGGACGGGAAGGCCTTTGCTTGCAGGCTGTGGCCATTGCCAGGCTAGGACGGAGGAAACACCGCCTATCCCAGCACGCTTGTTAGCACGCATGGGAGAGAACTCACGCCCTGTTTCAGTCCCCTGCCAGCCATACATACACGTCAAGGACAGTGTTCCCAGAGATACCTTCCTGTAAATGGGAGAGAGGAAGTTTGACTGGGCAAAACTCAGCCTTGGCAGGCCGTCTGAACAGCTTACTCCCTTGACGGCTTTGGAGCAGAGAGCATCACGCAGCGTTCCGTGAAGCTCATGGTAGGCTGATTTTAGGGCTCTCGCCGACACTCCTCGGGCTCTAGCCCTCTCAACCTCTTCCGGCCCTTACTGGCCTTCTCTGACACACCTCGGCGAGTACAGAGCTTAGGGCGACACATTCCGTTTACGATGGGCAGCAGGAATTCACAGCAGTGTGTCAAGCCCTCCGGCCTTCTCTCCTTCGGCACGCAGAGGTTTTGCACTTCTTGCAAACACCTCAGCGGAGAGCCCAAAGTATTCCTGATCTCTTCAACAATGTAGTGCTGCACTAGACTTCAAATATGTCTTCGCTGCGAGATACATTAGAGCGTGTAGTCGTTGCTTCTGAAGGTGAGGAACGCTTCCCTAATGGGCTTTCAGGGAGAAACCTGCTGCGAGTGGCCGTCTGCAAGCCCTTGCGATCACATTCGTCAGCGGCGGTGGTGGCAGTCAAGTTCTGACAGCAAATGGAAATATCAGCTCTCCATGTTTACGAAACGCACCCCTCCGTGTGTCAAAGGCAAAAGTCTACCTTTCCTTCAGAGTCCTAAACCCTGTGAGACAAACATGGTGCGGGTGGCTCCATTCAAAGTGTTTCTCAGGATACCGGGGGAAACTTCCCATGCTAAGAGGGACGAATAGGCTCTGTTTCCTGTCCGGTCAAGTCCATTTCAAGGAACACATCAGAGTCCTTGGTAAAGCGCGTTGTGTGAATTGGCAGAGGAAAAAAGCACTCAGTGCTGGAGAAGGTTAGCTGGCTGACATTGCAGGCACAGTACGCAGCACTCTGTACTTGCACCTTGCCTGTGGCAAATGCATACACACTCTGATGAGGAAGAGACAAGCGGTGCAGGTCCTCTACTGGCTTTCCCACTTATTTGTAGATGACAACAGAGAAGCTTGCCCATGGAACTTGAGACCGGCTTATGTGCAAGTCTACCCAAAATGGAAGAGCCGTTTCCTCCTGCCCCCAGGGACACGTTCCGTACTTTGCCTGGGCAGAGGCTGTGAGGCTTTGTTGATCCAGCTCGTGGGAAACGGATATATAAATTCTGTGAGGAACGAGGATTTCCTTCCCTGCAGCAGCGCCTGTGCTTCCACGTTGCCTTTGGCACACGGTGCTCGAGCGGCGCTCTCAATGAACTGGAAAGAGCCAAATGACAGGAATGTTAATCACGACGCTTGATGCACCACCCTCGCCCTTCACATACATCTTCCCCTCAGAGAAATATCCCGAAAAGGGTAGTCGAGTCTTAGGGGGAGAAACAAGTGCCCGCAAACTTAGGGTGAAATGCAGGTTTCACTCTGCCGTCTGAAAAATCTTGCCCTGCACGTGACTGAGATCACGGCGTGTTAGATCCGTACCCAATCGCACATACAATTCCGCTGGTGGGCACACAGAGCTCCGGCAGAGCTCGAAGTTCCCAGAGCACGTGCAATACTCCTGGTGGCTGCAACAAGCAATGTGGTACACAGCACACTTCGACCTTGACTTCCTTTCAAGGAAAGGCCGCAGGGCAGGGTCATTGAATCGAGAGAGGGAAACACTTGGCTGCATTCCTCAGGTGAGACACAGGTCAAACTGTGCCGGCTGAAAAGCTCAGGTTCCCTTTGGGAAGCTCTTCGTTGTATGCGGGACGGGAAGGCCTTTGCTTGCAGGCTGTGGCCATTGCCAGGCTAGGACGGAGGAAACACCGCCTATCCCAGCACGCTTGTTAGCACGCATGGGAGAGAACTCACGCCCTGTTTCAGTCCCCTGCCAGCCATACATACACGTCAAGGACAGTGTTCCCAGAGATACCTTCCTGTAAATGGGAGAGAGGAAGTTTGACTGGGCAAAACTCAGCCTTGGCAGGCCGTCTGAACAGCTTACTCCCTTGACGGCTTTGGAGCAGAGAGCATCACGCAGCGTTCCGTGAAGCTCATGGTAGGCTGATTTTAGGGCTCTCGCCGACACTCCTCGGGCTCTAGCCCTCTCAACCTCTTCCGGCCCTTACTGGCCTTCTCTGACACACCTCGGCGAGTACAGAGCTTAGGGCGACACATTCCGTTTACGATGGGCAGCAGGAATTCACAGCAGTGTGTCAAGCCCTCCGGCCTTCTCTCCTTCGGCACGCAGAGGTTTTGCACTTCTTGCAAACACCTCAGCGGAGAGCCCAAAGTATTCCTGATCTCTTCAACAATGTAGTGCTGCACTAGACTTCAAATATGTCTTCGCTGCGAGATACATTAGAGCGTGTAGTCGTTGCTTCTGAAGGTGAGGAACGCTTCCCTAATGGGCTTTCAGGGAGAAACCTGCTGCGAGTGGCCGTCTGCAAGCCCTTGCGATCACATTCGTCAGCGGCGGTGGTGGCAGTCAAGTTCTGACAGCAAATGGAAATATCAGCTCTCCATGTTTACGAAACGCACCCCTCCGTGTGTCAAAGGCAAAAGTCTACCTTTCCTTCAGAGTCCTAAACCCTGTGAGACAAACATGGTGCGGGTGGCTCCATTCAAAGTGTTTCTCAGGATACCGGGGGAAACTTCCCATGCTAAGAGGGACGAATAGGCTCTGTTTCCTGTCCGGTCAAGTCCATTTCCAGGAACACATCAGAGTCCTTGGTAAAGCGCGTTGTGTGAATGGGCAGAGGAAGAAAGCACTCAGTGCTGGAGAAGGTTAGCTGGCTGACATTGCAGGCACAGTACGCAGCACTCTGTACTTTCACCTTGCCTGTGGCAAATGCATACATACTCTGATGAGGAAGAGACAAGCGGTGCAGGTCCTCTACTGGCTTTCCCACTTATTTGTAGATGACAACAGAGAAGCTTGCCCATGGAACTTGAGACCGGCTTATGTGCAAGTCTACCCAAAATGGAAGAGCCGTTTCCTCCTGCCCCCAGGGACACGTTCCGTACTTTGCCTGGGCAGAGGCTGTGAGGCTTTGTTGATCCAGCTCGTGGGAAACGGATATATAAATTCTGTGAGGAACGAGGATTTCCTTCCCTGCAGCAGCGCCTGTGCTTCCACGTTGCCTTTGGCACACGGTGCTCGAGCGGCGCTCTCAATGAACTGGAAAGAGCCAAATGACAGGAATGTTAATCACGACGCTTGATGCACCACCCTCGCCCTTCACATATATCTTCCCCTCAGAGAAATATCCCGAAAAGGGTAGTCGAGTCTTAGGGGGAGAAACAAGTGCCCGCAAACTTAGGGTGAAATGCAGGTTTCACTCTGCCGTCTGAAAAATCTTGCCCTGCACCTGACTGAGATCACGGCGTGTTAGATCCGTACCCAATCGCACATACAATTCCGCTGGTGGGCACACAGAGCTCCGGCAGAGCTCGAAGTTCCCAGAGCACGTGCAATACTCCTGGTGGCTGCAACAAGCAATGTGGTACACAGCACACTTCGACCTTGACTTCCTTTCAAGGAAAGGCCGCAGGGCAGGGTCATTGAATCGAGAGAGGGAAACACTTGGCTGCATTCCTCAGGTGAGACACAGGTCAAACTGTGCCGGCTGAAAAGCTCAGGTTCCCTTTGGGAAGCTCTTCGTTGTATGCGGGACGGGAAGGCCTTTGCTTGCAGGCTGTGGCCATTGCCAGGCTAGGACGGAGGAAACACCGCCTATCCCAGCACGCTTGTTAGCACGCATGGGAGAGAACTCACGCCCTGTTTCAGTCCCCTGCCAGCCATACATACACGTCAAGGACAGTGTTCCCAGAGATACCTTCCTGTAAATGGGAGAGAGGAAGTTTGACTGGGCAAAACTCAGCCTTGGCAGGCCGTCTGAACAGCTTACTCCCTTGACGGCTTTGGAGCAGAGAGCATCACGCAGCGTTCCGTGAAGCTCATGGTAGGCTGATTTTAGGGCTCTCGCCGACACTCCTCGGGCTCTAGCCCTCTCAACCTCTTCCGGCCCTTACTGGCCTTCTCTGACACACCTCGGCGAGTACAGAGCTTAGGGCGACACATTCCGTTTACGATGGGCAGCAGGAATTCACAGCAGTGTGTCAAGCCCTCCGGCCTTCTCTCCTTCGGCACGCAGAGGTTTTGCACTTCTTGCAAACACCTCAGCGGAGAGCCCAAAGTATTCCTGATCTCTTCAACAATGTAGTGCTGCACTAGACTTCAAATATGTCTTCGCTGCGAGATACATTAGAGCGTGTAGTCGTTGCTTCTGAAGGTGAGGAACGCTTCCCTAATGGGCTTTCAGGGAGAAACCTGCTGCGAGTGGCCGTCTGCAAGCCCTTGCGATCACATTCGTCAGCGGCGGTGGTGGCAGTCAAGTTCTGACAGCAAATGGAAATATCAGCTCTCCATGTTTACGAAACGCACCCCTCCGTGTGTCAAAGGCAAAAGTCTACCTTTCCTTCAGGGTCCTAAACCCTGTGAGACAAACATGGTGCGGGTGGCTCCATTCAAAGTGTTTCTCAGGATACCGGGGGAAACTTCCCATGCTAAGAGGGACGAATAGGCTCTGTTTCCTGTCCGGTCAAGTCCATTTCCAGGAACACATCTGAGTCCTTGGTAAAGCGCGTTGTGTGAATGGGCAGAGGAAGAAAGCACTCAGTGCTGGAGAAGGTTAGCTGGCTGACATTGCAGGCACAGTACGCAGCACTCTGTACTTTCACCTTGCCTGTGGCAAATGCATACATACTCTGATGAGGAAGAGACAAGCGGTGCAGGTCCTCTACTGGCTTTCCCACTTATTTGTAGATGACAACAGAGAAGCTTGCCCATGGAACTTGAGACCGGCTTATGTGCAAGTCTACCCAAAATGGAAGAGCCGTTTCCTCCTGCCCCCAGGGACACGTTCCGTACTTTGCCTGGGCAGAGGCTGTGAGGCTTTGTTGATCCAGCTCGTGGGAAACGGATATATAAATTCTGTGAGGAACGAGGATTTCCTTCCCTGCAGCAGCGCCTGTGCTTCCACGTTGCCTTTGGCACACGGTGCTCGAGCGGCGCTCTCAATGAACTGGAAAGAGCCAAATGACAGGAGTGTTAATCACGACGCTTGATGCACCACCCTCACCCTTCACATACATCTTCCCCTCAGAGAAATATCCCTGAAGGGTAGTCGAGTCTTAGGGGGAGAAACAAGTGCCCGCAAACTTAGGGTGAAATGCAGGTTTCACTCTGCCGTCTGAAAAATCTTGCCCTGCACGTGACTGAGATCACGGCGTGTTAGATCCGTACCCAATCGCACATACAATTCCGCTGGTGGGCACACAGAGCTCCGGCAGAGCTCGAAGTTCCCAGAGCACGTGCAATACTCCTTGTGCCTGCAACAAGCAATGTCGTACACAGCACACTTGGACCTTGACTTCCTTTCAAGGAAAGGCCGCAGGGCAGGGTCATTGAATCGAGAGAGGGAAACACTTGGCTGCATTCCTCAGGTGAGACACAGGTCAAACTGTGCCGGCTGAAAAGCTCAGGTTCCCTTTGGGAAGCTCTTCGTTGTATGCGGGACGGGAAGGCCTTTGCTTGCAGGCTGTGGCCATTGCCAGGCTAGGACGGAGGAAACACCGCCTATCCCAGCACGCTTGTTAGCACGCATGGGAGAGAACTCACGCCCTGTTTCAGTCCCCTGCCAGCCATACATACACGTCAAGGACAGTGTTCCCAGAGATACCTTCCTGTAAATGGGAGAGAGGAAGTTTGACTGGGCAAAACTCAGCCTTGGCAGGCCGTCTGAACAGCTTACTCCCTTGACGGCTTTGGAGCAGAGAGCATCACGCAGCGTTCCGTGAAGCTCATGGTAGGCTGATTTTAGGGCTCTCGCCGACACTCCTCGGGCTCTAGCACTCTCAACCTCTTCCGGCCCTTACTGGCCTTCTCTGACACACCTCGGCGAGTACAGAGCTTAGGGCGACACATTCCGTTTACGATGGGCAGCAGGAATTCACAGCAGTGTGTCAAGCCCTCCGGCCTTCTCTCCTTCGGCACGCAGAGGTTTTGCACTTCTTGCAAACACCTCAGCGGAGAGCCCAAAGTATTCCTGATCTCTTCAACAATGTAGTGCTGCACTAGACTTCAAATATGTCTTCGCTGCGAGATACATTAGAGCGTGTAGTCGTTGCTTCTGAAGGTGAGGAACGCTTCCCTAATGGGCTTTCAGGGAGAAACCTGCTGCGAGTGGCCGTCTGCAAGCCCTTGCGATCACATTCGTCAGCGGCGGTGGTGGCAGTCAAGTTCTGACAGCAAATGGAAATATCAGCTCTCCATGTTTACGAAACGCACCCCTCCGTGTGTCAAAGGCAAAAGTCTACCTTTCCTTCAGAGTCCTAAACCCTGTGAGACAAACATGGTGCGGGTGGCTCCATTCAAAGTGTTTCTCAGGATACCGGGGGAAACTTCCCATGCTAAGAGGGACGAATAGGCTCTGTTTCCTGTCCGGTCAAGTCCATTTCCAGGAACACATCAGAGTCCTTGGTCAAGCGCGTTGTGTGAATGGGCAGAGGAAGAAAGCACTCAGTGCTGGAGAAGGTTAGCTGGCTGACATTGCAGGCACAGTACGCAGCACTCTGTACTTGCACCTTGCCTGTGGCAAATGCATACACACTCTGATGAGGAAGAGACAAGCGGTGCAGGTCCTCTACTGGCTTTCCCACTTATTTGTAGATGACAACAGAGAAGCTTGCCCATGGAACTTGAGACCGGCTTATGTGCAAGTCTACCCAAAATGGAAGAGCCGTTTCCTCCTGCCCCCAGGGACACGTTCCGTACTTTGCCTGGGCAGAGGCTGTGAGGCTTTGTTGATCCAGCTCGTGGGAAACGGATATATAAATTCTGTGAGGAACGAGGATTTCCTTCCCTGCAGCAGCGCCTGTGCTTCCACGTTGCCTTTGGCACACGGTGCTCGAGCGGCGCTCTCAATGAACTGGAAAGAGCCAAATGACAGGAATGTAAATCACGACGCTTGATGCACCACCCTCACCCTTCACATACATCTTCCCGTCAGAGAAATATCCCTGAAGGGTAGTAGATTCCTGGGGGAGAAACAAGTGCCCGCAAACTTAGGGTGAAATGCAGGTTTCACTCTGCCGTCTGAAAAATCTTGCCCTGCACGTGACTGAGATCACGGCGTGTTAGATCCGTACCCAATCGCACATACAATTCCGCTGGTGGGCACACAGAGCTCCGGCAGAGCTCGAAGTTCCCAGAGCACGTGCAATACTCCTGGTGGCTGCAACAAGCAATGTCGTACACAGCACACTTGGACCTTGACTTCCTTTCAAGGAAAGGCCGCAGGGCAGGGTCATTGAATCGAGAGAGGGAAACACTTGGCTGCATTCCTCAGGTGAGACACAGGTCAAACTGTGCCGTCTGAAAAGCTCAGGTTCCCTTTGGGAAGCTCTTCGTTGTATGCGGGACGGGAAGGCCTTTGCTTGCAGGCTGTGGCCATTGCCAGGCTAGGACGGAGGAAACACCGCCTCTCCCAGCACGCTTGGTAGCACGCATGGGAGAGAACTCACGCCCTGTTTCAGTCCCCTGCCAGCCATACATACACGTCAAGGACAGTGTTCCCAGAGATACCTTCCTGTAAATGGGAGAGAGGAAGTTTGACTGGGCAAAACTCAGCCTTGGCAGGCCGTCTGAACAGCTTACTCCCTTGACGGCTTTGGAGCAGAGAGCATCACGCAGCGTTCCGTGAAGCTCATGGTAGGCTGATTTTAGGGCTCTCGCCGACACTCCTCGGGCTCTAGCACTCTCAACCTCTTCCGGCCCTTACTGGCCTTCTCTGACACACCTCGGCGAGTACAGAGCTTAGGGCGACACATTCCGTTTACGATGGGCAGCAGGAATTCACAGCAGTGTGTCAAGCCCTCCGGCCTTCTCTCCTTCGGCACGCAGAGGTTTTGCACTTCTTGCAAACACCTCAGCGGAGAGCCCAAAGTATTCCTGATCTCTTCAACAATGTAGTGCTGCACTAGACTTCAAATATGTCTTCGCTGCGAGATACATTAGAGCGTGTAGTCGTTGCTTCTGAAGGTGAGGAACGCTTCCCTAATGGGCTTTCAGGGAGAAACCTGCTGCGAGTGGCCGTCTGCAAGCCCTTGCGATCACATTCGTCAGCGGCTGTGGTGGCAGTCAAGTTCTGACAGCAAATGGAAATATCAGCTCTCCATGTTTACGAAACGCACCCCTCCGTGTGTCAAAGGCAAAAGTCTACCTTTCCTTCAGAGTCCTCAACCCTGTGAGACAAACATGGTGCGGGTGGCTCCATTCAAAGTGTTTCTCAGGATACCGGGGGAAACTTCCCATGCTAAGAGGGACGAATAGGCTCTGTTTCCTGTCCGGTCAAGTCCATTTCCAGGAACACATCAGAGTCCTTGGTAAAGCGCGTTGTGTGAATGGGCAGAGGAAGAAAGCACTCAGTGCTGGAGAAGGTTAGCTGGCTGACATTGCAGGCACAGTACGCAGCACTCTGTACTTTCACCTTGCCTGTGGCAAATGCATACACACTCTGATGAGGAAGAGACAAGCGGTGCAGGTCCTCTACTGGCTTTCCCACTTATTTGTAGATGACAACAGAGAAGCTTGCCCATGGAACTTGAGACCGGCTTATGTGCAAGTCTACCCAAAATGGAAGAGCCGTTTCCTCCTGCCCCCAGGGACACGTTCCGTACTTTGCCTGGGCAGAGGCTGTGAGGCTTTGTTGATCCAGCTCGTGGGAAACGGATATATAAATTCTGTGAGGAACGAGGATTTCCTTCCCTGCAGCAGCGCCTGTGCTTCCACGTTGCCTTTGGCACACGGTGCTCGAGCGGCGCTCTCAATGAACTGGAAAGAGCCAAATGACAGGAATGTAAATCACGACGCTTGATGCACCACCCTCACCCTTCACATACATCTTCCCCTCAGAGAAATATCCCTGAAGGGTAGTATATTCCTGGGGGAGAAACAAGTGCCTGCAAACTTAGGGTGAAATGCAGGTTTCACTCTGCCGTCTGAAAAATCTTGCCCTGCACGTGACTGAGATCACGGCGTGTTAGATCCGTACCCAATCGCACATACAATTCCGCTGGTGGGCACACAGAGCTCCGGCAGAGCTCGAAGTTCCCAGAGCACGTGCAATACTCCTGGTGGCTGCAACAAGCAATGTCGTACACAGCACACTTGGACCTTGACTTCCTTTCAAGGAAAGGCCGCAGGGCAGGGTCATTGAATCGAGAGAGGGAAACACTTGGCTGCATTCCTCAGGTGAGACACAGGTCAAACTGTGCAGCCTGAAAAGCTCAGGTTCCCTTTGGGAAGCTCTTCGTTGTATGCGGGACGGGAAGGCCTTTGCTTGCAGGCTGTGGCCATTGCCAGGCTAGGACGGAGGAAACACCGCCTATCCCAGCACGCTTGTTAGCACGCATGGGAGAGAACTCACGCCCTGTTTCAGTCCCCTGCCAGCCATACATACACGTCAAGGACAGTGTTCCCAGAGATACCTTCCTGTAAATGGGAGAGAGGAAGTTTGACTGGGCAAAACTCAGCCTTGGCAGGCCGTCTGAACAGCTTACTCCCTTGACGGCTTTGGAGCAGAGAGCATCACGCAGCGTTCCGTGAAGCTCATGGTAGGCTGATTTTAGGGCTCTCGCCGACACTCCTCGGGCTCTAGCACTCTCAACCTCTTCCGGCCCTTACTGGCCTTCTCTGACACACCTCGGCGAGTACAGAGCTTAGGGCGACACATTCCGTTTACGATGGGCAGCAGGAATTCACAGCAGTGTGTCAAGCCCTCCGGCCTTCTCTCCTTCGGCACGCAGAGGTTTTGCACTTCTTGCAAACACCTCAGCGGAGAGCCCAAAGTATTCCTGATCTCTTCAACAATGTAGTGCTGCACTAGACTTCAAATATGTCTTCGCTGCGAGATACATTAGAGCGTGTAGTCGTTGCTTCTGAAGGTGAGGAACGCTTCCCTAATGGGCTTTCAGGGAGAAACCTGCTGCGAGTGGCCGTCTGCAAGCCCTTGCGATCACATTCGTCAGCGGCTGTGGTGGCAGTCAAGTTCTGACAGCAAATGGAAATATCAGCTCTCCATGTTTACGAAACGCACCCCTCCGTGTGTCAAAGGCAAAAGTCTACCTTTCCTTCAGAGTCCTCAACCCTGTGAGACAAACATGGTGTGGGTGGCTCCATTCAAAGTGTTTCTCAGGATACCGGGGGAAACTTCCCATGCTAAGAGGGTCGAATAGGCTCTGTTTCCTGTCCGGTCAAGTCCATTTCCAGGAACACATCAGAGTCCTTGGTAAAGCGCGTTGTGTGAATGGGCAGAGGAAGAAAGCACTCAGTGCTGGAGAAGGTTAGCTGGCTGACATTGCAGGCACAGTACGCAGCACTCTGTACTTTCACCTTGCCTGTGGCAAATGCATACACACTCTGATGAGGAAGAGACAAGCGGTGCAGGTCCTCTACTGGCTTTCCCACTTATTTGTAGATGACAACAGAGAAGCTTGCTCATGGAACTTGAGACCGGCTTATGTGCAAGTCTACCCAAAATGGAAGAGCCGTTTCCTCCTGCCCCCAGGGACACGTTCCGTACTTTGCCTGGGCAGAGGCTGTGAGGCTTTGTTGATCCAGCTCGTGGGAAACGGATATATAAATTCTGTGAGGAACGAGGATTTCCTTCCCTGCAGCAGCGCCTGTGCTTCCACGTTGCCTTTGGCACACGGTGCTCGAGCGGCGCTCTCAATGAACTGGAAAGAGCCAAATGACAGGAATGTTAATCACGACGCTTGATGCACCACCCTCGCCCTTCACATACATCTTCCCCTTAGAGAAATATCCCGAAAAGGGTAGTCGAGTCTTAGGGGGAGAAACAAGTGCCCGCAAACTTAGGGTGAAATGCAGGTTTCACTCTGCCGTCTGAAAAATCTTGCCCTGCACGTGACTGAGATCACGGCGTGTTAGATCCGTACCCAATCGCACATACAATTCCGCTGGTGGGCACACAGAGCTCCGGCAGAGCTCGAAGTTCCCAGAGCACGTGCAATACTCCTGGTGGCTGCAACAAGCAATGTCGTACACAGCACACTTGGACCTTGACTTCCTTTCAAGGAAAGGCCGCAGGGCAGGGTCATTGAATCGAGAGAGGGAAACACTTGGCTGCATTCCTCAGGTGAGACACAGGTCAAACTGTGCCGGCTGAAAAGCTCAGGTTCCCTTTGGGAAGCTCTTCGTTGTATGCGGGACGGGAAGGCCTTTGCTTGCAGGCTGTGGCCATTGCCAGGCTAGGACGGAGGAAACACCGCCTATCCCAGCACGCTTGTTAGCACGCATGGGAGAGAACTCACGCCCTGTTTCAGTCCCCTGCCAGCCATACATACACGTCAAGGACAGTGTTCCCAGAGATACCTTCCTGTAAATGGGAGAGAGGAAGTTTGACTGGGCAGAACTCAGCCTTGGCAGGCCGTCTGAACAGCTTACTCCCTTGACGGCTTTGGAGCAGAGAGCATCACGCAGCGTTCCGTGAAGCTCATGGTAGGCTGATTTTAGGGCTCTCGCCGACACTCCTCGGGCTCTAGCACTCTCAACCTCTTCCAGCCCTTACTGGCCTTCTCTGACACACCTCGGCGAGTACAGAGCTTAGGGCGACACATTCCGTTTACGATGGGCAGCAGGAATTCACAGCAGTGTGTCAAGCCCTCCGGCCTTCTCTCCTTCGGCACGCAGAGGTTTTGCACTTCTTGCAAACACCTCAGCGGAGAGCCCAAAGTATTCCTGATCTCTTCAACAATGTAGTGCTGCACTAGACTTCAAATATGTCTTCGCTGCGAGATACATTAGAGCGTGTAGTCGTTGCTTCTGAAGGTGAGGAACGCTTCCCTAATGGGCTTTCAGGGAGAAACCTGCTGCGAGTGGCCGTCTGCAAGCCCTTGCGATCACATTCGTCAGCGGCGGTGGTGGCAGTCAAGTTCTGACAGCAAATGGAAATATCAGCTCTCCATGTTTACGAAACGCACCCCTCCGTGTGTCAAAGGGAAAAGTCTACCTTTCCTTCAGAGTCCTCAACCCTGTGAGACAAACATGGTGTGGGTGGCTCCATTCAAAGTGTTTCTCAGGATACCGGGGGAAACTTCCCATTCTAAGAGGGACGAATAGGCTCTGTTTCCTGTCCGGTCAAGTCCATTTCCAGGAACACATCAGAGTCCTTGGTAAAGCGCGTTGTGTGAATGGGCAGAGGAAGAAAGCACTCAGTGCTGGAGAAGGTTGGCTGGCTGACATTGCAGGCACAGGACACAGCACTCTGTACTTGCACGTTGCCTCTGGCAAATGCATACATACTCTGATGAGGAAGAGACAAGCGGTGCAGGTCCTCTACTGGCTTTCCCACTTATTTGTAGATGACAACAGAGAAGCTTGCCCATGGAACTTGAGACCGGCTTATGTGCAAGTCTACCCAAAATGGAAGAGCCGTTTCCTCCTGCCCCCAGGGACACGTTCCGTACTTTGCCTGGGCAGAGGCTGTGAGGCTTTGTTGATCCAGCTCGTGGGAAACGGATATATAAATTCTGTGAGGAACGAGGATTTCCTTCCCTGCAGCAGCGCCTGTGCTTCCACGTTGCCTTTGGCACACGGTGCTCGATCGGCGCTCTCAATGAACTGGAAAGAGCCAAATGACAGGAATGTTAATCACCACGCTTTATGCACCACCCTCACCGTTCACATACATCTTCCCCTCAGAGAAATATCCCTGAAGGGTAGTCGAGTCTTAGGGGGAGAAACAAGTGCCTGCAAACTTAGGGTGATATGCAGGTTTCACTCTGCCATCTGAAAAATCTTGCCCTGCACGTGACTGAGATCACGGCGTGTTAGATCCGTACCCAATCGCACATACAATTCCGCTGGTGGGCACACAGAGCTCCGGCAGAGCTCGAAGTTCCCAGAGCACGTGCATTACTCCTTGTGCCTGCAACAAGCAACGTCGTACACAGCACACTTCGACCTTGACTTCCTTTCAAGGAAAGGCCGCAGGGCAGGGTCATTGAATCGAGAGAGGGAAACACTTGGCTGCATTCCTCAGGTGAGACACAGGTCAAACTGTGCCGCCTGAAAAGCTCAGGTTCCCTTTGGGAAGCTCTTCGTTGTATGCGGGACGGGAAGGCCTTTGCTTGCAGGCTGTGCACATTGCCAGGCTAGGACGGAGGAAACACCGCCTATCCCAGCACGCTTGTTAGCACGCATGGGAGAGAACTCACGCCCTGTTTCAGTCCCCTGCCAGCCATACATACACGTCAAGGACAGTGTTCCCAGAGATACCTTCCTGTAAATGGGAGAGAGGAAGTTTGACTGGGCAAAACTCAGCCTTGGCAGGCCGTCTGAACAGCTTACTCCCTTGATGGCTTTGGAGCAGAGAGCATCACGCAGCGTTCCGTGAAGCTCATGGTAGGCTGATTTTAGGGCTCTCGCCGACACTCCTCGGGCTCTAGCACTCTCAACCTCTTCCAGCCCTTACTGGCCTTCTCTGACACACCTCGGCGAGTACAGAGCTTAGGGCGACACATTCCGTTTACGATGGGCAGCAGGAATTCACAGCAGTGTGTCAAGCCCTCCGGCCTTCTCTCCTTCGGCACGCAGAGGTTTTGCACTTCTTGCAAACACCTCAGCGGAGAGCCCAAAGTATTCCTGATCTCTTCAACAATGTAGTGCTGCACTAGATTTCAAATATGTCTTCACTGCGAGATACATTAGAGCGTGTAGTCGTTGCTTCTGAAGGTAAGGAACGCTTCCCTAATGGGCTTTCAGGGTGCAACCTGCTGCGAGTGGCCGTCTGCAAGCCCTTGCGATCACATTCGTCAGCGGCTGTGGTGGCAGTCAAATTCTGACAGCAAATGGAAATATCAGCTCTCCATGTTTACGAAACGCGCCCCTCCGTGTGTCAAAGGCAAAAGTCTACCTTTCCTTCAGAGTCCTCAACCCTGTGAGACAAACATGGTGTGGGTGGCTCCATTCAAACTGTTTCGCAGGATACCGGGGGAAACTTCCCATTCTAAGAGGGATGAATAGGCTCTGTTTCCTGTCTGGTCAAGTCCATTTCCAGGAACACATCAGAGTCCTTGGTAAAGCGCGTTGTGTGAATGGGCAGAGGAAGAAAGCACTCAGTGCTGGAGAAGGTTAGCTGGCTGACATTGCAGGCACAGTACACAGCACTCTGTACTTGCACCTTGCCTGTGGCAAATGCATACATACTCTGATGAGGAAGAGACAAGCGGTGCAGGTCCTCTACTGGCTTTCCCACTTATTTGTAGATGACAACAGAGAAGCTTGCCCATGGAACTTGAGACCGGCTTATGTGCAAGTCTACCCAAAATGGAAGAGCCGTTTCCTCCTGCCCTCAGGGACACGTTCCGTACTTTGCCTGGGCAGAGGCTGTGAGGCTTTGTTGATCCAGCTCGTGGGAAACGGATATATAAATTCTGTGAGGAACGAGGATTTCCTTCCCTGCAGCAGCGCCTGTGCTTCCACGTTGCCTTTGGCACACGGTGCTCGAGCGGCGCTCTCAATGAACTGGAAAGAGCCAAATGACAGGAATGTTAATCACCACACTTCATGCACCACCCTCACCGTTCACATACATCTTCCCGTCAGAGAAATATCCCTGAAGGGTAGTCGAGTCTTAGGGGGAGAAACAAGTGCCTGCAAACTTAGGGTGATATGCAGGTTTCACTCTGCCATCTGAAAAATCTTGCCCTGCACGTGACTGAGATCACGGCGTGTTAGATCCGTACCCAATCGCACATACAATTCCGCTGGTGGGCACACAGAGCTCCGGCAGAGCTCGAAGTTCCCAGAGCACGTGCAATACTCCTGGTGCCTGCAACAAGCAATGTCGTACACAGCACACTTCGACCTTGACTTCCTTTCAAGGAAAGGCCGCAGGGCAGGGTCATTGAATCGAGAGAGGGAAACACTTGTCTGCATTCCTCAGGTGAGACACAGGTCAAACTGTGCCGGCTGAAAAGCTCAGGTTCCCTTTGGGAAGCTCTTCGTTGTATGCGGGACGGGAAGGCCTTTGCTTGCAGGCTGTGGCCATTGCCAGGCTAGGACGGAGGAAACACCGCCTATCCCAGCACGCTTGTTAGCACGCATGGGAGAGAACTCACGCCCTGTTTCAGTCCCCTGCCAGCCATACATACACGTCAAGGACAGTGTTCCCAGAGATACCTTCCTGTAAATGGGAGAGAGGAAGTTTGACTGGGCAAAACTCAGCCTTGGCAGGCCGTCTGAACAGCTTACTCCCTTGACGGCTTTGGAGCAGACAGCATCACGCAGCGTTCCGTGAAGCTCATGGTAGGCTGATTTTAGGGCTCTCGCCGACACTCCTCGGGCTCTAGCACTCTCAACCTCTTCCGGCCCTTACTGGCCTTCTCTGACACACCTCGGCGAGTACAGAGCTTAGGGCGACACATTCCGTTTACGATGGGCAGCAGGAATTCACAGCAGTGTGTCAAGCCCTCCGGCCTTCTCTCCTTCGGCACGCAGAGGTTTTGCACTTCTTGCAAACACCTCAGCGGAGAGCCCAAAGTATTCCTGATCTCTTCAACAATGTAGTGCTGCACTAGACTTCAAATATGTCTTCGCTGCGAGATACATTAGAGCGTGTAGTCGTTGCTTCTGAAGGTGAGGAACGCTTCCCTAATGGGCTTTCAGGGAGAAACCTGCTGCGAGTGGCCGTCTGCAAGCCCTTGCGATCACATTCGTCAGCGGCTGTGGTGGCAGTCAAGTTCTGACAGCAAATGGAAATATCAGCTCTCCATGTTTACGAAACGCACCCCTCCGTGTGTCAAAGGGAAAAGTCTACCTTTCCTTCAGAGTCCTCAACCCTGTGAGACAAACATGGTATGGGTGGCTCCATTCAAAGTGTTTCTCAGGATACCGGGGGAAACTTCCCATGCTAAGAGGGACGAATAGGCTCTGTTTCCTGTCCGGTCAAGTCCATTTCCAGGAACACATCAGAGTCCTTGGTAAAGCGCGTTGTGTGAATGGGCAGAGGAAGAAAGCACTCAGTGCTGGAGAAGGTTAGCTGGCTGACATTGCAGGCACAGTACGCAGCACTCTGTACTTGCACGTTGCCTCTGGCAAATGCATACATACTCTGATGAGGAAGAGACAAGCGGTGCAGGTCCTCTACTGGCTTTCCCACTTATTTGTAGATGACAACAGAGAAGCTTGCCCATGGAACTTGAGACCGGCTTATGTGCAAGTCTACCCAAAATGGAAGAGCCGTTTCCTCCTGCCCCCAGGGACACGTTCCGTACTTTGCCTGGGCAGAGGCTGTGAGGCTTTGTTGATCCAGCTCGTGGGAAACGGATATATAAATTCTGTGAGGAACGAGGATTTCCTTCCCTGCAGCAGCGCCTGTGCTTCCACGTTGCCTTTGGCACACGGTGCTCGAGCGGCGCTCTCAATGAACTGGAAAGAGCCAAATGACAGGAATGTTAATCACCACGCTTCATGCACCACCCTCACCGTTCACATACATCTTCCCCTCAGAGAAATATCCCTGAAGGGTAGTCGAGTCTTAGGGGGAGAAACAAGTGCCTGCAAACTTAGGGTGATATGCAGGTTTCACTCTGCCATCTGAAAAATCTTGCCCTGCACGTGACTGAGATCACGGCGTGTTAGATCCGTACCCAATCGCACATACAATTCCGCTGGTGGGCACACAGAGCTCCGGCAGAGCTTGAAGTTCCCAGAGCACGTGCAATACTCCTGGTGGCTGCAACAAGCAATGTCGTACACAGCACACTTCGACCTTGACTTCCTTTCAAGGAAAGGCCGCAGGGCAGGGTCATTGAATCGAGAGAGGGAAACACTTGGCTGCATTCCGCAGGTGAGACACAGGTCAAACTGTGCCGGCTGAAAAGCTCAGGTTCCCTTTGGGAAGCTCTTCGTTGTATGCGGGACGGGAAGGCCTTTGCTTGCAGGCTGTGGCCATTGCCAGGCTAGGACGGAGGAAACACCGCCTATCCCAGCACGCTTGTTAGCACGCATGGGAGAGAGCTCACGCCCTGTTTCAGTCCCCTGCCAGCCATACATACCCGTCAAGGACAGTGTTCCCAGAGATACCTTCCTGTAAATGGGAGAGAGGAAGTTTGACTGGGCAAAACTCAGCCTTGGCAGGCCGTCTGAACAGCTTACTCCCTTGATGGCTTTGGAGCAGAGAGCATCACGCAGCGTTCCGTGAAGCTCATGGTAGGCTGATTTTAGGGCTCTCGCCGACACTCCTCGGGCTCTAGCCCTCTCAACCTCTTCCGGCCCTTACTGGCCTTCTTTGACACACCTCGGCGAGTACAGAGCTTAGGGCGACACATTCCGTTTACGATGGGCAGCAGGAATTCACAGCAGTGTGTCAAGCCCTCCGGCCTTCTCTCCTTCGGCACGCAGAGGTTTTGCACTTCTTGCAAACACCTCAGCGGAGAGCCCAAAGTATTCCTGATCTCTTCAACAATGTAGTGCTGCACTAGACTTCAAATATGTCTTCGCTGCGAGATACATTAGAGCGTGTAGTCGTTGCTTCTGAAGGTGAAGAACGCTTCCCTAATGGGCTTTCAGGGAGAAACCTGCTGCGAGTGGCCGTCTGCAAGCCCTTGCGATCACATTCGTCAGCGGCTGTGGTGGCAGTCAAGTTCTGACAGCAAATGGAAATATCAGCTCTCCATGTTTACGAAACGCACCCCTCCGTGTGTCAAAGGGAAAAGTCTACCTTTCCTTCAGAGTCCTCAACCCTGTGAGACAAACATGGTGTGGGTGGCTCCATTCAAAGTGTTTCTCAGGATACCGGGGGAAACTTCCCATTCTAAGAGGGACGAATAGGCTCTGTTTCCTGTCCGGTCAAGTCCATTTCCAGGAACACATCAGAGTCCTTGGTAAAGCGCGTTGTGTGAATGGGCAGAGGAAGAAAGCACTCAGTGCTGGAGAAGGTTAGCTGGCTGACATTGCAGGCACAGTACGCAGCACTCTGTACTTTCACCTTGCCTGTGGCAAATGCATACATACTCTGATGAGGAAGAGACAAGCGGTGCAGGTCCTCTACTGGCTTTCCCACTTATTTGTAGATGACAACAGAGAAGCTTGCCCATGGAACTTGAGACCGGCTTATGTGCAAGTCTACCCAAAATGGAAGAGCCGTTTCCTCCTGCCCTCAGGGACACGTTCCGTACTTTGCCTGGGCAGAGGCTGTGAGGCTTTGTTGATCCAGCTCGTGGGAAACGGATATATAAATTCTGTGAGGAACGAGGATTTCCTTCCCTGCAGCAGCGCCTGTGCTTCCACGTTGCCTTTGGCACACGGTGCTCGAGCGGCGCTCTCAATGAACTGGAAAGAGCCAAATGACAGGAATGTTAATCACCACACTTCATGCACCACCCTCACCGTTCACATACATCTTCCCCTCAGAGAAATATCCCTGAAGGGTAGTCGAGTCTTAGGGGGAGAAACAAGTGCCTGCAAACTTAGGGTGATATGCAGGTTTCACTCTGCCATCTGAAAAATCTTGCCCTGCACGTGACTGAGATCACGGCGTGTTAGATCCGTACCCAATCGCACATACAATTCCGCTGGTGGGCACACAGAGCTCCGGCAGAGCTCGAAGTTCCCAGAGCACGTGCAATACTCCTGGTGCCTGCAACAAGCAATGTCGTACACAGCACACTTCGAGATTGACTTCCTTTCAAGGAAAGGCCGCAGGGCAGGGTCATTGAATCGAGAGAGGGAAACACTTGTCTGCATTCCTCAGGTGAGACAGAGGTCAAACTGTGCCGGCTGAAAAGCTCAGGTTCCCTTTGGGAAGCTCTTCGTTGTATGCGGGACGGGAAGGCCTTTGCTTGCAGGCTGTGGCCATTGCCAGGCTAGGACGGAGGAAACACCGCCTATCCCAGCACGCTTGTTAGCACGCATGGGAGAGAACTCACGCCCTGTTTCAGTCCCCTGCCAGCCATACATACACGTCAAGGACAGTGTTCCCAGAGATACCTTCCTGTAAATGGGAGAGAGGAAGTTTGACTGGGCAAAACTCAGCCTTGGCAGGCCGTCTGAACAGCTTACTCCCTTGACGGCTTTGGAGCAGACAGCATCACGCAGCGTTCCGTGAAGCTCATGGTAGGCTGATTTTAGGGCTCTCGCCGACACTCCTCGGGCTCTAGCCCTCTCAACCTCTTCCGGCCCTTACCGGCCTTCTTTGACACACCTCGGCGAGTACAGAGCTTAGGGCGACACATTCCGTTTACGATGGGCAGCAGGAATTCACAGCAGTGTGTCAAGCCCTCCGGCCTTCTCTCCTTCGGCACGCAGAGGTTTTGCACTTCTTGCAAACACCTCAGCGGAGAGCCCAAAGTATTCCTGATCTCTTCAACAATGTAGTGCTGCACTAGACTTCAAATATGTCTTCGCTGCGAGATACATTAGAGCGTGTAGTCGTTGCTTCTGAAGGTGAGGAACGCTTCCCTAATGGGCTTTCAGGGAGAAACCTGCTGCGAGTGGCCGTCTGCAAGCCCTTGCGATCACATTCGTCAGCGGCTGTGGTGGCAGTCAAGTTCTGACAGCAAATGGAAATATCAGCTCTCCATGTTTACGAAACGCACCCCTCCGTGTGTCAAAGGGAAAAGTCTACCTTTCCTTCAGAGTCCTCAACCCTGTGAGACAAACATGGTGTGGGTGGCTCCATTCAAAGTGTTTCTCAGGATACCGGGGGAAACTTCCCATTCTAAGAGGGACGAATAGGCTCTGTTTCCTGTCCGGTCAAGTCCATTTCCAGGAACACATCAGAGTCCTTGGTAAAGCGCGTTGTGTGAATGGGCAGAGGAAGAAAGCACTCAGTGCTGGAGAAGGTTAGCTGGCTGACATTGCAGGCACAGTACGCAGCACTCTGTACTTGCACGTTGCCTCTGGCAAATGCATACATACTCTGATGAGGAAGAGACAAGCGGTGCAGGTCCTCTACTGGCTTTCCCACTTATTTGTAGATGACAACAGAGAAGCTTGCCCATGGAACTTGAGACCGGCTTATGTGCAACTCTACCCAAAATGGAAGAGCCGTTTCCTCCTGCCCCCAGGGACACGTTCCGTACTTTGCCTGGGCAGAGGCTGTGAGGCTTTGTTGATCCAGCTCGTGGGAAACGGATATATAAATTCTGTGAGGAACGAGGATTTCCTTCCCTGCAGCAGCGCCTGTGCTTCCACGTTGCCTTTGGCACACGGTGCTCGAGCGGCGCTCTCAATGAACTGGAAAGAGCCAAATGACAGGAATGTTAATCACCACACTTCATGCACCACCCTCACCGTTCACATACATCTTCCCCTCAGAGAAATATCCCTGAAGGGTAGTCGAGTCTTAGGGGGAGAAACAAGTGCCTGCAAACTTATGGTGATATGCAGTTTCACTCTGCCATCTGAAAAATCTTGCCCTGCACGTGACTGAGATCACGGCGTGTTAGATCCGTACCCAATCGCACATACAATTCCGCTGGTGGGCACACAGAGCTCCGGCAGAGCTCGAAGTTCCCAGAGCACGTGCAATACTCCTGGTGGCTGCAACAAGCAATGTCGTACACAGCACACTTCGAGATTGACTTCCTTTCAAGGAAAGGCCGCAGGGCAGGGTCATTGAATCGAGAGAGGGAAACACTTGGCTGCATTCCTCAGGTGAGACACAGGTCAAACTGTGCCGGCTGAAAAGCTCAGGTTCCCTTTGGGAAGCTCTTCGTTGTAGGCGGGACGGGAAGGCCTTTGCTTGCAGGCTGTGGCCATTGCCAGGCTAGGACGGAGGAAACACCGCCTATCCCAGCACGCTTGTTAGCACGCATGGGAGAGAGCTCACGCCCTGTTTCAGTCCCCTGCCAGCCATACATACACGTCAAGGACAGTGTTCCCAGAGATACCTTCCTGTAAATGGGAGAGAGGAAGTTTGACTGGGCAAAACTCAGCCTTGGCAGGCCGTCTGAACAGCTTACTCCCTTGACGGCTTTGGAGCAGAGAGCATCACGCAGCGTTCCGTGAAGCTCATGGTAGGCTGATTTTAGGGCTCTCGCCGACACTCCTCGGGCTCTAGCCCTCTCAACCTCTTCCGGCCCTTACTGGCCTTCTCTGACACACCTCGGCGAGTACAGAGCTTAGGGCGACACATTCCGTTTACGATGGGCAGCAGGAATTCACAGCAGTGTGTCAAGCCCTCCGGCCTTCTCTCCTTCGGCACGCAGAGGTTTTGCACTTCTTGCAAACACCTCAGCGGAGAGCCCAAAGTATTCCTGATCTCTTCAACAATGTAGTGCTGCACTAGACTTCAACTATGTCTTCGCTGCGAGATACATTAGAGCGTGTAGTCGTTGCTTCTGAAGGTGCGGAACGCTTCCCTAATAGGCTTTCAGGGTGAAACCTGCTGCGAGTGGCCGTCTGCAAGCCCTTGCGATCACATTCGTCAGCGGCTGTGGTGGCAGTCAAGTTCTGACAGCAAATGGAAATATCAGCTCTCCATGTTTACGAAACGCACCCCTCCGTGTGTCAAAGGGAAAAGTCTACCTTTCCTTCAGAGTCCTCAACCCTGTGAGACAAACATGGTGTGGGTGGCTCCATTCAAAGTGTTTCGCAGGATACCGGGGGAAACTTCCCATTCTAAGAGGGACGAATAGGCTCTGTTTCCTGTCCGGTCAAGTCCATTTCCAGGAACACATCAGAGTCCTTGGTAAAGCGCGTTGTGTGAATGGGCAGAGGAAGAAAGCACTCAGTGCTGGAGAAGGTTAGCTGGCTGACATTGCAGGCACAGTACGCAGCACTCTGTACTTGCACCTTGCCTGTGGCAAATGCATACATACTCTGATGAGGAAGAGACAAGCGGTGCAGGTCCTCTACTGGCTTTCCCACTTATTTGTAGATGACAACAGAGAAGCTTGCCCATGGAACTTGAGACCGGCTTATGTGCAAGTCTACCCAAAATGGAAGAGCCGTTTCCTCCTGCCCTCAGGGACACGTTCCGTACTTTGCCTGGGCAGAGGCTGTGAGGCTTTGTTGATCCAGCTCGTGGGAAACGGATATATAAATTCTGTGAGGAACGAGGATTTCCTTCCCTGCAGCAGCGCCTGTGCTTCCACGTTGCCTTTGGCACACGGTGCTCGAGCGGCGCTCTCAATGAACTGGAAAGAGCCAAATGACAGGAATGTTAATCACGACGCTTCATGCACCACCCTCACCCTTCACATACATCTTCCCCTCAGAGAAATATCCCTGAAGGGTAGTCGAGTCTTAGGGGGAGAAACAAGTGCCTGCAAACTTAGGGTGAAATGCAGGTTTCACTCTGCCATCTGAAAAATCTTGCTCTGCACGTGACTGAGATCACGGCGTGTTAGATCCGTACCCAATCGCACATACAATTCCGCTGGTGGGCACACAGAGCTCCGGCAGAACTCGAAGTTCCCAGAGCACGTGCAATACTCCTGGTGGCTGCAACAAGCAATGTCGTACACAGCACACTTGGACCTTGACTTCCTTTCAAGGAAAGGCCGCAGGGCAGGGTCATTGAATCGAGAGAGGGAAACACTTGGCTGCATTCCTCAGGTGAGACACAGGTCAAACTGTGCCGTCTGAAAAGCTCAGGTTCCCTTTGGGAAGCTCTTCGTTTTGTGCGGGACGGGAAGGCCTTTACTTGCAGTCTGAGGCCATTGCCCGGCTACGACGGAGGAAACACCGCCTATCCCAGCACGCTTGTTAGCACGCATGGGAGAGAACTCACGCCCTGTTTCAGTCCCCTGCCAGCCATACATACACGTCAAGGACAGTGTTCCCAGAGATACCTTCCTGTAAATGGGAGAGAGGAAGTTTGACTGGGCAAAACTCAGCCTTGGCAGGCCGTCTGAACAGCTTACTCCCTTGATGGCTTTGGAGCAGAGAGCATCACACAGCGTTCCGTGAAGCTCATGGTAGGCTGATTTTAGGGCTCTCGCTGACACTCCTCGGGCTCTAGCCCTCTCAACCTCTTCCGGCCCTTACTGGCCTTCTCTGACACACCTCGGCGAGTACAGAGCTTAGGACGACACATTCCGTTTACGATGGGAAGCAGGAATTCACAGCAGTGTGTCAAGCCCTCCGGCCTTCTCTCCTTCGGCACGCAGAGCTTTTGCACTTCTTCCAAACACCTCAGCGGAGAGCCCAAAGTATTCCTGATCTCTTCAACAATGTAGTGCTGCACTAGACTTCAAATATGTCTTCGCTGCGAGATACATTAGAGCGTGTAGTCGTTGCTTCTGAAGGTGAGGAACGCTTCCCTAATGGGCTTTCAGAGTGAAACCTGTTGCGAGTGGCCATCTGCAAGCCCTTGCGATCACATTCGTCAGCGGCTGTGGTGGCAGTCAAGTTCTGACAGCAAATGGAAATATCAGCTCTCCATGTTTACGAAACGCACCCCTCCGTGTGTCAAAGGGAAAAGTCTACCTTTCCTTCAGAGTCCTCAACCCTGTGAGACAAACATGGTGTGGGTGGCTCCATTCAAAGTGTTTCTCAGGATACCGGGGGAAACTTCCCATTCTAAGAGGGACGAATAGGCTCTGTTTCCTGTCCGGTCAAGTCCATTTCCAGGAACACATCAGAGTCCTTGGTAAAGCGCGTTGTGTGAATGGGCAGAGGAAGAAAGCACTCAGTGCTGGAGAAGGTTAGCTGGCTGACATTGCAGGCACAGTACGCAGCACTCTGTACTTTCACCTTGCCTGTGGCAAATGCATACATACTCTGATGAGGAAGAGACAAGCGGTGCAGGTCCTCTACTGGCTTTCCCACTTATTTGTAGATGACAACAGAGAAGCTTGCCCATGGAACTTGAGACCGGCTTATGTGCAAGTCTACCCAAAATGGAAGAGCCGTTTCCTCCTGCCCTCAGGGACACGTTCCGTACTTTGCCTGGGCAGAGGCTGTGAGGCTTTGTTGATCCAGCTCGTGGGAAACGGATATATAAATTCTGTGAGGAACGAGGATTTCCTTCCCTGCAGCAGCGCCTGTGCTTCCACGTTGCCTTTGGCACACGGTGCTCGAGCGGCGCTCTCAATGAACTGGAAAGAGCCAAATGACAGGAATGTTAATCACCACACTTCATGCACCACCCTCACCGTTCACATACATCTTCCCCTCAGAGAAATATCCCTGAAGGGTAGTCGAGTCTTAGGGGGAGAAACAAGTGCCTGCAAACTTAGGGTGATATGCAGGTTTCACTCTGCCATCTGAAAAATCTTGCCCTGCACGTGACTGAGATCACGGCGTGTTAGATCCGTACCCAATCGCACATACAATTCCGCTGGTGGGCACACAGAGCTCCGGCAGAGCTCGAAGTTCCCAGAGCACGTGCAATACTCCTGGTGCCTGCAACAAGCAATGTCGTACACAGCACACTTCGAGATTGACTTCCTTTCAAGGAAAGGCCGCAGGGCAGGGTCATTGAATCGAGAGAGGGAAACACTTGTCTGCATTCCTCAGGTGAGACAGAGGTCAAACTGTGCCGGCTGAAAAGCTCAGGTTCCCTTTGGGAAGCTCTTCGTTGTATGCGGGACGGGAAGGCCTTTGCTTGCAGGCTGTGGCCATTGCCAGGCTAGGACGGAGGAAACACCGCCTATCCCAGCACGCTTGTTAGCACGCATGGGAGAGAACTCACGCCCTGTTTCAGTCCCCTGCCAGCCATACATACACGTCAAGGACAGTGTTCCCAGAGATACCTTCCTGTAAATGGGAGAGAGGAAGTTTGACTGGGCAAAACTCAGCCTTGGCAGGCCGTCTGAACAGCTTACTCCCTTGACGGCTTTGGAGCAGACAGCATCACGCAGCGTTCCGTGAAGCTCATGGTAGGCTGATTTTAGGGCTCTCGCCGACACTCCTCGGGCTCTAGCACTCTCAACCTCTTCCGGCCCTTACTGGCCTTCTCTGACACACCTCGGCGAGTACAGAGCTTAGGGCGACACATTCCGTTTACGATGGGCAGCAGGAATTCACAGCAGTGTGTCAAGCCCTCCGGCCTTCTCTCCTTCGGCACGCAGAGCTTTTGCACTTCTTGCAAACACCTCAGCGGAGAGCCCAAAGTATTCCTGATCTCTTCAACAATGTAGTGCTGCACTAGACTTCAAATATGTCTTCACTGCGAGATACATTAGAGCGTGTAGTCGTTGCTTCTGAAGGTGAGGAACGCTTCCCTAATGGGCTTTCAGGGTGAAACCTGCTGCGAGTGGCCGTCTGCAAGCCCTTGCAATCACATTCGTCAGCGGCTGTGGTGGCAGTCAAGTTCTGACAGCAAATGGAAATATCAGCTCTCCATGTTTACGAAACGCACCCCTCCGTGTGTCAAAGGCAAAAGTCTACCTTTCCTTCAGAGTCCTCAACCCTGTGAGACAAACATGGTGTGGGTGGCTCCATTCAAAGTGTTTCGCAGGATACCGGGGGAAACTTCCCATTCTAAGAGGGACGAATAGGCTCTGTTTCCTGTCCGGTCAAGTCCATTTCCAGGAACACATCAGAGTCCTTGGTAAAGCTCGTTTTGTGAATGGGCAGAGGAAGAAAGCACTCAGTGCTGGAGAAGGTTAGCTGGCTGACATTGCAGGCACAGTACGCAGCACTCTGTACTTGCACCTTGCCTGTGGCAAATGCATACATACTCTGATGAGGAAGAGACAAGCGGTGCAGGTCCTCTACTGGCTTTCCCACTTATTTGTAGATGACAACAGAGAAGCTTGCCCATGGAACTTGAGACCGGCTTATGTGCAAGTCTACCCAAAATGGAAGAGCCGTTTCCTCCTGCCCCCAGGGACACGTTCCGTACTTTGCCTGGGCAGAGGCTGTGAGGCTTTGTTGATCCAGCTCGTGGGAAACGGATATATAAATTCTGTGAGGAACGAGGATTTCCTTCCCTGCAGCAGCGCCTGTGCTTCCACGTTGCCTTTGGCACACGGTGCTCGAGCGGCGCTCTCAATGAACTGGAAAGAGCCAAATGACAGGAATGTTAATCACGACGCTTGATGCACCACCCTCACCGTTCACATACATCTTCCCCTCAGAGAAATATACCTGAAGGGTAGTCGAGTCTTAGGGGGAGAAACAAGTGCCCGCAAACTTAGGGTGAAATGCAGGTTTCACTCTGCCGTCTGAAAAATCTTGCCCTGCACCTGACTGAGATCACGGCATGTTAGATCCGTACCCAATCGCACATACAATTCCGCTGGTGGGCACACAGAGCTACAGCAGAGCTCGAAGTTCCCAGAGCACGTGCAATACTCCTGGTGGCTGCAACAAGCAATGTCGTACACAGCACACTTGGACCTTGAATTCCTTTCAAGGAAAGGCCGCAGGGCAGGGTCATTGAATCTAGAGAGGGAAACACTTGGCTGCATTCCTCAGGTGAGACACAGGTCAAACTGTGCTGGCTGAAAAGCTCAGGTTCCCTTTGGGAAGCTCTTCGTTGTATGCGGGACGGGAAGGCCTTTGCTTGCAGGCTGTGCACATTGCCAGGCTAGGACGGAGGAAACACCGCCTATCCCAGCACGCTTGTTAGCACGCATGGGAGAGAACACACGCCCTGTTTCAGTCCCCTGCCAGCCATACATACACGTCAAGGACAGTGTTCCCAGAGATACCTTCCTGTAAATGGGAGAGAGGAAGTTTGACTGGGCAAAACTCAGCCTTGGCAGGCCGTCTGAACAGCTTACTCCCTTGATGGCTTTGGAGCAGAGAGCATCACGCAGCGTTCCGTGAAGCTCATGGTAGGCTGATTTTAGGGCTCTCGCCGACACTCCTCGGGCTCTAGCACTCTCAACCTCTTCCGGCCCTTACTGGCCTTCTCTGACACACCTCGGCGAGTACAGAGCTTAGGGCGACACATTCCGTTTACGATGGGCAGCAGGAATTCACAGCAGTGTGTCAAGCCCTCCGGCCTTCTCTCCTTCGGCACGCAGAGCTTTTGCACTTCTTGCAAACACCTCAGCGGAGAGCCCAAAGTATTCCTGATCTCTTCAACAATGTAGTGCTGCACTAGACTTCAAATATGTCTTCACTGCGAGATACATTAGAGCGTGTAGTCGTTGCTTCTGAAGGTGAGGAACGCTTCCCTAATGGGCTTTCAGGGAGAAACCTGCTGCGAGTGGCCGTCTGCAAGCCCTTGCAATCACATTCGTCAGCGGCTGTGGTGGCAGTCAAGTTCTGACAGCAAATGGAAATATCAGCTCTCCATGTTTACGAAACGCACCCCTCCGTGTGTCAAAGGCAAAAGTCTACCTTTCCTTCAGAGTCCTCAACCCTGTGAGACAAACATGGTTGGGTGGCTCCATTCAAAGTGTTTCTCAGGATACCGGGGGAAACTTCCCATTCTAAGAGGGACGAATAGGCTCTGTTTCCTGTCCGGTCAAGTCCATTTCCAGGAACACATCAGAGTCCTTGGTAAAGCTCGTTGTGTGAATGGGCAGAGGAAGAAAGCACTCAGTGCTGGAGAAGGTTAGCTGGCTGACATTGCAGGCACAGTACGCAGCACTCTGTACTTGCACCTTGCCTGTGGCAAATGCATACATACTCTGATGAGGAAGAGACAAGCGGTGCAGGTCCTCTACTGGCTTTCCCACTTATTTGTAGATGACAACAGAGAAGCTTGCCCATGGAACTTGAGACCGGCTTATGTGCAAGTCTACCCAAAATGGAAGAGCCGTTTCCTCCTGCCCCCAGGGACACGTTCCGTACTTTGCCTGGGCAGAGGCTGTGAGGCTTTGTTGATCCAGCTCGTGGGAAACGGATATATAAATTCTGTGAGGAACGAGGATTTCCTTCCCTGCAGCAGCACCTGTGCTTCCACGTTGCCTTTGGCACACGGTGCTCGAGCGGCGCTCTCAATGAACTGGAAAGAGCCAAATGACAGGAATGTTAATCACCACACTTCATGCACCACCCTCACCGTTCACATACATCTTCCCCTCAGAGAAATATCCCTGAAGGGTAGTCGAGTCTTAGGGGGAGAAACAAGTGCCTGCAAACTTAGGGTGATATGCAGGTTTCACTCTGCCATCTGAAAAATCTTGCCCTGCACGTGACTGAGATCACGGCGTGTTAGATCCGTACCCAATCGCACATACAATTCCGCTGGTGGGCACACAGAGCTCCGGCAGAGCTCGAAGTTCCCAGAGCACGTGCAATACTCCTGGTGCCTGCAACAAGCAATGTCGTACACAGCACACTTCGACCTTGACTTCCTTTCAAGGAAAGGCCGCAGGGCAGGGTCATTGAATCGAGAGAGGGAAACACTTGTCTGCATTCCTCAGGTGAGACACAGGTCAAACTGTGCCGGCTGAAAAGCTCAGGTTCCCTTTGGGAAGCTCTTCGTTGTATGCGGGACGGGAAGGCCTTTGCTTGCAGGCTGTGGCCATTGCCAGGCTAGGACGGAGGAAACACCGCCTATCCCAGCACGCTTGTTAGCACGCATGGGAGAGAACTCACGCCCTGTTTCAGTCCCCTGCCAGCCATACATACACGTCAAGGACAGTGTTCCCAGAGATACCTTCCTGTAAATGGGAGAGAGGAAGTTTGACTGGGCAAAACTCAGCCTTGGCAGGCCGTCTGAACAGCTTACTCCCTTGACGGCTTTGGAGCAGACAGCATCACGCAGCGTTCCGTGAAGCTCATGGTAGGCTGATTTTAGGGCTCTCGCCGACACTCCTCGGGCTCTAGCACTCTCAACCTCTTCCGGCCCTTACTGGCCTTCTCTGACACACCTCGGCGAGTACAGAGCTTAGGGCGACACATTCCGTTTACGATGGGCAGCAGGAATTCACAGCAGTGTGTCAAGCCCTCCGGCCTTCTCTCCTTCGGCACGCAGAGCTTTTGCACTTCTTGCAAACACCTCAGCGGAGAGCCCAAAGTATTCCTGATCTCTTCAACAATGTAGTGCTGCACTAGACTTCAAATATGTCTTCGCTGCGAGATACATTAGAGCGTGTAGTCGTTGCTTCTGAAGGTGAGGAACGCTTCCCTAATGGGCTTTCAGGGAGAAACCTGCTGCGAGTGGCCGTCTGCAAGCCCTTGCGATCACATTCGTCAGCGGCTGTGGTGGCAGTCAAGTTCTGACAGCAAATGGAAATATCAGCTCTCCATGTTTACGAAACGCACCCCTCCGTGTGTCAAAGGGAAAAGTCTACCTTTCCTTCAGAGTCCTCAACCCTGTGAGACAAACATGGTGTGGGTGGCTCCATTCAAAGTGTTTCGCAGGATACCGGGGGAAACTTCCCATTCTAAGAGGGACGAATAGGCTCTGTTTCCTGTCCGGTCAAGTCCATTTCCAGGAACACATCAGAGTCCTTGGTAAAGCTCGTTTTGTGAATGGGCAGAGGAAGAAAGCACTCAGTGCTGGAGAAGGTTAGCTGGCTGACATTGCAGGCACAGTACGCAGCACTCTGTACTTGCACCTTGCCTGTGGCAAATGCATACATACTCTGATGAGGAAGAGACAAGCGGTGCAGGTCCTCTACTGGCTTTCCCACTTATTTGTAGATGACAACAGAGAAGCTTGCCCATGGAACTTGAGACCGGCTTATGTGCAAGTCTACCCAAAATGGAAGAGCCGTTTCCTCCTGCCCCCAGGGACACGTTCCGTACTTTGCCTGGGCAGAGGCTGTGAGGCTTTGTTGATCCAGCTCGTGGGAAACGGATATATAAATTCTGTGAGGAACGAGGATTTCCTTCCCTGCAGCAGCGCCTGTGCTTCCACGTTGCCTTTGGCACACGGTGCTCGAGCGGCGCTCTCAATGAACTGGAAAGAGCCAAATGACAGGAATGTTAATCACGACGCTTGATGCACCACCCTCACCGTTCACATACATCTTCCCCTCAGAGAAATATACCTGAAGGGTAGTCGAGTCTTAGGGGGAGAAACAAGTGCCCGCAAACTTAGGGTGAAATGCAGGTTTCACTCTGCCGTCTGAAAAATCTTGCCCTGCACCTGACTGAGATCACGGCATGTTAGATCCGTACCCAATCGCACATACAATTCCGCTGGTGGGCACACAGAGCTACAGCAGAGCTCGAAGTTCCCAGAGCACGTGCAATACTCCTGGTGGCTGCAACAAGCAATGTCGTACACAGCACACTTGGACCTTGAATTCCTTTCAAGGAAAGGCCGCAGGGCAGGGTCATTGAATCTAGAGAGGGAAACACTTGGCTGCATTCCTCAGGTGAGACACAGGTCAAACTGTGCTGGCTGAAAAGCTCAGGTTCCCTTTGGGAAGCTCTTCGTTGTATGCGGGACGGGAAGGCCTTTGCTTGCAGGCTGTGCACATTGCCAGGCTAGGACGGAGGAAACACCGCCTATCCCAGCACGCTTGTTAGCACGCATGGGAGAGAACACACGCCCTGTTTCAGTCCCCTGCCAGCCATACATACACGTCAAGGACAGTGTTCCCAGAGATACCTTCCTGTAAATGGGAGAGAGGAAGTTTGACTGGGCAAAACTCAGCCTTGGCAGGCCGTCTGAACAGCTTACTCCCTTGATGGCTTTGGAGCAGAGAGCATCACGCAGCGTTCCGTGAAGCTCATGGTAGGCTGATTTTAGGGCTCTCGCCGACACTCCTCGGGCTCTAGCACTCTCAACCTCTTCCGGCCCTTACTGGCCTTCTCTGACACACCTCGGCGAGTACAGAGCTTAGGGCGACACATTCCGTTTACGATGGGCAGCAGGAATTCACAGCAGTGTGTCAAGCCCTCCGGCCTTCTCTCCTTCGGCACGCAGAGCTTTTGCACTTCTTGCAAACACCTCAGCGGAGAGCCCAAAGTATTCCTGATCTCTTCAACAATGTAGTGCTGCACTAGACTTCAAATATGTCTTCACTGCGAGATACATTAGAGCGTGTAGTCGTTGCTTCTGAAGGTGAGGAACGCTTCCCTAATGGGCTTTCAGGGAGAAACCTGCTGCGAGTGGCCGTCTGCAAGCCCTTGCAATCACATTCGTCAGCGGCTGTGGTGGCAGTCAAGTTCTGACAGCAAATGGAAATATCAGCTCTCCATGTTTACGAAACGCACCCCTCCGTGTGTCAAAGGCAAAAGTCTACCTTTCCTTCAGAGTCCTCAACCCTGTGAGACAAACATGGTTGGGTGGCTCCATTCAAAGTGTTTCTCAGGATACCGGGGGAAACTTCCCATTCTAAGAGGGACGAATAGGCTCTGGTTCCTGTCCGGTCAAGTCCATTTCCAGGAACACATCAGAGTCCTTGGTAAAGCTCGTTGTGTGAATGGGCAGAGGAAGAAAGCACTCAGTGCTGGAGAAGGTTAGCTGGCTGACATTGCAGGCACAGTACGCAGCACTCTGTACTTGCACCTTGCCTGTGGCAAATGCATACATACTCTGATGAGGAAGAGACAAGCGGTGCAGGTCCTCTACTGGCTTTCCCACTTATTTGTAGATGACAACAGAGAAGCTTGCCCATGGAACTTGAGACCGGCTTATGTGCAAGTCTACCCAAAATGGAAGAGCCGTTTCCTCCTGCCCCCAGGGACACGTTCCGTACTTTGCCTGGGCAGAGGCTGTGAGGCTTTGTTGATCCAGCTCGTGGGAAACGGATATATAAATTCTGTGAGGAACGAGGATTTCCTTCCCTGCAGCAGCACCTGTGCTTCCACGTTGCCTTTGGCACACGGTGCTCGAGCGGCGCTCTCAATGAACTGGAAAGAGCCAAATGACAGGAATGTTAATCACCACACTTCATGCACCACCCTCACCGTTCACATACATCTTCCCCTCAGAGAAATATCCCTGAAGGGTAGTCGAGTCTTAGGGGGAGAAACAAGTGCCTGCAAACTTAGGGTGATATGCAGGTTTCACTCTGCCATCTGAAAAATCTTGCCCTGCACGTGACTGAGATCACGGCGTGTTAGATCCGTACCCAATCGCACATACAATTCCGCTGGTGGGCACACAGAGCTCCGGCAGAGCTCGAAGTTCCCAGAGCACGTGCAATACTCCTGGTGCCTGCAACAAGCAATGTCGTACACAGCACACTTCGACCTTGACTTCCTTTCAAGGAAAGGCCGCAGGGCAGGGTCATTGAATCGAGAGAGGGAAACACTTGTCTGCATTCCTCAGGTGAGACACAGGTCAAACTGTGCCGGCTGAAAAGCTCAGGTTCCCTTTGGGAAGCTCTTCGTTGTATGCGGGACGGGAAGGCCTTTGCTTGCAGGCTGTGGCCATTGCCAGGCTAGGACGGAGGAAACACCGCCTATCCCAGCACGCTTGGTAGCACGCATGGGAGAGAACTCACGCCCTGTTTCAGTCCCCTGCCAGCCATACATACACGTCAAGGACAGTGTTCCCAGAGATACCTTCCTGTAAATGGGAGAGAGGAAGTTTGACTGGGCAAAACTCAGCCTTGGCAGGCCGTCTGAACAGCTTACTCCCTTGACGGCTTTGGAGCAGAGAGCATCACGCAGCGTTCCGTGAAGCTCATGGTAGGCTGATTTTAGGGCTCTCGCCGACACTCCTCGGGCTCTAGCACTCTCAACCTCTTCCGGCCCTTACTGGCCTTCTCTGACACACCTCGGCGAGTACAGAGCTTAGGGCGACACATTCCGTTTACGATGGGCAGCAGGAATTCACAGCAGTGTGTCAAGCCCTCCGGCCTTCTCTCCTTCGGCACGCAGAGCTTTTGCACTTCTTGCAAACACCTCAGCGGAGAGCCCAAAGTATTCCTGATCTCTTCAACAATGTAGTGCTGCACTAGACTTCAAATATGTCTTCGCTGCGAGATACATTAGAGCGTGTAGTCGTTGCTTCTGAAGGTGAGGAACGCTTCCCTAATGGGCTTTCAGGGAGAAACCTGCTGCGAGTGGCCGTCTGCAAGCCCTTGCGATCACATTCGTCAGCGGCTGTGGTGGCAGTCAAGTTCTGACAGCAAATGGAAATATCAGCTCTCCATGTTTACGAAACGCACCCCTCCGTGTGTCAAAGGGAAAAGTCTACCTTTCCTTCAGAGTCCTCAACCCTGTGAGACAAACATGGTGTGGGTGGCTCCATTCAAAGTGTTTCTCAGGATACCGGGGGAAACTTCCCATTCTAAGAGGGACGAATAGGCTCTGTTTCCTGTCCGGTCAAGTCCATTTCCAGGAACACATCAGAGTCCTTGGTAAAGCTCGTTGTGTGAATGGGCAGAGGAAGAAAGCACTCAGTGCTGGAGAAGGTTAGCTGGCTGACATTGCAGGCACAGTACGCAGCACTCTGTACTTGCACGTTGCCTCTGGCAAATGCATACATACTCTGATGAGGAAGAGACAAGCGGTGCAGGTCCTCTACTGGCTTTCCCACTTATTTGTAGATGACAACAGAGAAGCTTGCCCATGGAACTTGAGACCGGCTTATGTGCAAGTCTACCCAAAATGGAACAGCCGTTTCCTCCTGCCCCCAGGGACACGTTCCGTACTTTGCCTGGGCAGAGGCTGTGAGGCTTTGTTGATCCAGCTCGTGGGAAACGGATATATAAATTCTGTGAGGAACGAGGATTTCCTTCCCTGCAGCAGCGCCTGTGCTTCCACGTTGCCTTTGGCACACGGTGCTCGAGCGGCGCTCTCAATGAACTGGAAAGAGCCAAATGACAGGAATGTTAATCACGACGCTTGATGCACCACCCTCACCGTTCACATACATCTTCCCCTCAGAGAAATATCCCTGAAGGGTAGTCGAGTCTTAGGGGGAGAAACAAGTGCCTGCAAACTTAGGGTGATATGCAGGTTTCACTCTGCCATCTGAAAAATCTTGCCCTGCACGTGACTGAGATCACGGCGTGTTAGATCCGTACCCAATCGCACATACAATTCCGCTGGTGGGCACACAGAGCTCCGGCAGAGCTCGAAGTTCCCAGAGCACGTGCAATACTCCTGGTGGCTGCAACAAGCAATGTCGTACACAGCACACTTCGACCTTGACTTCCTTTCAAGGAAAGGCCGCAGGGCAGGGTCATTGAATCGAGAGAGGGAAACACTTGGCTGCATTCCTCAGGTGAGACACAGGTCAAACTGTGCCGGCTGAAAAGCTCAGGTTCCCTTTGGGAAGCTCTTCGTTGTATGCGGGACGGGAAGGCCTTTGCTTGCAGGCTGTGGCCATTGCCAGGCTAGGACGGAGGAAACACCGCCTATCCCAGCACGCTTGTTAGCACGCATGGGAGAGAACACACGCCCTGTTTCAGTCCCCTGCCAGCCATACATACACGTCAAGGACAGTGTTCCCAGAGATACCTTCCTGTAAATGGGAGAGAGGAAGTTTGACTGGGCAAAACTCAGCCTTGGCAGGCCGTCTGAACAGCTTACTCCCTTGATGGCTTTGGAGCAGAGAGCATCACGCAGCGTTCCGTGAAGCTCATGGTAGGCTGATTTTAGGGCTCTCGCCGACACTCCTCGGGCTCTAGCACTCTCAACCTCTTCGGGCCCTTACTGGCCTTCTCTGACACACCTCGGCGAGTACAGAGCTTAGGGCGACACATTCCGTTTACGATGGGCAGCAGGAATTCACAGCAGTGTGTCAAGCCCTCCGGCCTTCTCTCCTTCGGCACGCAGAGCTTTTGCACTTCTTGCAAACACCTCAGCGGAGAGCCCAAAGTATTCCTGATCTCTTCAACAATGTAGTGCTGCACTAGACTTCAAATATGTCTTCGCTGCGAGATACATTAGAGCGTGTAGTCGTTGCTTCTGAAGGTGAGGAACGCTTCCCTAATGGGCTTTCAGGGAGAAACCTGCTGCGAGTGGCCGTCTGCAAGCCCTTGCGATCACATTCGTCAGCGGCTGTGGTGGCAGTCAAGTTCTGACAGCAAATGGAAATATCAGCTCTCCATGTTTACGAAACGCACCCCTCCGTGTGTCAAAGGGAAAAGTCTACCTTTCCTTCAGAGTCCTCAACCCTGTGAGACAAACATGGTGTGGGTGGCTCCATTCAAAGTGTTTCTCAGGATACCGGGGGAAACTTCCCATTCTAAGAGGGACGAATAGGCTCTGTTTCCTGTCCGGTCAAGTCCATTTCCAGGAACACATCAGAGTCCTTGGTAAAGCGCGTTGTGTGAATGGGCAGAGGAAGAAAGCACTCAGTGCTGGAGAAGGTTAGCTGGCTGACATTGCAGGCACAGTACGCAGCACTCTGTACTTGCACGTTGCCTCTGGCAAATGCATACATACTCTGATGAGGAAGAGACAAGCGGTGCAGGTCCTCTACTGGCTTTCCCACTTATTTGTAGATGACAACAGAGAAGCTTGCCCATGGAACTTGAGACCGGCTTATGTGCAAGTCTACCCAAAATGGAAGAGCCGTTTCCTCCTGCCCCCAGGGACACGTTCCGTACTTTGCCTGGGCAGAGGCTGTGAGGCTTTGTTGATCCAGCTCGTGGGAAACGGATATATAAATTCTGTGAGGAACGAGGATTTCCTTCCCTGCAGCAGCGCCTGTGCTTCCACGTTGCCTTTGGCACACGGTGCTCGAGCGGCGCTCTCAATTAACTGGAAAGAGCCAAATGACAGGAATGTTAATCACCACGCTTCATGCACCACCCTCACCGTTCACATACATCTTCCCCTCAGAGAAATATCCCTGAAGGGTAGTCGAGTCTTAGGGGGAGAAACAAGTGCCTGCAAACTTAGGGTGAAATGCAGGTTTCACTCTGCCATCTGAAAAATCTTGCCCTGCACGTGACTGAGATCACGGCGTGTTAGATCCGTACCCAATCGCACATACAATTCCGCTGGTGGGCACACAGAGCTCCGGCAGAGCTCGAAGTTCCCAGAGCACGTGCAATACTCCTGGTGGCTGCAACAAGCAATGTCGTACACAGCACACTTCGACCTTGACTTCCTTTCAAGGAAAGGCCGCAGGGCAGGGTCATTGAATCGAGAGAGGGAAACACTTGGCTGCATTCCTCAGGTGAGACACAGGTCAAACTGTGCCGGCTGAAAAGCTCAGGTTCCCTTTGGGAAGCTCTTCATTGTATGCGGGACGGGAAGGCCTTTGCTTGCAGGCTGTGGCCATTGCCAGGCTAGGACGGAGGAAACACCGCCTATCCCAGCACGCTTGTTAGCACGCATGGGAGAGAACTCACGCCCTGTTTCAGTCCCCTGCCAGCCATACATACACGTCAAGGACAGTGTTCCCAGAGATACCTTCCTGTAAATGGGAGAGAGGAAGTTTGACTGGGCAAAACTCAGCCTTGGCAGGCCGTCTGAACAGCTTACTCCCTTGACGGCTTTGGAGCAGAGAGCATCACGCAGCGTTCCGTGAAGCTCATGGTAGGCTGATTTTAGGGCTCTCGCCGACACTCCTCGGGCTCTAGCACTCTCAACCTCTTCCGGCCCTTACTGGCCTTCTCTGACACACCTCGGCGAGTACAGAGCTTAGGGCGACACATTCCGTTTACGATGGGCAGCAGGAATTCACAGCAGTGTGTCAAGCCCTCCGGCCTTCTCTCCTTCGGCACGCAGAGGTTTTGCACTTCTTGCAAACACCTCAGCGGAGAGCCCAAAGTATTCCTGATCTCTTCAACAATGTAGTGCTGCACTAGACTTCAACTATGTCTTCGCTGCGAGATACATTAGAGCGTGTAGTCGTTGCTTCTGAAGGTGAGGAACGCTTCCCTAATGGGCTTTCAGGGTGAAACCTGCTGCGAGTGGCCGTCTGCAAGCCCTTGCGATCACATTCGTCAGCGGCTGTGGTGGCAGTCAAGTTCTGACAGCAAATGGAAATATCAGCTCTCCATGTTTACGAAACGCACCCCTCCGTGTGTCAAAGGGAAAAGTCTACCTTTCCTTCAGAGTCCTCAACCCTGTGAGACAAACATGGTGTGGGTGGCTCCATTCAAAGTGTTTCGCAGGATACCGGGGGAAACTTCCCATTCTAAGAGGGACGAATAGGCTCTGTTTCCTGTCCGGTCAAGTCCATTTCCAGGAACACATCAGAGTCCTTGGTAAAGCTCGTTGTGTGAATGGGCAGAGGAAGAAAGCACTCAGTGCTGGAGAAGGTTAGCTGGCTGTCATTGCAGGCACAGTACGCAGCACTCTGTACTTGCACCTTGCCTGTGGCAAATGCATACATACTCTGATGAGGAAGAGACAAGCGGTGCAGGTCCTCTACTGGCTTTCCCACTTATTTGTAGATGACAACAGAGAAGCTTGCCCATGGAACTTGAGACCGGCTTATGTGCAAGTCTACCCAAAATGGAAGAGCCGTTTCCTCCTGCCCCCAGGGACACGTTCCGTACTTTGCCTGGGCAGAGGCTGTGAAGCTTTGTTGATCCAGCTCGTGGGAAACGGATATATAAATTCTGTGAGGAACGAGGATTTCCTTCCCTGCAGCAGCGCCTGTGCTTCCACGTTGCCTTTGGCACACGGCGCTCGAGCGGCGCTCTCAATTAACTGGAAAGAGCCAAATGACAGGAATGTTAATCACGACGCTTGATGCACCACCCTCACCGTTCACATACATCTTCCCCTCAGAGAAATATCCCTGAAGGGTAGTCGAGTCTTAGGGGGAGAAACAAGTGCCTGCAAACTTAGGGTGATATGCAGGTTTCACTCTGCCATCTGAAAAATCTTGCCCTGCACGTGACTGAGATCACGGCGTGTTAGATCCGTACCCAATCGCACATACAATTCCGCTGGTGGGCACACAGAGCTCCGGCAGAGCTCGAAGTTCCCAGAGCACGTGCAATACTCCTGGTGCCTGCAACAAGCAATGTCGTACACAGCACACTTCGACCTTGACTTCCTTTCAAGGAAAGGCCGCAGGGCAGGGTCATTGAATCGAGAGAGGGAAACACTTGTCTGCATTCCTCAGGTGAGACACAGGTCAAACTGTGCCGGCTGAAAAGCTCAGGTTCCCTTTGGGAAGCTCTTCGTTGTATGCGGGACGGGAAGGCCTTTGCTTGCAGGCTGTGGCCATTGCCAGGCTAGGACGGAGGAAACACCGCCTATCCCAGCACGCTTGTTAGCACGCATGGGAGAGAACTCACGCCCTGTTTCAGTCCCCTGCCAGCCATACATACACGTCAAGGACAGTGTTCCCAGAGATACCTTCCTGTAAATGGGAGAGAGGAAGTTTGACTGGGCAAAACTCAGCCTTGGCAGGCCGTCTGAACAGCTTACTCCCTTGACGGCTTTGGAGCAGACAGCATCACGCAGCGTTCCGTGAAGCTCATGGTAGGCTGATTTTAGGGCTCTCGCCGACACTCCTCGGGCTCTAGCACTCTCAACCTCTTCCGGCCCTTACTGGCCTTCTCTGACACACCTCGGCGAGTACAGAGCTTAGGGCGACACATTCCGTTTACGATGGGCAGCAGGAATTCACAGCAGTGTGTCAAGCCCTCCGGCCTTCTCTCCTTCGGCACGCAGAGGTTTTGCACTTCTTGCAAACACCTCAGCGGAGAGCCCAAAGTATTCCTGATCTCTTCAACAATGTAGTGCTGCACTAGACTTCAAATATGTCTTCGCTGCGAGATACATTAGAGCGTGTAGTCGTTGCTTCTGAAGGTGAGGAACGCTTCCCTAATGGGCTTTCAGGGAGAAACCTGCTGCGAGTGGCCGTCTGCAAGCCCTTGCGATCACATTCGTCAGCGGCTGTGGTGGCAGTCAAGTTCTGACAGCAAATGGAAATATCAGCTCTCCATGTTTACGAAACGCACCCCTCCGTGTGTCAAAGGGAAAAGTCTACCTTTCCTTCAGAGTCCTCAACCCTGTGAGACAAACATGGTGTGGGTGGCTCCATTCAAAGTGTTTCGCAGGATACCGGGGGAAACTTCCCATTCTAAGAGGGATGAATAGGCTCTGTTTCCTGTCTGGTCAAGTCCATTTCCAGGAACACATCAGAGTCCTTGGTAAAGCGCGTTGTGTGAATGGGCAGAGGAAGAAAGCACTCAGTGCTGGAGAAGGTTAGCTGGCTGACATTGCAGGCACAGTACACAGCACTCTGTACTTGCACCTTGCCTGTGGCAAATGCATACATACTCTGATGAGGAAGAGACAAGCGGTGCAGGTCCTCTACTGGCTTTCCCACTTATTTGTAGATGACAACAGAGAAGCTTGCCCATGGAACTTGAGACCGGCTTATGTGCAACTCTACCCAAAATGGAAGAGCCGTTTCCTCCTGCCCTCAGGGACACGTTCCGTACTTTGCCTGGGCAGAGGCTGTGAGGCTTTGTTGATCCAGCTCGTGGGAAACGGATATATAAATTCTGTGAGGAACGAGGATTTCCTTCCCTGCAGCAGCGCCTGTGCTTCCACGTTGCCTTTGGCACACGGTGCTCGAGCGGCGCTCTCAATGAACTGGAAAGAGCCAAATGACAGGAATGTTAATCACCACACTTCATGCACCACCCTCACCGTTCACATACATCTTCCCCTCAGAGAAATATCCCTGAAGGGTAGTCGAGTCTTAGGGGGAGAAACAAGTGCCTGCAAACTTAGGGTGATATGCAGGTTTCACTCTGCCATCTGAAAAATCTTGCCCTGCACGTGACTGAGATCACGGCGTGTTAGATCCGTACCCAATCGCACATACAATTCCGCTGGTGGGCACACAGAGCTCCGGCAGAGCTCGAAGTTCCCAGAGCACGTGCAATACTCCTGGTGCCTGCAACAAGCAATGTCGTACACAGCACACTTCGACCTTGACTTCCTTTCAAGGAAAGGCCGCAGGGCAGGGTCATTGAATCGAGAGAGGGAAACACTTGGCTGCATTCCTCAGGTGAGACACAGGTCAAACTGTGCCGGCTGAAAAGCTCAGGTTCCCTTTGGGAAGCTCTTCGTTGTATGCGGGACGGGAAGGCCTTTGCTTGCAGGCTGTGGCCATTGCCAGGCTAGGACGGAGGAAACACCGCCTATCCCAGCACGCTTGTTAGCACGCATGGGAGAGAACTCACGCCCTGTTTCAGTCCCCTGCCAGCCATACATACACGTCAAGGACAGTGTTCCCAGAGATACCTTCCTGTAAATGGGAGAGAGGAAGTTTGACTGGGCAAAACTCAGCCTTGGCAGGCCGTCTGAACAGCTTACTCCCTTGATGGCTTTGGAGCAGAGAGCATCACGCAGCGTTCCGTGAAGCTCATGGTAGGCTGATTTTAGGGCTCTCGCCGACACTCCTCGGGCTCTAGCACTCTCAACCTCTTCCGGCCCTTACTGGCCTTCTCTGACACACCTCGGCGAGTACAGAGCTTAGGGCGACACATTCCGTTTACGATGGGCAGCAGGAATTCACAGCAGTGTGTCAAGCCCTCCGGCCTTCTCTCCTTCGGCACGCAGAGCTTTTGCACTTCTTGCAAACACCTCAGCGGAGAGCCCAAAGTATTCCTGATCTCTTCAACAATGTAGTGCTGCACTAGACTTCAAATATGTCTTCGCTGCGAGATACATTAGAGCGTGTAGTCGTTGCTTCTGAAGGTGAGGAACGCTTCCCTAATGGGCTTTCAGGGAGAAACCTGCTGCGAGTGGCCGTCTGCAAGCCCTTGCGATCACATTCGTCAGCGGCTGTGGTGGCAGTCAAGTTCTGACAGCAAATGGAAATATCAGCTCTCCATGTTTACGAAACGCACCCCTCCGTGTGTCAAAGGGAAAAGTCTACCTTTCCTTCAGAGTCCTCAACCCTGTGAGACAAACATGGTGTGGGTGGCTCCATTCAAAGTGTTTCTCAGGATACCGGGGGAAACTTCCCATTCTAAGAGGACGAATAGGCTCTGTTTCCTGTCCGGTCAAGTCCATTTCCAGGAACACAGCAGAGTCCTTGGTAAAGCGCGTTGTGTGAATGGGCAGAGGAAGAAAGCACTCAGTGCTGGAGAAGGTTAGCTGGCTGACATTGCAGGCACAGTACGCAGCACTTTGTACTTGCACGTTGCCTCTGGCAAATGCATACATACTCTGATGAGGAAGAGACAAGCGGTGCAGGTCCTCTACTGGCTTTCCCACTTATTTGTAGATGACAACAGAGAAGCTTGCCCATGGAACTTGAGACCGGCTTATGTGCAAGTCTACCCAAAATGGAAGAGCCGTTTCCTCCTGCCCCCAGGGACACGTTCCGTACTTTGCCTGGGCAGAGGCTGTGAGGCTTTGTTGATCCAGCTCGTGGGAAACGGATATATAAATTCTGTGAGGAACGAGGATTTCCTTCCCTGCAGCAGCGCCTGTGCTTCCACGTTGCCTTTGGCACACGGTGCTCGAGCGGCGCTCTCAATGAACTGGAAAGAGCCAAATGACAGGAATGTTAATCACCACGCTTCATGCACCACCCTCACCGTTCACATACATCTTCCCCTCAGAGAAATATCCCTGAAGGGTAGTCGAGTCTTAGGGGGAGAAACAAGTGCCTGCAAACTTAGGGTGAAATGCAGGTTTCACTCTGCCATCTGAAAAATCTTGCCCTGCACGTGACTGAGATCACGGCGTGTTAGATCCGTACCCAATCGCACATACAATTCCGCTGGTGGGCACACAGAGCTCCGGCAGAGCTCGAAGTTCCCAGAGCACGTGCAATACTCCTGGTGGCTGCAACAAGCAATGTCGTACACAGCACACTTGGACCTTGACTTCCTTTGAAGGAAAGGCCGCAGGGCAGGGTCATTGAATCGAGAGAGGGAAACACTTGGCTGCATTCCTCAGGTGAGACACAGGTCAAACTGTGCCGGCTGAAAAGCTCAGGTTCCCTTTGGGAAGCTCTTCGTTGTATGCGGGACGGGAAGGCCTTTGCTTGCAGGCTGTGGCCATTGCCAGGCTAGGACGGAGGAAACACCACCTATCCCAGCACGCTTGTTAGCACGCATGGGAGAGAACTCACGCCCTGTTTCAGTCCCCTGCCAGCCATACATACACGTCAAGGACAGTGTTCCCAGAGATACCTTCCTGTAAATGGGAGAGAGGAAGTTTGACTGGGCAAAACTCAGCCTTGGCAGGCCGTCTGAACAGCTTACTCCCTTGACGGCTTTGGAGCAGAGAGCATCACGCAGCGTTCCGTGAAGCTCATGGTAGGCTGATTTTAGGGCTCTCGCCGACACTCCTCGGGCTCTAGCACTCTCAACCTCTTCCGGCCCTTACTGGCCTTCTCTGACACACCTCGGCGAGTACAGAGCTTAGGGCGACACATTCCGTTTACGATGGGCAGCAGGAATTCACAGCAGTGTGTCAAGCCCTCCGGCCTTCTCTCCTTCGGCACGCAGAGGTTTTGCACTTCTTGCAAACACCTCAGCGGAGAGCCCAAAGTATTCCTGATCTCTTCAACAATGTAGTGCTGCACTAGACTTCAACTATGTCTTCGCTGCGAGATACATTAGAGCGTGTAGTCGTTGCTTCTGAAGGTGAGGAACGCTTCCCTAATGGGCTTTCAGGGTGAAACCTGCTGCGAGTGGCCGTCTGCAAGCCCTTGCGATCACATTCGTCAGCGGCTGTGGTGGCAGTCAAGTTCTGACAGCAAATGGAAATATCAGCTCTCCATGTTTACGAAACGCACCCCTCCGTGTGTCAAAGGGAAAAGTCTACCTTTCCTTCAGAGTCCTCAACCCTGTGAGACAAACATGGTGTGGGTGGCTCCATTCAAAGTGTTTCGCAGGATACCGGGGGAAACTTCCCATTCTAAGAGGGACGAATAGGCTCTGTTTCCTGTCCGGTCAAGTCCATTTCCAGGAACACATCAGAGTCCTTGGTAAAGCTCGTTGTGTGAATGGGCAGAGGAAGAAAGCACTCAGTGCTGGAGAAGGTTAGCTGGCTGTCATTGCAGGCACAGTACGCAGCACTCTGTACTTGCACCTTGCCTGTGGCAAATGCATACATACTCTGATGAGGAAGAGACAAGCGGTGCAGGTCCTCTACTGGCTTTCCCACTTATTTGTAGATGACAACAGAGAAGCTTGCCCATGGAACTTGAGACCGGCTTATGTGCAAGTCTACCCAAAATGGAAGAGCCGTTTCCTCCTGCCCCCAGGGACACGTTCCGTACTTTGCCTGGGCAGAGGCTGTGAAGCTTTGTTGATCCAGCTCGTGGGAAACGGATATATAAATTCTGTGAGGAACGAGGATTTCCTTCCCTGCAGCAGCGCCTGTGCTTCCACGTTGCCTTTGGCACACGGCGCTCGAGCGGCGCTCTCAATTAACTGGAAAGAGCCAAATGACAGGAATGTTAATCACGACGCTTGATGCACCACCCTCACCGTTCACATACATCTTCCCCTCAGAGAAATATCCCTGAAGGGTAGTCGAGTCTTAGGGGGAGAAACAAGTGCCTGCAAACTTAGGGTGATATGCAGGTTTCACTCTGCCATCTGAAAAATCTTGCCCTGCACGTGACTGAGATCACGGCGTGTTAGATCCGTACCCAATCGCACATACAATTCCGCTGGTGGGCACACAGAGCTCCGGCAGAGCTCGAAGTTCCCAGAGCACGTGCAATACTCCTGGTGCCTGCAACAAGCAATGTCGTACACAGCACACTTCGACCTTGACTTCCTTTCAAGGAAAGGCCGCAGGGCAGGGTCATTGAATCGAGAGAGGGAAACACTTGTCTGCATTCCTCAGGTGAGACACAGGTCAAACTGTGCCGGCTGAAAAGCTCAGGTTCCCTTTGGGAAGCTCTTCGTTGTATGCGGGACGGGAAGGCCTTTGCTTGCAGGCTGTGGCCATTGCCAGGCTAGGACGGAGGAAACACCGCCTATCCCAGCACGCTTGTTAGCACGCATGGGAGAGAACTCACGCCCTGTTTCAGTCCCCTGCCAGCCATACATACACGTCAAGGACAGTGTTCCCAGAGATACCTTCCTGTAAATGGGAGAGAGGAAGTTTGACTGGGCAAAACTCAGCCTTGGCAGGCCGTCTGAACAGCTTACTCCCTTGACGGCTTTGGAGCAGACAGCATCACGCAGCGTTCCGTGAAGCTCATGGTAGGCTGATTTTAGGGCTCTCGCCGACACTCCTCGGGCTCTAGCACTCTCAACCTCTTCCGGCCCTTACTGGCCTTCTCTGACACACCTCGGCGAGTACAGAGCTTAGGGCGACACATTCCGTTTACGATGGGCAGCAGGAATTCACAGCAGTGTGTCAAGCCCTCCGGCCTTCTCTCCTTCGGCACGCAGAGGTTTTGCACTTCTTGCAAACACCTCAGCGGAGAGCCCAAAGTATTCCTGATCTCTTCAACAATGTAGTGCTGCACTAGACTTCAAATATGTCTTCGCTGCGAGATACATTAGAGCGTGTAGTCGTTGCTTCTGAAGGTGAGGAACGCTTCCCTAATGGGCTTTCAGGGAGAAACCTGCTGCGAGTGGCCGTCTGCAAGCCCTTGCGATCACATTCGTCAGCGGCTGTGGTGGCAGTCAAGTTCTGACAGCAAATGGAAATATCAGCTCTCCATGTTTACGAAACGCACCCCTCCGTGTGTCAAAGGGAAAAGTCTACCTTTCCTTCAGAGTCCTCAACCCTGTGAGACAAACATGGTGTGGGTGGCTCCATTCAAAGTGTTTCGCAGGATACCGGGGGAAACTTCCCATTCTAAGAGGGATGAATAGGCTCTGTTTCCTGTCTGGTCAAGTCCATTTCCAGGAACACATCAGAGTCCTTGGTAAAGCGCGTTGTGTGAATGGGCAGAGGAAGAAAGCACTCAGTGCTGGAGAAGGTTAGCTGGCTGACATTGCAGGCACAGTACACAGCACTCTGTACTTGCACCTTGCCTGTGGCAAATGCATACATACTCTGATGAGGAAGAGACAAGCGGTGCAGGTCCTCTACTGGCTTTCCCACTTATTTGTAGATGACAACAGAGAAGCTTGCCCATGGAACTTGAGACCGGCTTATGTGCAACTCTACCCAAAATGGAAGAGCCGTTTCCTCCTGCCCTCAGGGACACGTTCCGTACTTTGCCTGGGCAGAGGCTGTGAGGCTTTGTTGATCCAGCTCGTGGGAAACGGATATATAAATTCTGTGAGGAACGAGGATTTCCTTCCCTGCAGCAGCGCCTGTGCTTCCACGTTGCCTTTGGCACACGGTGCTCGAGCGGCGCTCTCAATGAACTGGAAAGAGCCAAATGACAGGAATGTTAATCACCACACTTCATGCACCACCCTCACCGTTCACATACATCTTCCCCTCAGAGAAATATCCCTGAAGGGTAGTCGAGTCTTAGGGGGAGAAACAAGTGCCTGCAAACTTAGGGTGATATGCAGGTTTCACTCTGCCATCTGAAAAATCTTGCCCTGCACGTGACTGAGATCACGGCGTGTTAGATCCGTACCCAATCGCACATACAATTCCGCTGGTGGGCACACAGAGCTCCGGCAGAGCTCGAAGTTCCCAGAGCACGTGCAATACTCCTGGTGCCTGCAACAAGCAATGTCGTACACAGCACACTTCGACCTTGACTTCCTTTCAAGGAAAGGCCGCAGGGCAGGGTCATTGAATCGAGAGAGGGAAACACTTGGCTGCATTCCTCAGGTGAGACACAGGTCAAACTGTGCCGGCTGAAAAGCTCAGGTTCCCTTTGGGAAGCTCTTCGTTGTATGCGGGACGGGAAGGCCTTTGCTTGCAGGCTGTGGCCATTGCCAGGCTAGGACGGAGGAAACACCGCCTATCCCAGCACGCTTGTTAGCACGCATGGGAGAGAACTCACGCCCTGTTTCAGTCCCCTGCCAGCCATACATACACGTCAAGGACAGTGTTCCCAGAGATACCTTCCTGTAAATGGGAGAGAGGAAGTTTGACTGGGCAAAACTCAGCCTTGGCAGGCCGTCTGAACAGCTTACTCCCTTGATGGCTTTGGAGCAGAGAGCATCACGCAGCGTTCCGTGAAGCTCATGGTAGGCTGATTTTAGGGCTCTCGCCGACACTCCTCGGGCTCTAGCACTCTCAACCTCTTCCGGCCCTTACTGGCCTTCTCTGACACACCTCGGCGAGTACAGAGCTTAGGGCGACACATTCCGTTTACGATGGGCAGCAGGAATTCACAGCAGTGTGTCAAGCCCTCCGGCCTTCTCTCCTTCGGCACGCAGAGCTTTTGCACTTCTTGCAAACACCTCAGCGGAGAGCCCAAAGTATTCCTGATCTCTTCAACAATGTAGTGCTGCACTAGACTTCAAATATGTCTTCGCTGCGAGATACATTAGAGCGTGTAGTCGTTGCTTCTGAAGGTGAGGAACGCTTCCCTAATGGGCTTTCAGGGAGAAACCTGCTGCGAGTGGCCGTCTGCAAGCCCTTGCGATCACATTCGTCAGCGGCTGTGGTGGCAGTCAAGTTCTGACAGCAAATGGAAATATCAGCTCTCCATGTTTACGAAACGCACCCCTCCGTGTGTCAAAGGGAAAAGTCTACCTTTCCTTCAGAGTCCTCAACCCTGTGAGACAAACATGGTGTGGGTGGCTCCATTCAAAGTGTTTCTCAGGATACCGGGGGAAACTTCCCATTCTAAGAGGACGAATAGGCTCTGTTTCCTGTCCGGTCAAGTCCATTTCCAGGAACACAGCAGAGTCCTTGGTAAAGCGCGTTGTGTGAATGGGCAGAGGAAGAAAGCACTCAGTGCTGGAGAAGGTTAGCTGGCTGACATTGCAGGCACAGTACGCAGCACTTTGTACTTGCACGTTGCCTCTGGCAAATGCATACATACTCTGATGAGGAAGAGACAAGCGGTGCAGGTCCTCTACTGGCTTTCCCACTTATTTGTAGATGACAACAGAGAAGCTTGCCCATGGAACTTGAGACCGGCTTATGTGCAAGTCTACCCAAAATGGAAGAGCCGTTTCCTCCTGCCCCCAGGGACACGTTCCGTACTTTGCCTGGGCAGAGGCTGTGAGGCTTTGTTGATCCAGCTCGTGGGAAACGGATATATAAATTCTGTGAGGAACGAGGATTTCCTTCCCTGCAGCAGCGCCTGTGCTTCCACGTTGCCTTTGGCACACGGTGCTCGAGCGGCGCTCTCAATGAACTGGAAAGAGCCAAATGACAGGAATGTTAATCACCACGCTTCATGCACCACCCTCACCGTTCACATACATCTTCCCCTCAGAGAAATATCCCTGAAGGGTAGTCGAGTCTTAGGGGGAGAAACAAGTGCCTGCAAACTTAGGGTGAAATGCAGGTTTCACTCTGCCATCTGAAAAATCTTGCCCTGCACGTGACTGAGATCACGGCGTGTTAGATCCGTACCCAATCGCACATACAATTCCGCTGGTGGGCACACAGAGCTCCGGCAGAGCTCGAAGTTCCCAGAGCACGTGCAATACTCCTGGTGGCTGCAACAAGCAATGTCGTACACAGCACACTTGGACCTTGACTTCCTTTGAAGGAAAGGCCGCAGGGCAGGGTCATTGAATCGAGAGAGGGAAACACTTGGCTGCATTCCTCAGGTGAGACACAGGTCAAACTGTGCCGGCTGAAAAGCTCAGGTTCCCTTTGGGAAGCTCTTCGTTGTATGCGGGACGGGAAGGCCTTTGCTTGCAGGCTGTGGCCATTGCCAGGCTAGGACGGAGGAAACACCGCCTATCCCAGCACGCTTGTTAGCACGCATGGGAGAGAACTCACGCCCTGTTTCAGTCCCCTGCCAGCCATACATACACGTCAAGGACAGTGTTCCCAGAGATACCTTCCTGTAAATGGGAGAGAGGAAGTTTGACTGGGCAAAACTCAGCCTTGGCAGGCCGTCTGAACAGCTTACTCCCTTGACGGCTTTGGAGCAGAGAGCATCACGCAGCGTTCCGTGAAGCTCATGGTAGGCTGATTTTAGGGCTCTCGCCGACACTCCTCGGGCTCTAGCACTCTCAACCTCTTCCGGCCCTTACTGGCCTTCTCTGACACACCTCGGCGAGTACAGAGCTTAGGGCGACACATTCCGTTTACGATGGGCAGCAGGAATTCACAGCAGTGTGTCAAGCCCTCCGGCCTTCTCTCCTTCGGCACGCAGAGGTTTTGCACTTCTTGCAAACACCTCAGCGGAGAGCCCAAAGTATTCCTGATCTCTTCAACAATGTAGTGCTGCACTAGACTTCAACTATGTCTTCGCTGCGAGATACATTAGAGCGTGTAGTCGTTGCTTCTGAAGGTGAGGAACGCTTCCCTAATGGGCTTTCAGGGTGAAACCTGCTGCGAGTGGCCGTCTGCAAGCCCTTGCGATCACATTCGTCAGCGGCTGTGGTGGCAGTCAAGTTCTGACAGCAAATGGAAATATCAGCTCTCCATGTTTACGAAACGCACCCCTCCGTGTGTCAAAGGGAAAAGTCTACCTTTCCTTCAGAGTCCTCAACCCTGTGAGACAAACATGGTGTGGGTGGCTCCATTCAAAGTGTTTCGCAGGATACCGGGGGAAACTTCCCATTCTAAGAGGGACGAATAGGCTCTGTTTCCTGTCCGGTCAAGTCCATTTCCAGGAACACATCAGAGTCCTTGGTAAAGCTCGTTGTGTGAATGGGCAGAGGAAGAAAGCACTCAGTGCTGGAGAAGGTTAGCTGGCTGTCATTGCAGGCACAGTACGCAGCACTCTGTACTTGCACCTTGCCTGTGGCAAATGCATACATACTCTGATGAGGAAGAGACAAGCGGTGCAGGTCCTCTACTGGCTTTCCCACTTATTTGTAGATGACAACAGAGAAGCTTGCCCATGGAACTTGAGACCGGCTTATGTGCAACTCTACCCAAAATGGAAGAGCCGTTTCCTCCTGCCCTCAGGGACACGTTCCGTACTTTGCCTGGGCAGAGGCTGTGAGGCTTTGTTGATCCAGCTCGTGGGAAACGGATATATAAATTCTGTGAGGAACGAGGATTTCCTTCCCTGCAGCAGCGCCTGTGCTTCCACGTTGCCTTTGGCACACGGTGCTCGAGCGGCGCTCTCAATGAACTGGAAAGAGCCAAATGACAGGAATGTTAATCACCACACTTCATGCACCACCCTCACCGTTCACATACATCTTCCCCTCAGAGAAATATCCCTGAAGGGTAGTCGAGTCTTAGGGGGAGAAACAAGTGCCTGCAAACTTAGGGTGATATGCAGGTTTCACTCTGCCATCTGAAAAATCTTGCCCTGCACGTGACTGAGATCACGGCGTGTTAGATCCGTACCCAATCGCACATACAATTCCGCTGGTGGGCACACAGAGCTCCGGCAGAGCTCGAAGTTCCCAGAGCACGTGCAATACTCCTGGTGCCTGCAACAAGCAATGTCGTACACAGCACACTTCGACCTTGACTTCCTTTCAAGGAAAGGCCGCAGGGCAGGGTCATTGAATCGAGAGAGGGAAACACTTGGCTGCATTCCTCAGGTGAGACACAGGTCAAACTGTGCCGGCTGAAAAGCTCAGGTTCCCTTTGGGAAGCTCTTCGTTGTATGCGGGACGGGAAGGCCTTTGCTTGCAGGCTGTGGCCATTGCCAGGCTAGGACGGAGGAAACACCGCCTATCCCAGCACGCTTGTTAGCACGCATGGGAGAGAACTCACGCCCTGTTTCAGTCCCCTGCCAGCCATACATACACGTCAAGGACAGTGTTCCCAGAGATACCTTCCTGTAAATGGGAGAGAGGAAGTTTGACTGGGCAAAACTCAGCCTTGGCAGGCCGTCTGAACAGCTTACTCCCTTGATGGCTTTGGAGCAGAGAGCATCACGCAGCGTTCCGTGAAGCTCATGGTAGGCTGATTTTAGGGCTCTCGCCGACACTCCTCGGGCTCTAGCACTCTCAACCTCTTCCGGCCCTTACTGGCCTTCTCTGACACACCTCGGCGAGTACAGAGCTTAGGGCGACACATTCCGTTTACGATGGGCAGCAGGAATTCACAGCAGTGTGTCAAGCCCTCCGGCCTTCTCTCCTTCGGCACGCAGAGCTTTTGCACTTCTTGCAAACACCTCAGCGGAGAGCCCAAAGTATTCCTGATCTCTTCAACAATGTAGTGCTGCACTAGACTTCAAATATGTCTTCGCTGCGAGATACATTAGAGCGTGTAGTCGTTGCTTCTGAAGGTGAGGAACGCTTCCCTAATGGGCTTTCAGGGAGAAACCTGCTGCGAGTGGCCGTCTGCAAGCCCTTGCGATCACATTCGTCAGCGGCTGTGGTGGCAGTCAAGTTCTGACAGCAAATGGAAATATCAGCTCTCCATGTTTACGAAACGCACCCCTCCGTGTGTCAAAGGGAAAAGTCTACCTTTCCTTCAGAGTCCTCAACCCTGTGAGACAAACATGGTGTGGGTGGCTCCATTCAAAGTGTTTCTCAGGATACCGGGGGAAACTTCCCATTCTAAGAGGACGAATAGGCTCTGTTTCCTGTCCGGTCAAGTCCATTTCCAGGAACACAGCAGAGTCCTTGGTAAAGCGCGTTGTGTGAATGGGCAGAGGAAGAAAGCACTCAGTGCTGGAGAAGGTTAGCTGGCTGACATTGCAGGCACAGTACGCAGCACTTTGTACTTGCACGTTGCCTCTGGCAAATGCATACATACTCTGATGAGGAAGAGACAAGCGGTGCAGGTCCTCTACTGGCTTTCCCACTTATTTGTAGATGACAACAGAGAAGCTTGCCCATGGAACTTGAGACCGGCTTATGTGCAAGTCTACCCAAAATGGAAGAGCCGTTTCCTCCTGCCCCCAGGGACACGTTCCGTACTTTGCCTGGGCAGAGGCTGTGAGGCTTTGTTGATCCAGCTCGTGGGAAACGGATATATAAATTCTGTGAGGAACGAGGATTTCCTTCCCTGCAGCAGCGCCTGTGCTTCCACGTTGCCTTTGGCACACGGTGCTCGAGCGGCGCTCTCAATGAACTGGAAAGAGCCAAATGACAGGAATGTTAATCACCACGCTTCATGCACCACCCTCACCGTTCACATACATCTTCCCCTCAGAGAAATATCCCTGAAGGGTAGTCGAGTCTTAGGGGGAGAAACAAGTGCCTGCAAACTTAGGGTGAAATGCAGGTTTCACTCTGCCATCTGAAAAATCTTGCCCTGCACGTGACTGAGATCACGGCGTGTTAGATCCGTACCCAATCGCACATACAATTCCGCTGGTGGGCACACAGAGCTCCGGCAGAGCTCGAAGTTCCCAGAGCACGTGCAATACTCCTGGTGGCTGCAACAAGCAATGTCGTACACAGCACACTTGGACCTTGACTTCCTTTGAAGGAAAGGCCGCAGGGCAGGGTCATTGAATCGAGAGAGGGAAACACTTGGCTGCATTCCTCAGGTGAGACACAGGTCAAACTGTGCCGGCTGAAAAGCTCAGGTTCCCTTTGGGAAGCTCTTCGTTGTATGCGGGACGGGAAGGCCTTTGCTTGCAGGCTGTGGCCATTGCCAGGCTAGGACGGAGGAAACACCGCCTATCCCAGCACGCTTGTTAGCACGCATGGGAGAGAACTCACGCCCTGTTTCAGTCCCCTGCCAGCCATACATACACGTCAAGGACAGTGTTCCCAGAGATACCTTCCTGTAAATGGGAGAGAGGAAGTTTGACTGGGCAAAACTCAGCCTTGGCAGGCCGTCTGAACAGCTTACTCCCTTGACGGCTTTGGAGCAGAGAGCATCACGCAGCGTTCCGTGAAGCTCATGGTAGGCTGATTTTAGGGCTCTCGCCGACACTCCTCGGGCTCTAGCACTCTCAACCTCTTCCGGCCCTTACTGGCCTTCTCTGACACACCTCGGCGAGTACAGAGCTTAGGGCGACACATTCCGTTTACGATGGGCAGCAGGAATTCACAGCAGTGTGTCAAGCCCTCCGGCCTTCTCTCCTTCGGCACGCAGAGGTTTTGCACTTCTTGCAAACACCTCAGCGGAGAGCCCAAAGTATTCCTGATCTCTTCAACAATGTAGTGCTGCACTAGACTTCAACTATGTCTTCGCTGCGAGATACATTAGAGCGTGTAGTCGTTGCTTCTGAAGGTGAGGAACGCTTCCCTAATGGGCTTTCAGGGTGAAACCTGCTGCGAGTGGCCGTCTGCAAGCCCTTGCGATCACATTCGTCAGCGGCTGTGGTGGCAGTCAAGTTCTGACAGCAAATGGAAATATCAGCTCTCCATGTTTACGAAACGCACCCCTCCGTGTGTCAAAGGGAAAAGTCTACCTTTCCTTCAGAGTCCTCAACCCTGTGAGACAAACATGGTGTGGGTGGCTCCATTCAAAGTGTTTCTCAGGATACCGGGGGAAACTTCCCATTCTAAGAGGGACGAATAGGCTCTGTTTCCTGTCCGGTCAAGTCCATTTCCAGGAACACATCAGAGTCCTTGGTAAAGCTCGTTGTGTGAATGGGCAGAGGAAGAAAGCACTCAGTGCTGGAGAAGGTTAGCTGGCTGTCATTGCAGGCACAGTACGCAGCACTCTGTACTTGCACCTTGCCTGTGGCAAATGCATACATACTCTGATGAGGAAGAGACAAGCGGTGCAGGTCCTCTACTGGCTTTCCCACTTATTTGTAGATGACAACAGAGAAGCTTGCCCATGGAACTTGAGACCGGCTTATGTGCAAGTCTACCCAAAATGGAAGAGCCGTTTCCTCCTGCCCCCAGGGACACGTTCCGTACTTTGCCTGGGCAGAGGCTGTGAAGCTTTGTTGATCCAGCTCGTGGGAAACGGATATATAAATTCTGTGAGGAACGAGGATTTCCTTCCCTGCAGCAGCGCCTGTGCTTCCACGTTGCCTTTGGCACACGGCGCTCGAGCGGCGCTCTCAATTAACTGGAAAGAGCCAAATGACAGGAATGTTAATCACGACGCTTGATGCACCACCCTCACCGTTCACATACATCTTCCCCTCAGAGAAATATCCCTGAAGGGTAGTAGATTCCTGGGGGAGAAACAAGTGCCTGCAAAGTTAGGGTGAAATGCAGGTTTCACTCTGCCGTCTGAAAAATCTTGCCCTGCACGTGACTGAGATCACGGCGTGTTAGATCCGTACCCAATCGCACATACAATTCCGCTGGTGGGCACACAGAGCTCCGGCAGAGTTCGAAGTTCCCAGAGCACGTGCATTACTCCTTGTGCCTGCAACAAGCAACGTCGTACACAGCACACTTCGACCTTGACTTCCTTTCAAGGAAAGGCCGCAGGGCAGGGTCATTGAATCGAGAGAGGGAAACACTTGGCTGCATTCCTCAGGTGAGACACAGGTCAAACTGTGCCGCCTGAAAAGCTCAGGTTCCCTTTGGGAAGCTCTTCGTTGTATGCGGGACGGGAAGGCCTTTGCTTGCAGGCTGTGCACATTGCCAGGCTAGGACGGAGGAAACACCGCCTATCCCAGCACGCTTGTTAGCACGCATGGGAGAGAACTCACGCCCTGTTTCAGTCCCCTGCCAGCCATACATACACGTCAAGGACAGTGTTCCCAGAGATACCTTCCTGTAAATGGGAGAGAGGAAGTTTGACTGGGCAAAACTCAACCTTGGCAGGCCGTCTGAACAGCTTACTCCCTTGATGGCTTTGGAGCAGAGAGAATCACGCAGCGTTCAGTGAAGCTCATGGTAGGCTGATTTTAGGGCTCTCGCCGACACTCCTCGGGCTCTAGCACTCTCAACCTCTTCCAGCCCTTACTGGCCTTCTCTGACACACCTCGGCGAGTACAGAGCTTAGGGCGACACATTCCGTTTACGATGGGCAGCAGAAATTCACAGCAGTGTGTCAAGCCCTCCGGCCTTCTCTCCTTCGGCACGCAGAGGTTTTGCACTTCTTGCAAACACCTCAGCGGAGAGCCCAAAGTATTCCTGATCTCTTCAACAATGTAGTGCTGCACTAGATTTCAAATATGTCTTCACTGCGAGATACATTAGAGCGTGTAGTCGTTGCTTCTGAAGGTAAGGAACGCTTCCCTAATGGGCTTTCAGGGTGCAACCTGCTGCGAGTGGCCGTCTGCAAGCCCTTGCGATCACATTCGTCAGCGGCTGTGGTGGCAGTCAAGTTCTGACAGCAAATGGAAATATCAGCTCTCCATGTTTACGAAACGCGCCCCTCCGTGTGTCAAAGGCAAAAGTCTACCTTTCCTTCAGAGTCCTCAACCCTGTGAGACAAACATGGTGTGGGTGGCTCCATTCAAAGTGTTTCTCAGGATACCGGGGGAAACTTCCCATTCTAAGAGGGATGAATAGGCTCTGTTTCCTGTCTGGTCAAGTCCATTTCCAGGAACACATCAGAGTCCTTGGTAAAGCGCGTTGTGTGAATGGGCAGAGGAAGAAAGCACTCAGTGCTGGAGAAGGTTAGCTGGCTGACATTGCAGGCACAGTACACAGCACTCTGTACTTGCACCTTGCCTGTGGCAAATGCATACATACTCTGATGAGGAAGAGACAAGCGGTGCAGGTCCTCTACTGGCTTTCCCACTTATTTGTAGATGACAACAGAGAAGCTTGCCCATGGAACTTGAGACCGGCTTATGTGCAAGTCTACCCAAAATGGAAGAGCCGTTTCCTCCTGCCCTCAGGGACACGTTCCGTACTTTGCCTGGGCAGAGGCTGTGAGGCTTTGTTGATCCAGCTCGTGGGAAACGGATATATAAATTCTGTGAGGAACGAGGATTTCCTTCCCTGCAGCAGCGCCTGTGCTTCCACGTTGCCTTTGGCACACGGTGCTCGAGCGGCGCTCTCAATGAACTGGAAAGAGCCAAATGACAGGAATGTTAATCACCACACTTCATGCACCACCCTCACCGTTCACATACATCTTCCCCTCAGAGAAATATCCCTGAAGGGTAGTCGAGTCTTAGGGGGAGAAACAAGTGCCTGCAAACTTAGGGTGATATGCAGGTTTCACTCTGCCATCTGAAAAATCTTGCCCTGCACGTGACTGAGATCACGGCGTGTTAGATCCGTACCCAATCGCACATACAATTCCGCTGGTGGGCACACAGAGCTCCGGCAGAGCTCGAAGTTCCCAGAGCACGTGCAATACTCCTGGTGCCTGCAACAAGCAATGTCGTACACAGCACACTTCGACCTTGACTTCCTTTCAAGGAAAGGCCGCAGGGCAGGGTCATTGAATCGAGAGAGGGAAACACTTGTCTGCATTCCTCAGGTGAGACACAGGTCAAACTGTGCCGGCTGAAAAGCTCAGGTTCCCTTTGGGAAGCTCTTCGTTGTATGCGGGACGGGAAGGCCTTTGCTTGCAGGCTGTGGCCATTGCCACGCTAGGACGGAGGAAACACCGCCTATCCCAGCACGCTTGTTAGCACGCATGGGAGAGAACTCACGCCCTGTTTCAGTCCCCTGCCAGCCATACATACACGTCAAGGACAGTGTTCCCAGAGATACCTTCCTGTAAATGGGAGAGAGGAAGTTTGACTGGGCAAAACTCAGCCTTGGCAGGCCGTCTGAACAGCTTACTCCCTTGACGGCTTTGGAGCAGACAGCATCACGCAGCGTTCCGTGAAGCTCATGGTAGGCTGATTTTAGGGCTCTCGCCGACACTCCTCGGGCTCTAGCACTCTCAACCTCTTCCGGCCCTTACTGGCCTTCTCTGACACACCTCGGCGAGTACAGAGCTTAGGGCGACACATTCCGTTTACGATGGGCAGCAGGAATTCACAGCAGTGTGTCAAGCCCTCCGGCCTTCTCTCCTTCGGCACGCAGAGGTTTTGCACTTCTTGCAAACACCTCAGCGGAGAGCCCAAAGTATTCCTGATCTCTTCAACAATGTAGTGCTGCACTAGACTTCAAATATGTCTTCGCTGCGAGATACATTAGAGCGTGTAGTCGTTGCTTCTGAAGGTGAGGAACGCTTCCCTAATGGGCTTTCAGGGAGAAACCTGCTGCGAGTGGCCGTCTGCAAGCCCTTGCGATCACATTCGTCAGCGGCTGTGGTGGCAGTCAAGTTCTGACAGCAAATGGAAATATCAGCTCTCCATGTTTACGAAACGCACCCCTCCGTGTGTCAAAGGGAAAAGTCTACCTTTCCTTCAGAGTCCTCAACCCTGTGAGACAAACATGGTGTGGGTGGCTCCATTCAAAGTGTTTCTCAGGATACCGGGGGAAACTTCCCATGCTAAGAGGGACGAATAGGCTCTGTTTCCTGTCCGGTCAAGTCCATTTCCAGGAACACATCAGAGTCCTTGGTAAAGCGCGTTGTGTGAATGGGCAGAGGAAGAAAGCACTCAGTGCTGGAGAAGGTTAGCTGGCTGACATTGCAGGCACAGTACGCAGCACTCTGTACTTGCACGTTGCCTCTGGCAAATGCATACATACTCTGATGAGGAAGAGACAAGCGGTGCAGGTCCTCTACTGGCTTTCCCACTTATTTGTAGATGACAACAGAGAAGCTTGCCCATGGAACTTGAGACCGGCTTATGTGCAACTCTACCCAAAATGGAAGAGCCGTTTCCTCTTGCCCCCAGGGACACGTTCCGTACTTTGCCTGGGCAGAGGCTGTGAGGCTTTGTTGATCCAGCTCGTGGGAAACGGATATATAAATTCTGTGAGGAACGAGGATTTCCTTCCCTGCAGCAGCGCCTGTGCTTCCACGTTGCCTTTGGCACACGGTGCTCGAGCGGCGCTCTCAATGAACTGGAAAGAGCCAAATGACAGGAATGTTAATCACCACGCTTCATGCACCACCCTCACCGTTCACATACATCTTCCCCTCAGAGAAATATCCCTGAAGGGTAGTCGAGTCTTAGGGGGAGAAACAAGTGCCTGCAAACTTAGGGTGATATGCAGGTTTCACTCTGCCATCTGAAAAATCTTGCCCTGCACGTGACTGAGATCACGGCGTGTTAGATCCGTTCCCAATCGCACATACAATTCCGCTGGTGGGCACACAGAGCTCCGGCAGAGCTCGAAGTTCCCAGAGCACGTGCAATACTCCTGGTGGCTGCAACAAGCAATGTCGTACACAGCACACTTCGACCTTGACTTCCTTTCAAGGAAAGGCCGCAGGGCAGGGTCATTGAATCGAGAGAGGGAAACACTTGGCTGCATTCCGCAGGTGAGACACAGGTCAAACTGTGCCGGCTGAAAAGCTCAGGTTCCCTTTGGGAAGCTCTTCGTTGTATGCGGGACGGGAAGGCCTTTGCTTGCAGGCTGTGGCCATTGCCAGGCTAGGACGGAGGAAACACCGCCTATCCCAGCACGCTTGTTAGCACGCATGGGAGAGAGCTCACGCCCTGTTTCAGTCCCCTGCCAGCCATACATACACGTCAAGGACAGTGTTCCCAGAGATACCTTCCTGTAAATGGGAGAGAGGAAGTTTGACTGGGCAAAACTCAGCCTTGGCAGGCCGTCTGAACAGCTTACTCCCTTGATGGCTTTGGAGCAGAGAGCATCACGCAGCGTTCCGTGAAGCTCATGGTAGGCTGATTTTAGGGCTCTCGCCGACACTCCTCGGGCTCTAGCCCTCTCAACCTCTTCCGGCCCTTACTGGCCTTCTTTGACACACCTCGGCGAGTACAGAGCTTAGGGCGACACATTCCGTTTACGATGGGCAGCAGGAATTCACAGCAGTGTGTCAAGCCCTCCGGCCTTCTCTCCTTCGGCACGCAGAGCTTTTGCACTTCTTGCAAACACCTCAGCGGAGAGCCCAAAGTATTCCTGATCTCTTCAACAATGTAGTGCTGCACTAGACTTCAAATATGTCTTCGCTGCGAGATACATTAGAGCGTGTAGTCGTTGCTTCTGAAGGTGAAGAACGCTTCCCTAATGGGCTTTCAGGGAGAAACCTGCTGCGAGTGGCCGTCTGCAAGCCCTTGCGATCACATTCGTCAGCGGCTGTGGTGGCAGTCAAGTTCTGACAGCAAATGGAAATATCAGCTCTCCATGTTTACGAAACGCACCCCTCCGTGTGTCAAAGGGAAAAGTCTACCTTTCCTTCAGAGTCCTCAACCCTGTGAGACAAACATGGTGTGGGTGGCTCCATTCAAAGTGTTTCTCAGGATACCGGGGGAAACTTCCCATTCTAAGAGGGACGAATAGGCTCTGTTTCCTGTCCGGTCAAGTCCATTTCCAGGAACACATCAGAGTCCTTGGTAAAGCGCGTTGTGTGAATGGGCAGAGGAAGAAAGCACTCAGTGCTGGAGAAGGTTAGCTGGCTGACATTGCAGGCACAGTACGCAGCACTCTGTACTTTCACCTTGCCTGTGGCAAATGCATACATACTCTGATGAGGAAGAGACAAGCGGTGCAGGTCCTCTACTGGCTTTCCCACTTATTTGTAGATGACAACAGAGAAGCTTGCCCATGGAACTTGAGACCGGCTTATGTGCAAGTCTACCCAAAATGGAAGAGCCGTTTCCTCCTGCCCTCAGGGACACGTTCCGTACTTTGCCTGGGCAGAGGCTGTGAGGCTTTGTTGATCCAGCTCGTGGGAAACGGATATATAAATTCTGTGAGGAACGAGGATTTCCTTCCCTGCAGCAGCGCCTGTGCTTCCACGTTGCCTTTGGCACACGGTGCTCGAGCGGCGCTCTCAATGAACTGGAAAGAGCCAAATGACAGGAATGTTAATCACCACACTTCATGCACCACCCTCACCGTTCACATACATCTTCCCCTCAGAGAAATATCCCTGAAGGGTAGTCGAGTCTTAGGGGGAGAAACAAGTGCCTGCAAACTTAGGGTGATATGCAGGTTTCACTCTGCCATCTGAAAAATCTTGCCCTGCACGTGACTGAGATCACGGCGTGTTAGATCCGTACCCAATCGCACATACAATTCCGCTGGTGGGCACACAGAGCTCCGGCAGAGCTCGAAGTTCCCAGAGCACGTGCAATACTCCTGGTGCCTGCAACAAGCAATGTCGTACACAGCACACTTCGAGATTGACTTCCTTTCAAGGAAAGGCCGCAGGGCAGGGTCATTGAATCGAGAGAGGGAAACACTTGTCTGCATTCCTCAGGTGAGACACAGGTCAAACTGTGCCGGCTGAAAAGCTCAGGTTCCCTTTGGGAAGCTCTTCGTTGTATGCGGGACGGGAAGGCCTTTGCTTGCAGGCTGTGGCCATTGCCAGGCTAGGACGGAGGAAACACCGCCTATCCCAGCACGCTTGTTAGCACGCATGGGAGAGAACTCACGCCCTGTTTCAGTCCCCTGCCAGCCATACATACACGTCAAGGACAGTGTTCCCAGAGATACCTTCCTGTAAATGGGAGAGAGGAAGTTTGACTGGGCAAAACTCAGCCTTGGCAGGCCGTCTGAACAGCTTACTCCCTTGACGGCTTTGGAGCAGACAGCATCACGCAGCGTTCCGTGAAGCTCATGGTAGGCTGATTTTAGGGCTCTCGCCGACACTCCTCGGGCTCTAGCCCTCTCAACCTCTTCCGGCCCTTACCGGCCTTCTTTGACACACCTCGGCGAGTACAGAGCTTAGGGCGACACATTCCGTTTACGATGGGCAGCAGGAATTCACAGCAGTGTGTCAAGCCCTCCGGCCTTCTCTCCTTCGGCACGCAGAGGTTTTGCACTTCTTGCAAACACCTCAGCGGAGAGCCCAAAGTATTCCTGATCTCTTCAACAATGTAGTGCTGCACTAGACTTCAAATATGTCTTCGCTGCGAGATACATTAGAGCGTGTAGTCGTTGCTTCTGAAGGTGAGGAACGCTTCCCTAATGGGCTTTCAGGGAGAAACCTGCTGCGAGTGGCCGTCTGCAAGCCCTTGCGATCACATTCGTCAGCGGCTGTGGTGGCAGTCAAGTTCTGACAGCAAATGGAAATATCAGCTCTCCATGTTTACGAAACGCACCCCTCCGTGTGTCAAAGGGAAAAGTCTACCTTTCCTTCAGAGTCCTCAACCCTGTGAGACAAACATGGTGTGGGTGGCTCCATTCAAAGTGTTTCTCAGGATACCGGGGGAAACTTCCCATTCTAAGAGGGACGAATAGGCTCTGTTTCCTGTCCGGTCAAGTCCATTTCCAGGAACACATCAGAGTCCTTGGTAAAGCGCGTTGTGTGAATGGGCAGAGGAAGAAAGCACTCAGTGCTGGAGAAGGTTAGCTGGCTGACATTGCAGGCACAGTACGCAGCACTCTGTACTTGCACGTTGCCTCTGGCAAATGCATACATACTCTGATGAGGAAGAGACAAGCGGTGCAGGTCCTCTACTGGCTTTCCCACTTATTTGTAGATGACAACAGAGAAGCTTGCCCATGGAACTTGAGACCGGCTTATGTGCAACTCTACCCAAAATGGAAGAGCCGTTTCCTCCTGCCCCCAGGGACACGTTCCGTACTTTGCCTGGGCAGAGGCTGTGAGGCTTTGTTGATCCAGCTCGTGGGAAACGGATATATAAATTCTGTGAGGAACGAGGATTTCCTTCCCTGCAGCAGCGCCTGTGCTTCCACGTTGCCTTTGGCACACGGTGCTCGAGCGGCGCTCTCAATGAACTGGAAAGAGCCAAATGACAGGAATGTTAATCACCACACTTCATGCACCACCCTCACCGTTCACATACATCTTCCCCTCAGAGAAATATCCCTGAAGGGTAGTCGAGTCTTAGGGGGAGAAACAAGTGCCTGCAAACTTATGGTGATATGCAGTTTCACTCTGCCATCTGAAAAATCTTGCCCTGCACGTGACTGAGATCACGGCGTGTTAGATCCGTACCCAATCGCACATACAATTCCGCTGGTGGGCACACAGAGCTCCGGCAGAGCTCGAAGTTCCCAGAGCACGTGCAATACTCCTGGTGGCTGCAACAAGCAATGTCGTACACAGCACACTTCGAGATTGACTTCCTTTCAAGGAAAGGCCGCAGGGCAGGGTCATTGAATCGAGAGAGGGAAACACTTGGCTGCATTCCTCAGGTGAGACACAGGTCAAACTGTGCCGGCTGAAAAGCTCAGGTTCCCTTTGGGAAGCTCTTCGTTGTAGGCGGGACGGGAAGGCCTTTGCTTGCAGGCTGTGGCCATTGCCAGGCTAGGACGGAGGAAACACCGCCTATCCCAGCACGCTTGTTAGCACGCATGGGAGAGAGCTCACGCCCTGTTTCAGTCCCCTGCCAGCCATACATACACGTCAAGGACAGTGTTCCCAGAGATACCTTCCTGTAAATGGGAGAGAGGAAGTTTGACTGGGCAAAACTCAGCCTTGGCAGGCCGTCTGAACAGCTTACTCCCTTGACGGCTTTGGAGCAGAGAGCATCACGCAGCGTTCCGTGAAGCTCATGGTAGGCTGATTTTAGGGCTCTCGCCGACACTCCTCGGGCTCTAGCCCTCTCAACCTCTTCCGGCCCTTACTGGCCTTCTCTGACACACCTCGGCGAGTACAGAGCTTAGGGCGACACATTCCGTTTACGATGGGCAGCAGGAATTCACAGCAGTGTGTCAAGCCCTCCGGCCTTCTCTCCTTCGGCACGCAGAGGTTTTGCACTTCTTGCAAACACCTCAGCGGAGAGCCCAAAGTATTCCTGATCTCTTCAACAATGTAGTGCTGCACTAGACTTCAACTATGTCTTCGCTGCGAGATACATTAGAGCGTGTAGTCGTTGCTTCTGAAGGTGCGGAACGCTTCCCTAATAGGCTTTCAGGGTGAAACCTGCTGCGAGTGGCCGTCTGCAAGCCCTTGCGATCACATTCGTCAGCGGCTGTGGTGGCAGTCAAGTTCTGACAGCAAATGGAAATATCAGCTCTCCATGTTTACGAAACGCACCCCTCCGTGTGTCAAAGGGAAAAGTCTACCTTTCCTTCAGAGTCCTCAACCCTGTGAGACAAACATGGTGTGGGTGGCTCCATTCAAAGTGTTTCGCAGGATACCGGGGGAAACTTCCCATTCTAAGAGGGACGAATAGGCTCTGTTTCCTGTCCGGTCAAGTCCATTTCCAGGAACACATCAGAGTCCTTGGTAAAGCGCGTTGTGTGAATGGGCAGAGGAAGAAAGCACTCAGTGCTGGAGAAGGTTAGCTGGCTGACATTGCAGGCACAGTACGCAGCACTCTGTACTTGCACCTTGCCTGTGGCAAATGCATACATACTCTGATGAGGAAGAGACAAGCGGTGCAGGTCCTCTACTGGCTTTCCCACTTATTTGTAGATGACAACAGAGAAGCTTGCCCATGGAACTTGAGACCGGCTTATGTGCAAGTCTACCCAAAATGGAAGAGCCGTTTCCTCCTGCCCTCAGGGACACGTTCCGTACTTTGCCTGGGCAGAGGCTGTGAGGCTTTGTTGATCCAGCTCGTGGGAAACGGATATATAAATTCTGTGAGGAACGAGGATTTCCTTCCCTGCAGCAGCGCCTGTGCTTCCACGTTGCCTTTGGCACACGGTGCTCGAGCGGCGCTCTCAATGAACTGGAAAGAGCCAAATGACAGGAATGTTAATCACGACGCTTCATGCACCACCCTCACCCTTCACATACATCTTCCCCTCAGAGAAATATCCCTGAAGGGTAGTCGAGTCTTAGGGGGAGAAACAAGTGCCTGCAAACTTAGGGTGAAATGCAGGTTTCACTCTGCCATCTGAAAAATCTTGCTCTGCACGTGACTGAGATCACGGCGTGTTAGATCCGTACCCAATCGCACATACAATTCCGCTGGTGGGCACACAGAGCTCCGGCAGAACTCGAAGTTCCCAGAGCACGTGCAATACTCCTGGTGGCTGCAACAAGCAATGTCGTACACAGCACACTTGGACCTTGACTTCCTTTCAAGGAAAGGCCGCAGGGCAGGGTCATTGAATCGAGAGAGGGAAACACTTGGCTGCATTCCTCAGGTGAGACACAGGTCAAACTGTGCCGTCTGAAAAGCTCAGGTTCCCTTTGGGAAGCTCTTCGTTTTGTGCGGGACGGGAAGGCCTTTACTTGCAGTCTGAGGCCATTGCCCGGCTACGACGGAGGAAACACCGCCTATCCCAGCACGCTTGTTAGCACGCATGGGAGAGAACTCACGCCCTGTTTCAGTCCCCTGCCAGCCATACATACACGTCAAGGACAGTGTTCCCAGAGATACCTTCCTGTAAATGGGAGAGAGGAAGTTTGACTGGGCAAAACTCAGCCTTGGCAGGCCGTCTGAACAGCTTACTCCCTTGATGGCTTTGGAGCAGAGAGCATCACACAGCGTTCCGTGAAGCTCATGGTAGGCTGATTTTAGGGCTCTCGCTGACACTCCTCGGGCTCTAGCCCTCTCAACCTCTTCCGGCCCTTACTGGCCTTCTCTGACACACCTCGGCGAGTACAGAGCTTAGGACGACACATTCCGTTTACGATGGGAAGCAGGAATTCACAGCAGTGTGTCAAGCCCTCCGGCCTTCTCTCCTTCGGCACGCAGAGCTTTTGCACTTCTTCCAAACACCTCAGCGGAGAGCCCAAAGTATTCCTGATCTCTTCAACAATGTAGTGCTGCACTAGACTTCAAATATGTCTTCGCTGCGAGATACATTAGAGCGTGTAGTCGTTGCTTCTGAAGGTGAGGAACGCTTCCCTAATGGGCTTTCAGAGTGAAACCTGTTGCGAGTGGCCATCTGCAAGCCCTTGCGATCACATTCGTCAGCGGCTGTGGTGGCAGTCAAGTTCTGACAGCAAATGGAAATATCAGCTCTCCATGTTTACGAAACGCACCCCTCCGTGTGTCAAAGGCAAAAGTCTACCTTTCCTTCAGAGTCCTCAACCCTGTGAGACAAACATGGTGTGGGTGGCTCCATTCAAAGTGTTTCTCAGGATACCGGGGGAAACTTCCCATTCTAAGAGGGACGAATAGGCTCTGTTTCCTGTCCGGTCAAGTCCATTTCCAGGAACACATCAGAGTCCTTGGTAAAGCTCGTTGTGTGAATGGGCAGAGGAAGAAAGCACTCAGTGCTGGAGAAGGTTAGCTGGCTGACATTGCAGGCACAGTACGCAGCACTCTGTACTTTCACCTTGCCTGTGGCAAATGCATACATACTCTGATGAGGAAGAGACAAGCGGTGCAGGTCCTCTACTGGATTTCCCACTTATTTGTAGATGACAACAGAGAAGCTTGCCCATGGAACTTGAGACCGGCTTATGTGCAAGTCTACCCAAAATGGAAGAGCCGTTTCCTCCTGCCCTCAGGGACACGTTCCGTACTTTGCCTGGGCAGAGGCTGTGAGGCTTTGTTGATCCAGCTCGTGGGAAACGGATATATAAATTCTGTGAGGAACGAGGATTTCCTTCCCTGCAGCAGCGCCTGTGCTTCCACGTTGCCTTTGGCACACGGTGCTCGAGCGGCGCTCTCAATGAACTGGAAAGAGCCAAATGACAGGAATGTTAATCACGACGCTTGATGCACCACCCTCACCGTTCACATACATCTTCCCCTCAGAGAAATATACCTGAAGGGTAGTCGAGTCTTAGGGGGAGAAACAAGTGCCCGCAAACTTAGGGTGAAATGCAGGTTTCACTCTGCCCTCTGAAAAATCTTGCCCTGCACCTGACTGAGATCACGGCGTGTTAGATCCGTACCCAATCGCACATACAATTCCGCTGGTGGGCACACAGAGCTACAGCAGAGCTCGAAGTTCCCAGAGCACGTGCAATACTCCTGGTGGCTGCAACAAGCAATGTCGTACACAGCACACTTGGACCTTGACTTCCTTTCAAGGAAAGGCCGCAGGGCAGGGTCATTGAATCTAGAGAGGGAAACACTTGGCTGCATTCCTCAGGTGAGACACAGGTCAAACTGTGCTGGCTGAAAAGCTCAGGTTCCCTTTGGGAAGCTCTTCGTTGTATGCGGGACGGGAAGGCCTTTGCTTGCAGGCTGTGCACATTGCCAGGCTAGGACGGAGGAAACACCGCCTATCCCAGCACGCTTGTTAGCACGCATGGGAGAGAACACACGCCCTGTTTCAGTCCCCTGCCAGCCATACATACACGTCAAGGACAGTGTTCCCAGAGATACCTTCCTGTAAATGGGAGAGAGGAAGTTTGACTGGGCAAAACTCAGCCTTGGCAGGCCGTCTGAACAGCTTACTCCCTTGATGGCTTTGGAGCAGAGAGCATCACGCAGCTTTCCGTGAAGCTCATGGTAGGCTGATTTTAGGGCTCTCGCCGACACTCCTCGGGCTCTAGCACTCTCAACCTCTTCCGGCCCTTACTGGCCTTCTCTGACACACCTCGGCGAGTACAGAGCTTAGGGCGACACATTCCGTTTACGATGGGCAGCAGTAATTCACAGCAGTGTGTCAAGCCCTCCGGCCTTCTCTCCTTCGGCACGCAGAGCTTTTGCACTTCTTGCAAACACCTCAGCGGAGAGCCCAAAATATTCCTGATCTCTTCAACAATGTAGTGCTGCACTAGACTTCAAATATGTCTTCACTGCGAGATACATTAGAGCGTGTAGTCGTTGCTTCTGAAGGTGAGGAACGCTTCCCTAATGGGCTTTCAGGGTGAAACCTGCTGCGAGTGGCCGTCTGCAAGCCCTTGCAATCACATTCGTCAGCGGCTGTGGTGGCAGTCAAGTTCTGACAGCAAATGGAAATATCAGCTCTCCATGTTTACGAAACGCACCCCTCCGTGTGTCAAAGGCAAAAGTCTACCTTTCCTTCAGAGTCCTCAACCCTGTGAGACAAACATGGTGTGGGTGGCTCCATTCAAAGTGTTTCTCAGGATACCGGGGGAAACTTCCCATTCTAAGAGGGACGAATAGGCTCTGTTTCCTGTCCGGTCAAGCCCATTTCCAGGAACACATCAGAGTCCTTGGTAAAGCTCGTTGTGTGAATGGGCAGAGGAAGAAAGCACTCAGTGCTGGAGAAGGTTAGCTGGCTGACATTGCAGGCACAGTACGCAGCACTCTGTACTTGCACCTTGCCTGTGGCAAATGCATACATACTCTGATGAGGAAGAGACAAGCGGTGCAGGTCCTCTACTGGCTTTCCCACTTATTTGTAGATGACAACAGAGAAGCTTGCCCATGGAACTTGAGACCGGCTTATGTGCAAGTCTACCCAAAATGGAAGAGCCGTTTCCTCCTGCCCCCAGGGACACGTTCCGTACTTTGCCTGGGCAGAGGCTGTGAGGCTTTGTTGATCCAGCTCGTGGGAAACGGATATATAAATTCTGTGAGGAACGAGGATTTCCTTCCCTGCAGCAGCACCTGTGCTTCCACGTTGCCTTTGGCACACGGTGCTCGAGCGGCGCTCTCAATGAACTGGAAAGAGCCAAATGACAGGAATGTTAATCACCACACTTCATGCACCACCCTCACCGTTCACATACATCTTCCCCTCAGAGAAATATCCCTGAAGGGTAGTCGAGTCTTAGGGGGAGAATCAAGTGCCTGCAAACTTAGGGTGATATGCAGGTTTCACTCTGCCATCTGAAAAATCTTGCCCTGCACGTGACTGAGATCACGGCGTGTTAGATCCGTACCCAATCGCACATACAATTCCGCTGGTGGGCACACAGAGCTCCGGCAGAGCTCGAAGTTCCCAGAGCACGTGCAATACTCCTGGTGCCTGCAACAAGCAATGTCGTACACAGCACACTTCGACCTTGACTTCCTTTCAAGGAAAGGCCGCAGGGCAGGGTCATTGAATCGAGAGAGGGAAACACTTGTCTGCATTCCTCAGGTGAGACACAGGTCAAACTGTGCCGGCTGAAAAGCTCAGGTTCCCTTTGGGAAGCTCTTCGTTGTATGCGGGACGGGAAGGCCTTTGCTTGCAGGCTGTGGCCATTGCCAGGCTAGGACGGAGGAAACACCGCCTATCCCAGCACGCTTGTTAGCACGCATGGGAGAGAACTCACGCCCTGTTTCAGTCCCCTGCCAGCCATACATACACGTCAAGGACAGTGTTCCCAGAGATACCTTCCTGTAAATGGGAGAGAGGAAGTTTGACTGGGCAAAACTCAGCCTTGGCAGGCCGTCTGAACAGCTTACTCCCTTGACGGCTTTGGAGCAGACAGCATCACGCAGCGTTCCGTGAAGCTCATGGTAGGCTGATTTTAGGGCTCTCGCCGACACTCCTCGGGCTCTAGCACTCTCAACCTCTTCCGGCCCTTACTGGCCTTCTCTGACACACCTCGGCGAGTACAGAGCTTAGGGCGACACATTCCGTTTACGATGGGCAGCAGGAATTCACAGCAGTGTGTCAAGCCCTCCGGCCTTCTCTCCTTCGGCACGCAGAGCTTTTGCACTTCTTGCAAACACCTCAGCGGAGAGCCCAAAGTATTCCTGATCTCTTCAACAATGTAGTGCTGCACTAGACTTCAAATATGTCTTCACTGCGAGATACATTAGAGCGTGTAGTCGTTGCTTCTGAAGGTGAGGAACGCTTCCCTAATGGGCTTTCAGGGTGAAACCTGTTGCGAGTGGCCGTCTGCAAGCCCTTGCAATCACATTCGTCAGCGGCTGTGGTGGCAGTCAAGTTCTGACAGCAAATGGAAATATCAGCTCTCCATGTTTACGAAACGCACCCCTCCGTGTGTCAAAGGCAAAAGTCTACCTTTCCTTCAGAGTCCTCAACCCTGTGAGACAAACATGGTGTGGGTGGCTCCATTCAAAGTGTTTCGCAGGATACCGGGGGAAACTTCCCATTCTAAGAGGGACGAATAGGCTCTGTTTCCTGTCCGGTCAAGTCCATTTCCAGGAACACATCAGAGTCCTTGGTAAAGCTCGTTTTGTGAATGGGCAGAGGAAGAAAGCACTCAGTGCTGGAGAAGGTTAGCTGGCTGACATTGCAGGCACAGTACGCAGCACTCTGTACTTGCACCTTGCCTGTGGCAAATGCATACATACTCTGATGAGGAAGAGACAAGCGGTGCAGGTCCTCTACTGGCTTTCCCACTTATTTGTAGATGACAACAGAGAAGCTTGCCCATGGAACTTGAGACCGGCTTATGTGCAAGTCTACCCAAAATGGAAGAGCCGTTTCCTCCTGCCCCCAGGGACACGTTCCGTACTTTGCCTGGGCAGAGGCTGTGAGGCTTTGTTGATCCAGCTCGTGGGAAACGGATATATAAATTCTGTGAGGAACGAGGATTTCCTTCCCTGCAGCAGCGCCTGTGCTTCCACGTTGCCTTTGGCACACGGTGCTCGAGCGGCGCTCTCAATGAACTGGAAAGAGCCAAATGACAGGAATGTTAATCACGACGCTTGATGCACCACCCTCACCGTTCACATACATCTTCCCCTCAGAGAAATATACCTGAAGGGTAGTCGAGTCTTAGGGGGAGAAACAAGTGCCCGCAAACTTAGGGTGAAATGCAGGTTTCACTCTGCCGTCTGAAAAATCTTGCCCTGCACCTGACTGAGATCACGGCATGTTAGATCCGTACCCAATCGCACATACAATTCCGCTGGTGGGCACACAGAGCTACAGCAGAGCTCGAAGTTCCCAGAGCACGTGCAATACTCCTGGTGGCTGCAACAAGCAATGTCGTACACAGCACACTTGGACCTTGAATTCCTTTCAAGGAAAGGCCGCAGGGCAGGGTCATTGAATCTAGAGAGGGAAACACTTGGCTGCATTCCTCAGGTGAGACACAGGTCAAACTGTGCTGGCTGAAAAGCTCAGGTTCCCTTTGGGAAGCTCTTCGTTGTATGCGGGACGGGAAGGCCTTTGCTTGCAGGCTGTGCACATTGCCAGGCTAGGACGGAGGAAACACCGCCTATCCCAGCACGCTTGTTAGCACGCATGGGAGAGAACACACGCCCTGTTTCAGTCCCCTGCCAGCCATACATACACGTCAAGGACAGTGTTCCCAGAGATACCTTCCTGTAAATGGGAGAGAGGAAGTTTGACTGGGCAAAACTCAGCCTTGGCAGGCCGTCTGAACAGCTTACTCCCTTGATGGCTTTGGAGCAGAGAGCATCACGCAGCGTTCCGTGAAGCTCATGGTAGGCTGATTTTAGGGCTCTCGCCGACACTCCTCGGGCTCTAGCACTCTCAACCTCTTCCGGCCCTTACTGGCCTTCTCTGACACACCTCGGCGAGTACAGAGCTTAGGGCGACACATTCCGTTTACGATGGGCAGCAGGAATTCACAGCAGTGTGTCAAGCCCTCCGGCCTTCTCTCCTTCGGCACGCAGAGCTTTTGCACTTCTTGCAAACACCTCAGCGGAGAGCCCAAAGTATTCCTGATCTCTTCAACAATGTAGTGCTGCACTAGACTTCAAATATGTCTTCACTGCGAGATACATTAGAGCGTGTAGTCGTTGCTTCTGAAGGTGAGGAACGCTTCCCTAATGGGCTTTCAGGGAGAAACCTGCTGCGAGTGGCCGTCTGCAAGCCCTTGCAATCACATTCGTCAGCGGCTGTGGTGGCAGTCAAGTTCTGACAGCAAATGGAAATATCAGCTCTCCATGTTTACGAAACGCACCCCTCCGTGTGTCAAAGGCAAAAGTCTACCTTTCCTTCAGAGTCCTCAACCCTGTGAGACAAACATGGTTGGGTGGCTCCATTCAAAGTGTTTCTCAGGATACCGGGGGAAACTTCCCATTCTAAGAGGGACGAATAGGCTCTGTTTCCTGTCCGGTCAAGTCCATTTCCAGGAACACATCAGAGTCCTTGGTAAAGCTCGTTGTGTGAATGGGCAGAGGAAGAAAGCACTCAGTGCTGGAGAAGGTTAGCTGGCTGACATTGCAGGCACAGTACGCAGCACTCTGTACTTGCACCTTGCCTGTGGCAAATGCATACATACTCTGATGAGGAAGAGACAAGCGGTGCAGGTCCTCTACTGGCTTTCCCACTTATTTGTAGATGACAACAGAGAAGCTTGCCCATGGAACTTGAGACCGGCTTATGTGCAAGTCTACCCAAAATGGAAGAGCCGTTTCCTCCTGCCCCCAGGGACACGTTCCGTACTTTGCCTGGGCAGAGGCTGTGAGGCTTTGTTGATCCAGCTCGTGGGAAACGGATATATAAATTCTGTGAGGAACGAGGATTTCCTTCCCTGCAGCAGCACCTGTGCTTCCACGTTGCCTTTGGCACACGGTGCTCGAGCGGCGCTCTCAATGAACTGGAAAGAGCCAAATGACAGGAATGTTAATCACCACACTTCATGCACCACCCTCACCGTTCACATACATCTTCCCCTCAGAGAAATATCCCTGAAGGGTAGTCGAGTCTTAGGGGGAGAAACAAGTGCCTGCAAACTTAGGGTGATATGCAGGTTTCACTCTGCCATCTGAAAAATCTTGCCCTGCACGTGACTGAGATCACGGCGTGTTAGATCCGTACCCAATCGCACATACAATTCCGCTGGTGGGCACACAGAGCTCCGGCAGAGCTCGAAGTTCCCAGAGCACGTGCAATACTCCTGGTGCCTGCAACAAGCAATGTCGTACACAGCACACTTCGACCTTGACTTCCTTTCAAGGAAAGGCCGCAGGGCAGGGTCATTGAATCGAGAGAGGGAAACACTTGTCTGCATTCCTCAGGTGAGACACAGGTCAAACTGTGCCGGCTGAAAAGCTCAGGTTCCCTTTGGGAAGCTCTTCGTTGTATGCGGGACGGGAAGGCCTTTGCTTGCAGGCTGTGGCCATTGCCAGGCTAGGACGGAGGAAACACCGCCTATCCCAGCACGCTTGTTAGCACGCATGGGAGAGAACTCACGCCCTGTTTCAGTCCCCTGCCAGCCATACATACACGTCAAGGACAGTGTTCCCAGAGATACCTTCCTGTAAATGGGAGAGAGGAAGTTTGACTGGGCAAAACTCAGCCTTGGCAGGCCGTCTGAACAGCTTACTCCCTTGACGGCTTTGGAGCAGACAGCATCACGCAGCGTTCCGTGAAGCTCATGGTAGGCTGATTTTAGGGCTCTCGCCGACACTCCTCGGGCTCTAGCACTCTCAACCTCTTCCGGCCCTTACTGGCCTTCTCTGACACACCTCGGCGAGTACAGAGCTTAGGGCGACACATTCCGTTTACGATGGGCAGCAGGAATTCACAGCAGTGTGTCAAGCCCTCCGGCCTTCTCTCCTTCGGCACGCAGAGCTTTTGCACTTCTTGCAAACACCTCAGCGGAGAGCCCAAAGTATTCCTGATCTCTTCAACAATGTAGTGCTGCACTAGACTTCAAATATGTCTTCGCTGCGAGATACATTAGAGCGTGTAGTCGTTGCTTCTGAAGGTGAGGAACGCTTCCCTAATGGGCTTTCAGGGAGAAACCTGCTGCGAGTGGCCGTCTGCAAGCCCTTGCGATCACATTCGTCAGCGGCTGTGGTGGCAGTCAAGTTCTGACAGCAAATGGAAATATCAGCTCTCCATGTTTACGAAACGCACCCCTCCGTGTGTCAAAGGGAAAAGTCTACCTTTCCTTCAGAGTCCTCAACCCTGTGAGACAAACATGGTGTGGGTGGCTCCATTCAAAGTGTTTCTCAGGATACCGGGGGAAACTTCCCATTCTAAGAGGGACGAATAGGCTCTGTTTCCTGTCCGGTCAAGTCCATTTCCAGGAACACATCAGAGTCCTTGGTAAAGCTCGTTGTGTGAATGGGCAGAGGAAGAAAGCACTCAGTGCTGGAGAAGGTTAGCTGGCTGACATTGCAGGCACAGTACGCAGCACTCTGTACTTGCACCTTGCCTGTGGCAAATGCATACATACTCTGATGAGGAAGAGACAAGCGGTGCAGGTCCTCTACTGGCTTTCCCACTTATTTGTAGATGACAACAGAGAAGCTTGCCCATGGAACTTGAGACCGGCTTATGTGCAAGTCTACCCAAAATGGAAGAGCCGTTTCCTCCTGCCCCCAGGGACACGTTCCGTACTTTGCCTGGGCAGAGGCTGTGAGGCTTTGTTGATCCAGCTCGTGGGAAACGGATATATAAATTCTGTGAGGAACGAGGATTTCCTTCCCTGCAGCAGCGCCTGTGCTTCCACGTTGCCTTTGGCACACGGTGCTCGAGCGGCGCTCTCAATGAACTGGAAAGAGCCAAATGACAGGAATGTTAATCACGACGCTTGATGCACCACCCTCACCGTTCACATACATCTTCCCCTCAGAGAAATATACCTGAAGGGTAGTCGAGTCTTAGGGGGAGAAACAAGTGCCCGCAAACTTAGGGTGAAATGCAGGTTTCACTCTGCCGTCTGAAAAATCTTGCCCTGCACCTGACTGAGATCACGGCATGTTAGATCCGTACCCAATCGCACATACAATTCCGCTGGTGGGCACACAGAGCTACAGCAGAGCTCGAAGTTCCCAGAGCACGTGCAATACTCCTGGTGGCTGCAACAAGCAATGTCGTACACAGCACACTTGGACCTTGAATTCCTTTCAAGGAAAGGCCGCAGGGCAGGGTCATTGAATCTAGAGAGGGAAACACTTGGCTGCATTCCTCAGGTGAGACACAGGTCAAACTGTGCTGGCTGAAAAGCTCAGGTTCCCTTTGGGAAGCTCTTCGTTGTATGCGGGACGGGAAGGCCTTTGCTTGCAGGCTGTGCACATTGCCAGGCTAGGACGGAGGAAACACCGCCTATCCCAGCACGCTTGTTAGCACGCATGGGAGAGAACACACGCCCTGTTTCAGTCCCCTGCCAGCCATACATACACGTCAAGGACAGTGTTCCCAGAGATACCTTCCTGTAAATGGGAGAGAGGAAGTTTGACTGGGCAAAACTCAGCCTTGGCAGGCCGTCTGAACAGCTTACTCCCTTGATGGCTTTGGAGCAGAGAGCATCACGCAGCGTTCCGTGAAGCTCATGGTAGGCTGATTTTAGGGCTCTCGCCGACACTCCTCGGGCTCTAGCACTCTCAACCTCTTCCGGCCCTTACTGGCCTTCTCTGACACACCTCGGCGAGTACAGAGCTTAGGGCGACACATTCCGTTTACGATGGGCAGCAGGAATTCACAGCAGTGTGTCAAGCCCTCCGGCCTTCTCTCCTTCGGCACGCAGAGCTTTTGCACTTCTTGCAAACACCTCAGCGGAGAGCCCAAAGTATTCCTGATCTCTTCAACAATGTAGTGCTGCACTAGACTTCAAATATGTCTTCACTGCGAGATACATTAGAGCGTGTAGTCGTTGCTTCTGAAGGTGAGGAACGCTTCCCTAATGGGCTTTCAGGGAGAAACCTGCTGCGAGTGGCCGTCTGCAAGCCCTTGCAATCACATTCGTCAGCGGCTGTGGTGGCAGTCAAGTTCTGACAGCAAATGGAAATATCAGCTCTCCATGTTTACGAAACGCACCCCTCCGTGTGTCAAAGGCAAAAGTCTACCTTTCCTTCAGAGTCCTCAACCCTGTGAGACAAACATGGTTGGGTGGCTCCATTCAAAGTGTTTCTCAGGATACCGGGGGAAACTTCCCATTCTAAGAGGGACGAATAGGCTCTGTTTCCTGTCCGGTCAAGTCCATTTCCAGGAACACATCAGAGTCCTTGGTAAAGCTCGTTGTGTGAATGGGCAGAGGAAGAAAGCACTCAGTGCTGGAGAAGGTTAGCTGGCTGACATTGCAGGCACAGTACGCAGCACTCTGTACTTGCACCTTGCCTGTGGCAAATGCATACATACTCTGATGAGGAAGAGACAAGCGGTGCAGGTCCTCTACTGGCTTTCCCACTTATTTGTAGATGACAACAGAGAAGCTTGCCCATGGAACTTGAGACCGGCTTATGTGCAAGTCTACCCAAAATGGAAGAGCCGTTTCCTCCTGCCCCCAGGGACACGTTCCGTACTTTGCCTGGGCAGAGGCTGTGAGGCTTTGTTGATCCAGCTCGTGGGAAACGGATATATAAATTCTGTGAGGAACGAGGATTTCCTTCCCTGCAGCAGCACCTGTGCTTCCACGTTGCCTTTGGCACACGGTGCTCGAGCGGCGCTCTCAATGAACTGGAAAGAGCCAAATGACAGGAATGTTAATCACCACACTTCATGCACCACCCTCACCGTTCACATACATCTTCCCCTCAGAGAAATATCCCTGAAGGGTAGTCGAGTCTTAGGGGGAGAAACAAGTGCCTGCAAACTTAGGGTGATATGCAGGTTTCACTCTGCCATCTGAAAAATCTTGCCCTGCACGTGACTGAGATCACGGCGTGTTAGATCCGTACCCAATCGCACATACAATTCCGCTGGTGGGCACACAGAGCTCCGGCAGAGCTCGAAGTTCCCAGAGCACGTGCAATACTCCTGGTGCCTGCAACAAGCAATGTCGTACACAGCACACTTCGACCTTGACTTCCTTTCAAGGAAAGGCCGCAGGGCAGGGTCATTGAATCGAGAGAGGGAAACACTTGTCTGCATTCCTCAGGTGAGACACAGGTCAAACTGTGCCGGCTGAAAAGCTCAGGTTCCCTTTGGGAAGCTCTTCGTTGTATGCGGGACGGGAAGGCCTTTGCTTGCAGGCTGTGGCCATTGCCAGGCTAGGACGGAGGAAACACCGCCTATCCCAGCACGCTTGTTAGCACGCATGGGAGAGAACTCACGCCCTGTTTCAGTCCCCTGCCAGCCATACATACACGTCAAGGACAGTGTTCCCAGAGATACCTTCCTGTAAATGGGAGAGAGGAAGTTTGACTGGGCAAAACTCAGCCTTGGCAGGCCGTCTGAACAGCTTACTCCCTTGACGGCTTTGGAGCAGACAGCATCACGCAGCGTTCCGTGAAGCTCATGGTAGGCTGATTTTAGGGCTCTCGCCGACACTCCTCGGGCTCTAGCACTCTCAACCTCTTCCGGCCCTTACTGGCCTTCTCTGACACACCTCGGCGAGTACAGAGCTTAGGGCGACACATTCCGTTTACGATGGGCAGCAGGAATTCACAGCAGTGTGTCAAGCCCTCCGGCCTTCTCTCCTTCGGCACGCAGAGCTTTTGCACTTCTTGCAAACACCTCAGCGGAGAGCCCAAAGTATTCCTGATCTCTTCAACAATGTAGTGCTGCACTAGACTTCAAATATGTCTTCGCTGCGACATACATTAGAGCGTGTAGTCGTTGCTTCTGAAGGTGAGGAACGCTTCCCTAATGGGCTTTCAGGGAGAAACCTGCTGCGAGTGGCCGTCTGCAAGCCCTTGCGATCACATTCGTCAGCGGCTGTGGTGGCAGTCAAGTTCTGACAGCAAATGGAAATATCAGCTCTCCATGTTTACGAAACGCACCCCTCCGTGTGTCAAAGGGAAAAGTCTACCTTTCCTTCAGAGTCCTCAACCCTGTGAGACAAACATGGTGTGGGTGGCTCCATTCAAAGTGTTTCTCAGGATACCGGGGGAAACTTCCCATTCTAAGAGGGACGAATAGGCTCTGTTTCCTGTCCGGTCAAGTCCATTTCCAGGAACACATCAGAGTCCTTGGTAAAGCTCGTTGTGTGAATGGGCAGAGGAAGAAAGCACTCAGTGCTGGAGAAGGTTAGCTGGCTGACATTGCAGGCACAGTACGCAGCACTCTGTACTTGCACGTTGCCTCTGGCAAATGCATACATACTCTGATGAGGAAGAGACAAGCGGTGCAGGTCCTCTACTGGCTTTCCCACTTATTTGTAGATGACAACAGAGAAGCTTGCCCATGGAACTTGAGACCGGCTTATGTGCAAGTCTACCCAAAATGGAAGAGCCGTTTCCTCCTGCCCCCAGGGACACGTTCCGTACTTTGCCTGGGCAGAGGCTGTGAGGCTTTGTTGATCCAGCTCGTGGGAAACGGATATATAAATTCTGTGAGGAACGAGGATTTCCTTCCCTGCAGCAGCGCCTGTGCTTCCACGTTGCCTTTGGCACACGGTGCTCGAGCGGCGCTCTCAATGAACTGGAAAGAGCCAAATGACAGGAATGTTAATCACGACGCTTGATGCACCACCCTCACCCTTCACATACATCTTCCCCTCAGAGAAATATCCCTGAAGGGTAGTCGAGTCTTAGGGGGAGAAACAAGTGCCTGCAAACTTAGGGTGATATGCAGGTTTCACTCTGCCATCTGAAAAATCTTGCCCTGCACGTGACTGAGATCACGGCGTGTTAGATCCGTACCCAATCGCACATACAATTCCGCTGGTGGGCACACAGAGCTCCGGCAGAGCTCGAAGTTCCCAGAGCACGTGCAATACTCCTGGTGGCTGCAACAAGCAATGTCGTACACAGCACACTTCGACCTTGACTTCCTTTCAAGGAAAGGCCGCAGGGCAGGGTCATTGAATCGAGAGAGGGAAACACTTGGCTGCATTCCTCAGGTGAGACACAGGTCAAACTGTGCCGGCTGAAAAGCTCAGGTTCCCTTTGGGAAGCTCTTCGTTGTATGCGGGACGGGAAGGCCTTTGCTTGCAGGCTGTGGCCATTGCCAGGCTAGGACGGAGGAAACACCGCCTATCCCAGCACGCTTGTTAGCACGCATGGGAGAGAACACACGCCCTGTTTCAGTCCCCTGCCAGCCATACATACACGTCAAGGACAGTGTTCCCAGAGATACCTTCCTGTAAATGGGAGAGAGGAAGTTTGACTGGGCAAAACTCAGCCTTGGCAGGCCGTCTGAACAGCTTACTCCCTTGATGGCTTTGGAGCAGAGAGCATCACGCAGCGTTCCGTGAAGCTCATGGTAGGCTGATTTTAGGGCTCTCGCCGACACTCCTCGGGCTCTAGCACTCTCAACCTCTTCGGGCCCTTACTGGCCTTCTCTGACACACCTCGGCGAGTACAGAGCTTAGGGCGACACATTCCGTTTACGATGGGCAGCAGGAATTCACAGCAGTGTGTCAAGCCCTCCGGCCTTCTCTCCTTCGGCACGCAGAGCTTTTGCACTTCTTGCAAACACCTCAGCGGAGAGCCCAAAGTATTCCTGATCTCTTCAACAATGTAGTGCTGCACTAGACTTCAAATATGTCTTCGCTGCGAGATACATTAGAGCGTGTAGTCGTTGCTTCTGAAGGTGAGGAACGCTTCCCTAATGGGCTTTCAGGGAGAAACCTGCTGCGAGTGGCCGTCTGCAAGCCCTTGCGATCACATTCGTCAGCGGCTGTGGTGGCAGTCAAGTTCTGACAGCAAATGGAAATATCAGCTCTCCATGTTTACGAAACGCACCCCTCCGTGTGTCAAAGGGAAAAGTCTACCTTTCCTTCAGAGTCCTCAACCCTGTGAGACAAACATGGTGTGGGTGGCTCCATTCAAAGTGTTTCTCAGGATACCGGGGGAAACTTCCCATTCTAAGAGGGACGAATAGGCTCTGTTTCCTGTCCGGTCAAGTCCATTTCCAGGAACACATCAGAGTCCTTGGTAAAGCGCGTTGTGTGAATGGGCAGAGGAAGAAAGCACTCAGTGCTGGAGAAGGTTAGCTGGCTGACATTGCAGGCACAGTACGCAGCACTCTGTACTTGCACGTTGCCTCTGGCAAATGCATACATACTCTGATGAGGAAGAGACAAGCGGTGCAGGTCCTCTACTGGCTTTCCCACTTATTTGTAGATGACAACAGAGAAGCTTGCCCATGGAACTTGAGACCGGCTTATGTGCAAGTCTACCCAAAATGGAAGAGCCGTTTCCTCCTGCCCCCAGGGACACGTTCCGTACTTTGCCTGGGCAGAGGCTGTGAGGCTTTGTTGATCCAGCTCGTGGGAAACGGATATATAAATTCTGTGAGGAACGAGGATTTCCTTCCCTGCAGCAGCGCCTGTGCTTCCACGTTGCCTTTGGCACACGGTGCTCGAGCGGCGCTCTCAATTAACTGGAAAGAGCCAAATGACAGGAATGTTAATCACCACGCTTCATGCACCACCCTCACCGTTCACATACATCTTCCCCTCAGAGAAATATCCCTGAAGGGTAGTCGAGTCTTAGGGGGAGAAACAAGTGCCTGCAAACTTAGGGTGAAATGCAGGTTTCACTCTGCCATCTGAAAAATCTTGCCCTGCACGTGACTGAGATCACGGCGTGTTAGATCCGTACCCAATCGCACATACAATTCCGCTGGTGGGCACACAGAGCTCCGGCAGAGCTCGAAGTTTCCAGAGCACGTGCAATACTCCTGGTGGCTGCAACAAGCAATGTCGTACACAGCACACTTCGACCTTGACTTCCTTTCAAGGAAAGGCCGCAGGGCAGGGTCATTGAATCGAGAGAGGGAAACACTTGGCTGCATTCCTCAGGTGAGACACAGGTCAAACTGTGCCGGCTGAAAAGCTCAGGTTCCCTTTGGGAAGCTCTTCATTGTATGCGGGACGGGAAGGCCTTTGCTTGCAGGCTGTGGCCATTGCCAGGCTAGGACGGAGGAAACACCGCCTATCCCAGCACGCTTGTTAGCACGCATGGGAGAGAACTCACGCCCTGTTTCAGTCCCCTGCCAGCCATACATACACGTCAAGGACAGTGTTCCCAGAGATACCTTCCTGTAAATGGGAGAGAGGAAGTTTGACTGGGCAAAACTCAGCCTTGGCAGGCCGTCTGAACAGCTTACTCCCTTGACGGCTTTGGAGCAGACAGCATCACGCAGCGTTCCGTGAAGCTCATGGTAGGCTGATTTTAGGGCTCTCGCCGACACTCCTCGGGCTCTAGCACTCTCAACCTCTTCCGGCCCTTACTGGCCTTCTCTGACACACCTCGGCGAGTACAGAGCTTAGGGCGACACATTCCGTTTACGATGGGCAGCAGGAATTCACAGCAGTGTGTCAAGCCCTCCGGCCTTCTCTCCTTCGGCACGCAGAGGTTTTGCACTTCTTGCAAACACCTCAGCGGAGAGCCCAAAGTATTCCTGATCTCTTCAACAATGTAGTGCTGCACTAGACTTCAACTATGTCTTCGCTGCGAGATACATTAGAGCGTGTAGTCGTTGCTTCTGAAGGTGAGGAACGCTTCCCTAATGGGCTTTCAGGGTGAAACCTGCTGCGAGTGGCCGTCTGCAAGCCCTTGCGATCACATTCGTCAGCGGCTGTGGTGGCAGTCAAGTTCTGACAGCAAATGGAAATATCAGCTCTCCATGTTTACGAAACGCACCCCTCCGTGTGTCAAAGGGAAAAGTCTACCTTTCCTTCAGAGTCCTCAACCCTGTGAGACAAACATGGTGTGGGTGGCTCCATTCAAAGTGTTTCGCAGGATACCGGGGGAAACTTCCCATTCTAAGAGGGACGAATAGGCTCTGTTTCCTGTCCGGTCAAGTCCATTTCCAGGAACACATCAGAGTCCTTGGTAAAGCTCGTTGTGTGAATGGGCAGAGGAAGAAAGCACTCAGTGCTGGAGAAGGTTAGCTGGCTGTCATTGCAGGCACAGTACGCAGCACTCTGTACTTGCACCTTGCCTGTGGCAAATGCATACATACTCTGATGAGGAAGAGACAAGCGGTGCAGGTCCTCTACTGGCTTTCCCACTTATTTGTAGATGACAACAGAGAAGCTTGCCCATGGAACTTGAGACCGGCTTATGTGCAAGTCTACCCAAAATGGAAGAGCCGTTTCCTCCTGCCCCCAGGGACACGTTCCGTACTTTGCCTGGGCAGAGGCTGTGAAGCTTTGTTGATCCAGCTCGTGGGAAACGGATATATAAATTCTGTGAGGAACGAGGATTTCCTTCCCTGCAGCAGCGCCTGTGCTTCCACGTTGCCTTTGGCACACGGCGCTCGAGCGGCGCTCTCAATTAACTGGAAAGAGCCAAATGACAGGAATGTTAATCACGACGCTTGATGCACCACCCTCACCGTTCACATACATCTTCCCCTCAGAGAAATATCCCTGAAGGGTAGTAGATTCCTGGGGGAGAAACAAGTGCCTGCAAACTTAGGGTGAAATGCAGGTTTCACTCTGCCGTCTGAAAAATCTTGCCCTGCACGTGACTGAGATCACGGCGTGTTAGATCCGTACCCAATCGCACATACAATTCCGCTGGTGGGCACACAGAGCTCCGGCAGAGTTCGAAGTTCCCAGAGCACGTGCATTACTCCTTGTGCCTGCAACAAGCAACGTCGTACACAGCACACTTCGACCTTGACTTCCTTTCAAGGAAAGGCCGCAGGGCAGGGTCATTGAATCGAGAGAGGGAAACACTTGGCTGCATTCCTCAGGTGAGACACAGGTCAAACTGTGCCGCCTGAAAAGCTCAGGTTCCCTTTGGGAAGCTCTTCGTTGTATGCGGGACGGGAAGGCCTTTGCTTGCAGGCTGTGCACATTGCCAGGCTAGGACGGAGGAAACACCGCCTATCCCAGCACGCTTGTTAGCACGCATGGGAGAGAACTCACGCCCTGTTTCAGTCCCCTGCCAGCCATACATACACGTCAAGGACAGTGTTCCCAGAGATACCTTCCTGTAAATGGGAGAGAGGAAGTTTGACTGGGCAAAACTCAACCTTGGCAGGCCGTCTGAACAGCTTACTCCCTTGATGGCTTTGGAGCAGAGAGCATCACGCAGCGTTCCGTGAAGCTCATGGTAGGCTGATTTTAGGGCTCTCGCCGACACTCCTCGGGCTCTAGCACTCTCAACCTCTTCCAGCCCTTACTGGCCTTCTCTGACACACCTCGGCGAGTACAGAGCTTAGGGCGACACATTCCGTTTACGATGGGCAGCAGGAATTCACAGCAGTGTGTCAAGCCCTCCGGCCTTCTCTCCTTCGGCACGCAGAGCTTTTGCACTTCTTGCAAACACCTCAGCGGAGAGCCCAAAGTATTCCTGATCTCTTCAACAATGTAGTGCTGCACTAGATTTCAAATATGTCTTCACTGCGAGATACATTAGAGCGTGTAGTCGTTGCTTCTGAAGGTAAGGAACGCTTCCCTAATGGGCTTTCAGGGTGCAACCTGCTGCGAGTGGCCGTCTGCAAGCCCTTGCGATCACATTCGTCAGCGGCTGTGGTGGCAGTCAAGTTCTGACAGCAAATGGAAATATCAGCTCTCCATGTTTACGAAACGCGCCCCTCCGTGTGTCAAAGGCAAAAGTCTACCTTTCCTTCAGAGTCCTCAACCCTGTGAGACAAACATGGTGTGGGTGGCTCCATTCAAAGTGTTTCGCAGGATACCGGGGGAAACTTCCCATTCTAAGAGGGATGAATAGGCTCTGTTTCCTGTCTGGTCAAGTCCATTTCCAGGAACACATCAGAGTCCTTGGTAAAGCTCGTTGTGTGAATGGGCAGAGGAAGAAAGCACTCAGTGCTGGAGAAGGTTAGCTGGCTGACATTGCAGGCACAGTACACAGCACTCTGTACTTGCACCTTGCCTGTGGCAAATGCATACATACTCTGATGAGGAAGAGACAAGCGGTGCAGGTCCTCTACTGGCTTTCCCACTTATTTGTAGATGACAACAGAGAAGCTTGCCCATGGAACTTGAGACCGGCTTATGTGCAAGTCTACCCAAAATGGAAGAGCCGTTTCCTCCTGCCCTCAGGGACACGTTCCGTACTTTGCCTGGGCAGAGGCTGTGAGGCTTTGTTGATCCAGCTCGTGGGAAACGGATATATAAATTCTGTGAGGAACGAGGATTTCCTTCCCTGCAGCAGCGCCTGTGCTTCCACGTTGCCGTTGGCACACGGTGCTCGAGCGGCGCTCTCAATGAACTGGAAAGAGCCAAATGACAGGAATGTTAATCACCACACTTCATGCACCACCCTCACCGTTCACATACATCTTCCCCTCAGAGAAATATCCCTGAAGGGTAGTCGAGTCTTAGGGGGAGAAACAAGTGCCTGCAAACTTAGGGTGATATGCAGGTTTCACTCTGCCATCTGAAAAATCTTGCCCTGCACGTGACTGAGATCACGGCGTGTTAGATCCGTACCCAATCGCACATACAATTCCGCTGGTGGGCACACAGAGCTCCGGCAGAGCTCGAAGTTCCCAGAGCACGTGCAATACTCCTGGTGCCTGCAACAAGCAATGTCGTACACAGCACACTTCGACCTTGACTTCCTTTCAAGGAAAGGCCGCAGGGCAGGGTCATTGAATCGAGAGAGGGAAACACTTGGCTGCATTCCTCAGGTGAGACACAGGTCAAACTGTGCCGGCTGAAAAGCTCAGGTTCCCTTTGGGAAGCTCTTCGTTGTATGCGGGACGGGAAGGCCTTTGCTTGCAGGCTGTGGCCATTGCCAGGCTAGGACGGAGGAAACACCGCCTATCCCAGCACGCTTGTTAGCACGCATGGGAGAGAACTCACGCCCTGTTTCAGTCCCCTGCCAGCCATACATACACGTCAAGGACAGTGTTCCCAGAGATACCTTCCTGTAAATGGGAGAGAGGAAGTTTGACTGGGCAAAACTCAGCCTTGGCAGGCCGTCTGAACAGCTTACTCCCTTGATGGCTTTGGAGCAGAGAGCATCACGCAGCGTTCCGTGAAGCTCATGGTAGGCTGATTTTAGGGCTCTCGCCGACACTCCTCGGGCTCTAGCACTCTCAACCTCTTCCGGCCCTTACTGGCCTTCTCTGACACACCTCGGCGAGTACAGAGCTTAGGGCGACACATTCCGTTTACGATGGGCAGCAGGAATTCACAGCAGTGTGTCAAGCCCTCCGGCCTTCTCTCCTTCGGCACGCAGAGCTTTTGCACTTCTTGCAAACACCTCAGCGGAGAGCCCAAAGTATTCCTGATCTCTTCAACAATGTAGTGCTGCACTAGACTTCAAATATGTCTTCGCTGCGAGATACATTAGAGCGTGTAGTCGTTGCTTCTGAAGGTGAGGAACGCTTCCCTAATGGGCTTTCAGGGAGAAACCTGCTGCGAGTGGCCGTCTGCAAGCCCTTGCGATCACATTCGTCAGCGGCTGTGGTGGCAGTCAAGTTCTGACAGCAAATGGAAATATCAGCTCTCCATGTTTACGAAACGCACCCCTCCGTGTGTCAAAGGGAAAAGTCTACCTTTCCTTCAGAGTCCTCAACCCTGTGAGACAAACATGGTGTGGGTGGCTCCATTCAAAGTGTTTCTCAGGATACCGGGGGAAACTTCCCATTCTAAGAGGACGAATAGGCTCTGTTTCCTGTCCGGTCAAGTCCATTTCCAGGAACACAGCAGAGTCCTTGGTAAAGCGCGTTGTGTGAATGGGCAGAGGAAGAAAGCACTCAGTGCTGGAGAAGGTTAGCTGGCTGACATTGCAGGCACAGTACGCAGCACTTTGTACTTGCACGTTGCCTCTGGCAAATGCATACATACTCTGATGAGGAAGAGACAAGCGGTGCAGGTCCTCTACTGGCTTTCCCACTTATTTGTAGATGACAACAGAGAAGCTTGCCCATGGAACTTGAGACCGGCTTATGTGCAACTCTACCCAAAATGGAAGAGCCGTTTCCTCCTGCCCCCAGGGACACGTTCCGTACTTTGCCTGGGCAGAGGCTGTGAGGCTTTGTTGATCCAGCTCGTGGGAAACGGATATATAAATTCTGTGAGGAACGAGGATTTCCTTCCCTGCAGCAGCGCCTGTGCTTCCACGTTGCCTTTGGCACACGGTGCTCGAGCGGCGCTCTCAATGAACTGGAAAGAGCCAAATGACAGGAATGTTAATCACCACGCTTCATGCACCACCCTCACCGTTCACATACATCTTCCCCTCAGAGAAATATCCCTGAAGGGTAGTCGAGTCTTAGGGGGAGAAACAAGTGCCTGCAAACTTAGGGTGATATGCAGGTTTCACTCTGCCATCTGAAAAATCTTGCCCTGCACGTGACTGAGATCACGGCGTGTTAGATCCGTACCCAATCGCACATACAATTCCGCTGGTGGGCACACAGAGCTCCGGCAGAGCTCGAAGTTCCCAGAGCACGTGCAATACTCCTGGTGGCTGCAACAAGCAATGTCGTACACAGCACACTTCGACCTTGACTTCCTTTCAAGGAAAGGCCGCAGGGCAGGGTCATTGAATCGAGAGAGGGAAACACTTGGCTGCATTCCTCAGGTGAGACACAGGTCAAACTGTGCCGGCTGAAAAGCTCAGGTTCCCTTTGGGAAGCTCTTCGTTGTAGGCGGGACGGGAAGGCCTTTGCTTGCAGGCTGTGGCCATTGCCAGGCTAGGACGGAGGAAACACCGCCTATCCCAGCACGCTTGTTAGCACGCATGGGAGAGAGCTCACGCCCTGTTTCAGTCCCCTGCCAGCCATACATACCCGTCAAGGACAGTGTTCCCAGAGATACCTTCCTGTAAATGGGAGAGAGGAAGTTTGACTGGGCAAAACTCAGCCTTGGCAGGCCGTCTGAACAGCTTACTCCCTTGATGGCTTTGGAGCAGAGAGCATCACGCAGCGTTCCGTGAAGCTCATGGTAGGCTGATTTTAGGGCTCTCGCCGACACTCCTCGGGCTCTAGCCCTCTCAACCTCTTCCGGCCCTTACTGGCCTTCTTTGACACACCTCGGCGAGTACAGAGCTTAGGGCGACACATTCCGTTTACGATGGGCAGCAGGAATTCACAGCAGTGTGTCAAGCCCTCCGGCCTTCTCTCCTTCGGCACGCAGAGGTTTTGCACTTCTTGCAAACACCTCAGCGGAGAGCCCAAAGTATTCCTGATCTCTTCAACAATGTAGTGCTGCACTAGACTTCAAATATGTCTTCGCTGCGAGATACATTAGAGCGTGTAGTCGTTGCTTCTGAAGGTGAGGAACGCTTCCCTAATGGGCTTTCAGGGAGAAACCTGCTGCGAGTGGCCGTCTGCAAGCCCTTGCGATCACATTCGTCAGCGGCTGTGGTGGCAGTCAAGTTCTGACAGCAAATGGAAATATCAGCTCTCCATGTTTACGAAACGCACCCCTCCGTGTGTCAAAGGGAAAAGTCTACCTTTCCTTCAGAGTCCTCAACCCTGTGAGACAAACATGGTGTGGGTGGCTCCATTCAAAGTGTTTCGCAGGATACCGGGGGAAACTTCCCATTCTAAGAGGGACGAATAGGCTCTGTTTCCTGTCCGGTCAAGTCCATTTCCAGGAACACATCAGAGTCCTTGGTAAAGCGCGTTGTGTGAATGGGCAGAGGAAGAAAGCACTCAGTGCTGGAGAAGGTTAGCTGGCTGACATTGCAGGCACAGTACGCAGCACTCTGTACTTTCACCTTGCCTGTGGCAAATGCATACATACTCTGATGAGGAAGAGACAAGCGGTGCAGGTCCTCTACTGGCTTTCCCACTTATTTGTAGATGACAACAGAGAAGCTTGCCCATGGAACTTGAGACCGGCTTATGTGCAAGTCTACCCAAAATGGAAGAGCCGTTTCCTCCTGCCCCCAGGGACACGTTCCGTACTTTGCCTGGGCAGAGGCTGTGAGGCTTTGTTGATCCAGCTCGTGGGAAACGGATATATAAATTCTGTGAGGAACGAGGATTTCCTTCCCTGCAGCAGCGCCTGTGCTTCCACGTTGCCTTTGGCACACGGTGCTCGAGCGGCGCTCTCAATGAACTGGAAAGAGCCAAATGACAGGAATGTTAATCACCACGCTTCATGCACCACCCTCACCGTTCACATACATCTTCCCCTCAGAGAAATATCCCTGAAGGGTAGTCGAGTCTTAGGGGGAGAAACAAGTGCCTGCAAACTTAGGGTGAAATGCAGGTTTCACTCTGCCATCTGAAAAATCTTGCCCTGCACGTGACTGAGATCACGGCGTGTTAGATCCGTACCCAATCGCACATACAATTCCGCTGGTGGGCACACAGAGCTCCGGCAGAGCTCGAAGTTCCCAGAGCACGTGCAATACTCCTGGTGGCTGCAACAAGCAATGTCGTACACAGCACACTTGGACCTTGACTTCCTTTCAAGGAAAGGCCGCAGGGCAGGGTCATTGAATCGAGAGAGGGAAACACTTGGCTGCATTCCTCAGGTGAGACACAGGTCAAACTGTGCCGCCTGAAAAGCTCAGGTTCCCTTTGGGAAGCTCTTCGTTGTATGCGGGACGGGAAGGCCTTTGCTTGCAGGCTGTGGCCATTGCCAGGCTAGGACGGAGGAAACACCGCCTATCCCAGCACGCTTGTTAGCACGCATGGGAGAGAACTCACGCCCTGTTTCAGTCCCCTGCCAGCCATACATACACGTCAAGGACAGTGTTCCCAGAGATACCTTCCTGTAAATGGGAGAGAGGAAGTTTGACTGGGCAAAACTCAGCCTTGGCAGGCCGTCTGAACAGCTTACTCCCTTGACGGCTTTGGAGCAGAGAGCATCACGCAGCGTTCCGTGAAGCTCATGGTAGGCTGATTTTAGGGCTCTCGCCGACACTCCTCGGGCTCTAGCACTCTCAACCTCTTCCGGCCCTTACTGGCCTTCTCTGACACACCTCGGTGAGTACAGAGCTTAGGGCGACACATTCCGTTTACGATGGGCAGCAGGAATTCACAGCAGTGTGTCAAGCCCTCCGGCCTTCTCTCCTTCGGCACGCAGAGGTTTTGCACTTCTTGCAAACACCTCAGCGGAGAGCCCAAAGTATTCCTGATCTCTTCAACAATGTAGTGCTGCACTAGACTTCAACTATGTCTTCGCTGCGAGATACATTAGAGCGTGTAGTCGTTGCTTCTGAAGGTGAGGAACGCTTCCCTAATGGGCTTTCAGGGTGAAACCTGCTGCGAGTGGCCGTCTGCAAGCCCTTGCGATCACATTCGTCAGCGGCTGTGGTGGCAGTCAAGTTCTGACAGCAAATGGAAATATCAGCTCTCCATGTTTACGAAACGCACCCCTCCGTGTGTCAAAGGGAAAAGTCTACCTTTCCTTCAGAGTCCTCAACCCTGTGAGACAAACATGGTGTGGGTGGCTCCATTCAAAGTGTTTCGCAGGATACCGGGGGAAACTTCCCATTCTAAGAGGGACGAATAGGCTCTGTTTCCTGTCCGGTCAAGTCCATTTCCAGGAACACATCAGAGTCCTTGGTAAAGCTCGTTGTGTGAATGGGCAGAGGAAGAAAGCACTCAGTGCTGGAGAAGGTTAGCTGGCTGTCATTGCAGGCACAGTACGCAGCACTCTGTACTTGCACCTTGCCTGTGGCAAATGCATACATACTCTGATGAGGAAGAGACAAGCGGTGCAGGTCCTCTACTGGCTTTCCCACTTATTTGTAGATGACAACAGAGAAGCTTGCCCATGGAACTTGAGACCGGCTTATGTGCAAGTCTACCCAAAATGGAAGAGCCGTTTCCTCCTGCCCCCAGGGACACGTTCCGTACTTTGCCTGGGCAGAGGCTGTGAAGCTTTGTTGATCCAGCTCGTGGGAAACGGATATATAAATTCTGTGAGGAACGAGGATTTCCTTCCCTGCAGCAGCGCCTGTGCTTCCACGTTGCCTTTGGCACACGGCGCTCGAGCGGCGCTCTCAATTAACTGGAAAGAGCCAAATGACAGGAATGTTAATCACGACGCTTGATGCACCACCCTCACCGTTCACATACATCTTCCCCTCAGAGAAATATCCCTGAAGGGTAGTCGAGTCTTAGGGGGAGAAACAAGTGCCTGCAAACTTAGGGTGATATGCAGGTTTCACTCTGCCATCTGAAAAATCTTGCCCTGCACGTGACTGAGATCACGGCGTGTTAGATCCGTACCCAATCGCACATACAATTCCGCTGGTGGGCACACAGAGCTCCGGCAGAGCTCGAAGTTCCCAGAGCACGTGCAATACTCCTGGTGCCTGCAACAAGCAATGTCGTACACAGCACACTTCGACCTTGACTTCCTTTCAAGGAAAGGCCGCAGGGCAGGGTCATTGAATCGAGAGAGGGAAACACTTGTCTGCATTCCTCAGGTGAGACACAGGTCAAACTGTGCCGGCTGAAAAGCTCAGGTTCCCTTTGGGAAGCTCTTCGTTGTATGCGGGACGGGAAGGCCTTTGCTTGCAGGCTGTGGCCATTGCCAGGCTAGGACGGAGGAAACACCGCCTATCCCAGCACGCTTGTTAGCACGCATGGGAGAGAACTCACGCCCTGTTTCAGTCCCCTGCCAGCCATACATACACGTCAAGGACAGTGTTCCCAGAGATACCTTCCTGTAAATGGGAGAGAGGAAGTTTGACTGGGCAAAACTCAGCCTTGGCAGGCCGTCTGAACAGCTTACTCCCTTGACGGCTTTGGAGCAGACAGCATCACGCAGCGTTCCGTGAAGCTCATGGTAGGCTGATTTTAGGGCTCTCGCCGACACTCCTCGGGCTCTAGCACTCTCAACCTCTTCCGGCCCTTACTGGCCTTCTCTGACACACCTCGGCGAGTACAGAGCTTAGGGCGACACATTCCGTTTACGATGGGCAGCAGGAATTCACAGCAGTGTGTCAAGCCCTCCGGCCTTCTCTCCTTCGGCACGCAGAGGTTTTGCACTTCTTGCAAACACCTCAGCGGAGAGCCCAAAGTATTCCTGATCTCTTCAACAATGTAGTGCTGCACTAGACTTCAAATATGTCTTCGCTGCGAGATACATTAGAGCGTGTAGTCGTTGCTTCTGAAGGTGAGGAACGCTTCCCTAATGGGCTTTCAGGGAGAAACCTGCTGCGAGTGGCCGTCTGCAAGCCCTTGCGATCACATTCGTCAGCGGCTGTGGTGGCAGTCAAGTTCTGACAGCAAATGGAAATATCAGCTCTCCATGTTTACGAAACGCACCCCTCCGTGTGTCAAAGGGAAAAGTCTACCTTTCCTTCAGAGTCCTCAACCCTGTGAGACAAACATGGTGTGGGTGGCTCCATTCAAAGTGTTTCGCAGGATACCGGGGGAAACTTCCCATTCTAAGAGGGATGAATAGGCTCTGTTTCCTGTCTGGTCAAGTCCATTTCCAGGAACACATCAGAGTCCTTGGTAAAGCGCGTTGTGTGAATGGGCAGAGGAAGAAAGCACTCAGTGCTGGAGAAGGTTAGCTGGCTGACATTGCAGGCACAGTACACAGCACTCTGTACTTGCACCTTGCCTGTGGCAAATGCATACATACTCTGATGAGGAAGAGACAAGCGGTGCAGGTCCTCTACTGGCTTTCCCACTTATTTG